>NC_048275.1:35562287-35868349 GCF_009762535.1 Notolabrus celidotus | reverse complement strand
TTTACGTCACATGGCTCGACAGAAGCAATATGGCTGCCGCAGCCGATTGGCCTCAAAACAGCTCTTCAGAAACAGATGGGTGACGTCACGGATCCTACGTCCATATTTTTTACAGTCTATGTTACTGACAGACACCCTCTGAGAATTGTTCTTAATGTATCCAGGTAACAGATCCTGGAAAGGTTTGCTTATTGCTGTGACATTAGGATTCTAGATATTGAATACACAACCCCAATTTCCATGAGAGGTGGGACGCTGTGTGAAAGCTGATTAAACAGAACAGGTCATTTAAAGCTGATGTTTAATGAAAATATTGCAAAGACAACTAATCAAATGTTGAAACCTACACACACACATGGACTTCTCTTATCATCAGGTCTTCTCCTACCAACCGGGTCTTCTTTTGAAATATGATTTGCATTAGTACTGGCCCCAAGCTCTGTAGACATAGGGGCTGCATACATCGAGGTGTAACTGTCACAATAAACACATTATAGGATAGGAGCCCCTTCTAATCATTTCCTGGAAACATTCTAAACATAGTCTTCACTTTTATGGTTTCATGTCAGACACTTCAATTGTTTTCACAACTCACAACTTCCCTCCCCCATGACCAAAATCCATTAACCATGCAATGCAATTATGTACAAATATCAATATTTAATGTATGCAGAAGTGTTTGTTGGTGTACAGTTGCACTCACAATTATTCAACCCCCATTGCGAATAAGGTTTATTTGTGAATGTCAAACTTTCAGCTGTTTCAAAAGAACAAATCCAACAAGAACAATTCAAACAGCTCGACACAACTGATGTTTGCAAGTGTTTTCTCACATTTCAACAACAAATGCCACTTTTGTGAGTATGCAGTCTCAAAATGATTCAACCCCCTGAATACAATTGCTTCTTAGAGAACACATTTGCAGATCAGATGTCGTCTCAACACGTCTAATGCAATTTATCAGAGGCTTCATTAGTTCCATCAGGTGTGGTTGAGATAGAGCACATCACAGAGGGTTGTGTTGATGGTGACATTTGACTGCATGTTGGAAATATAGCAGAGCCAAGAGAATATTCCAAAAAGTACAGAGAAGAGATTATTGGTTACAAAGTGCTTCCCAGGCACAAAACATAAAACAAGCAAGACTGAAAGTACACATGCAAAAATAGTCAGACAAACAAAGCAATAAACAAACAGACATAGGACTCAGACTGGAGGTTGTATAGGCCTGTCTGTACAAATGAGTTTTGAGTTACTTCTTAAAGCTGTCTTCAGATTCAGCAGACCTGATGGCTTGAAGGTGCAGAGTCCAGAGGGAGGGGGCGTAGATAGCAAAAGAAACAATCACGACAATAACGTCTTTTCACCGGGACATTCTGCGGGACATTACAGTGTTAAAGCATTAGCTCTACCTCTGGGAAATCTGAGAGTATTCAAATATTTAGGAGTTTATGTTCTTGTAAATTTGATGATTTGGTAGAATGAAATGTAGACCGAGTGGTGAATGAAATTAGCAACAATCTTCAAAGATGGAGCTCTCTGTCTTTGACATTACTTGGATGGGTAGCTATTGTAAAGATGCAGGTATTACCAAGACTGTTACATCCGATGCAGATGATACCCAATTATGTCCCAGATCAGTTTTTAAAATCATTACATACTGTAGTTACATTTTTACATTTGAGTGGAAAGGAAAACGCCCAGACTTAAATTAGAGCAGTCCCCAACATGATGTATCTCACTGGGCTTCACACATTAGATACATCACTGAAGGGGTTCAAAATGAGACTAATTCTACTGTTCTAAATTTGGAAGACTGGAGCCCGCTCTCTCCACCTTACCTTCTGTAATAAAATGGGATTTCAATACAGGGAATGGAAGATCATTTTATGGTCAGAAAAACTCTGAAAACATGGAATCAAGTGCGTAGACATTTTGGGATCATGGACAAGTATTCTGTTTTACCACCTGTTTTCTGTAACCCTGATGTTGCTCAGTCCTGTTCAGGTTTGGGTTTTAAAACATGGAGAGATGCTGATGTTTCTAAAATACAAGATCTCTTTTCAGGTGGGAATCTGAAATATTTTTCTCAACTTAGGATGATTTTAACCTACAGTTTAGGAGTTATATCCAATCTGTTCCCATATATAAGAGCTGTTTGAATATGAATCAACTTGAAATGAAATGACTCAAGGCCTCATCTTTAAAGAAGAATATCCTGAGCTATATCTATACTCACATGTTTGTTAGAACTCCCACTATCAACAGTAAAACAAGTTGGAGAGAAGAGTTTAGGTCCCACGTCGATGATGTAATGAGGGGAAATATTTTGTTGAATGCAAAGAAAACTAATGTTCTAATAAATCCTATGAAGCCCAATCTAAAATGATTCACAGACTGCATGTTACCCCAGCTATTCAGAGCAGATATGCTTCTATGTGCTCGTCTTTTGATGTACATATAAAACTAGCTGTGGTACTTACAGTCATCTTATGTGGCCGTGCCCTAAAGTTCTACTTCAATCTGTCCAAAGTGAGATTAAGAGATTTTGAGATTGATGTTCCTTTAAACATTGTTTTGTTCTGGGATTAGATTCCACTTAAGAATGAAGGTATACATTCTTAGAATCGCTCTTCATGCAGCACGGCTTACTGTTCTCCACAAGTGGTTGGATGAAGAGTGTCCTGACATTACACTGTGGTGTGAAAACTCAGGTCTATTTCACCACTAGCGAGATTGAGAGAGGGACCTTAGTAGTGGTCACGACCATATGGAGGCAGAGGCAGGAGATGGAGCACACCACACAGTGAGCATTTCTTTACTGTGAACTTTGACACCAACAATAAAACACCATGTAGACAGCAACATGTACCGGACAGGCTAACCCCTTTCAGAGACAAAGAGCTCACTTAAATAACCCTCTCCTGTCAGGTGCTACCATGTGCAGGGATGCTCTAATAATGAACCCCTTTCTATCAACCCCAGACCCTAAAACAAATAGAAACCTACCCACACTCATACCTACCACTTAGTTCAGTTTACTCATTCTTACCTCAGAACACATTTACAGGGAATATAACTTCCAATTCCTCGGGCATTAACCACTCCTATACCTCTCTATCTGATGGAACCCTCCCAGCACGATGAAGAGGATGTTAGTTTCCCTGGGGACTTTTGCTCGTGCACCCTGGGAGTGGAGATGAGGACTGCTTTCAAAACCACCTACTATACTAGCAGGACGTACTGATTTGGCCAAAATTCAGTTTGTAGTAAGTGAACAAGAACAAAATCTGCAGTATGCCAAAACTCCCCGGATGTCTACTGATTCGGAAAATGTTACAGTCTGCATCGGACCAGTCTGCCTCGCGTACTGTTTCTCACAATGCACAGCGCTCGTTCCGCTTTTTCTTTTTCCTTCTGTCTTGATGGGAGAAAAGCCGTTTTTGGGTGCTGTGGAAGTTATCAAATTACATCTAAACCACTTCATAACTTTTTAAATCATAAGTGATGCGGAAGAACCAGTTTCTTTATCAGCTACTCCGTTGTTAAATTCGCTTTCCAAACCTGAAATCCAGTGACGTCTGACCCAGCGTACTGGGTTTGAATTTAGTATGTAGTATGACTGTTCTGTTTGATCTGTGTTGCAGTATGCTGGGCCAGACGTCACTGGATTTCCGGTTTTGGAAAGTGGAAGTAAACAACGGACAAGCTAGATAGATAAACTGCTTCTTTAGCATCACTTATGATTTAAAAAGTTAGGAAGTAGTTTATAAGGCATTTAATAATTTCACAGCACCTAAAAACTGAGTTCCCCCTGTCATAAAAGAAGAGAAAAGAAAAAAGCGAAACGAGCGCTGTGCATGATGGGAAACAGTACGTGAGGCAGACTGGCGATGCATACTGTGAAATTTTCCCGAATCAGTAGACATCCGGATAGTTTTAGCATACTGCAGATTTGCTCTTGTTCTCATACTACATACTGAATTTTGGCCAAATCAGTATGTACTGCTTGTACAGTAGGCGGTTTTGAAAACAGCCATTGGCCCAATCTCAATGTCCACCCTTAAGCACTCACTGACTTTGAGGCGCGTTCCTGCTATGTCCTTGAGGGCTTAGGGCTGTCCCACTGTCAAATCATCAAGTGTGTGAGGGATCTCTCGCTGTCTTTTTGAGCCCTTTATGCCCCCTTTCCGTAAGTGGGCATTTTTGAAGACTTAGCGTAAGTGAATTACCCAGAGTTCATAGCACTGTGACGTGAAACACAGGATTCCCAGGGGAAGCCAAGAACGCCACAATGTGGAGAGAACAATACGAACCATGGAGAGCACAACCAGCAGTGAGGCATCCAAAAAAAAAGAAGTTCCCTGTGAGTATAAACACATTTTTAAAAAGCCTTAATCTAATTTGGAAATATTGTGAAGGTATACCTGCAGACTTAAGTTTTTAATGCTCTTTTCATGGGTTGACTAAAAAGTGTTGGACAACTGACGCTAATAATACTGCAAGTCTGGGGTTACAGGACCATCTTACAACGGCTCAGCTTTCTAAAACATGGGTGAACTTAAAGAAGAAGAAGTATAGGGTGAACTTAAAAAGAAGTAAAGGGTGAACTTAAAGAAGAAGTATAGGGTGAACTTAAGAAGAAGTATAGGGTGAACTTAAAGAAGAAGTATAGGGTGAACTTAAAGAAGAAGTATAGGGTGAACCTTAAAGAAGAAGTGTAGGGTGAACTTAAATAAGAAGTATAGGGTGAACTTAAAGAAGAAGAAGTATAGGGTGAACTTAAAGAAGAAGTAAAGGGTGAACTTAAAGAAGAAGTATAGGGTGAACTTAAAGAAGAAGTATAGGGTGAACTTAAAGAAGAAGAAGTATAGGGTGAACTTAAAGAAGAAGTATAGGGTGAACTTAAAGAAGAAGTATAGGGTGAACTTAAAGAAGAAGAAGTATAGGGTGAACTTAAAGAAGAAGTATAGGGTGAACCTTAAAGAAGAAGTATAGGGTGAACTTAAAGAAAAGTATAGGGTGAACTTAAAGAAGAAGTAAAGGGTGAACTTAAAGAAGAAGTATAGGGTGAACTTAAAGAAGAAGTATAGGGTGAACTTAAAGAAGAAGAAGTATAGGGTGAACTTAAAGAAGAAGTATAGGGTGAACTTAAATAAGAAGTATAGGGTGAACTTAAAGAAGAAGTATAGGGTGAACTTAAAGAAGAAGTATAGGGTGAACTTAAAGAAGAAGTATAGGGTGAACTTAAAGAAGAAGTATAGGGTGAACCTTAAAGAAGAAGTATAGGGTGAACCATTTTCAATCAGTTATCTGATGAACTGGCCACTGGTGATGTGTAGGCTTTCTCCATGTGGGTTTACTGTACACAAGTGGTGAATATTATGTATTACCTGGCACCAGCCCTGATCTGTGATGTTTCATCTAAAATATAAGATTGTAATTTGACTTTGTACTTTTTTTTTACCCAGGATGTCATACTACCACGGACTGGATCTGGGACAGAAGGTGGGGCGGTCACAGCGGCAAACTGGCCTTTGTTTGAGGCAATGCACAAGGCTCTGGGGCAGAGGGCTTCCATCAGCCCACTGAATATTATTTCAACAGCTGTTGATTCTGCTTCAGAAGGTGAAGATGAACCGGATGAGGTACCTGGTACCTCTGCAGGGCCTTCAAACATATGCAACCTTGGGCCTGAGGCTCGCAAGACGCTGAAAAAAACTAAAAAAAATTAAAAATGAGGTATTAGAGTATTTAAAAGATTTCAAAGAGAAGCAGGAGAAGAGACAGAAAGAGCTCAATGAGAGGGAGGAAGAGAGAGAAAAAAAAAAGGAGGAGCAGCTGGATGAACTCATCAATATTTAAGCAAAATTAAGTTTTCCAGTTTTCTTTTTTCTTTTATATATTGATATATTGTATGTTGTTTTCATCAGTGGGTTTGTTTTTCATTTCTGTGAAGTTTTCTATGAATTGAATTAATCAATTCCTTTGTTGAAAGATGTAGTCTATATCAAAAAAGTGAATTGCTTCTTCATCTCAGTGCTTGTGGTCATGGAATTGATATTTCCAGCATGACTTTTGAAAAAGTTTTATGAAAGGAGGATTTAGGGGTATAAAACAGATGAATGTTAAAATGTAATTATGGAAGAGAAAACTTTATAATCAGCAAGAAGAACCACAAAAGGCAGTAATGCAGTCATCAATATTTTTATGACTCAAAATCAAATCATTCCAACAAGTTTAACAGAAATGTGTGAAATGTTTTCTAACAAGGTGTAGCTGGTATAAACTAAACACATGACACAGTCACAGAAATTCAAACAACAACGAAACATTACATCCTGGCATAATTTTGATGGAGCAGCGGAGCTGAATGGTGATATTTGGGCGCAAAGTCGGTCCCTCATGCAGGCGCTGCTCCTCTCCTGAGGGTCATTCAGGTAGAGCTGGGGGACCAGGTTCATCAGGTGGCAGCTCTGGTTCCTCCAAGAAAGTCGCCATAGTGAGGCACACGTTATGTAGAATGCACATGAAAGGGCAACATCGGAGCAGAACTTTGTCTGACCTTTAGTGCCTTGAATAAAGTCATCATCACCCCAAAAGTCCGCTCAATCACAGACCGGGCCTTTGCATGTTTTCCCATTGAAGCGTTGCTTCATTCCTTGGATCCTGTCTCCGCACACCGTCGCCTGTTTCCTTTTCTAGTCTTTGTGAAACCCGTTGCGTCTCGTCCTCTCAGTTTGCACCGTCTCTCGCTATGCACCCAGCGTCCTGTTTCGTTCCCGCGTTGGGACTACTGAAAGCTCCTCTTGTATGGTTCTCCTTGTCCGAAGCCTCTGCCACACCTGCTACTGATTACCTAATTAAAGGTGGAGGTGTGACTCACCAGGTCCAAGTTCAGTGTCTTCTTGACACAGTCAACTGATTAAACATCTAAAACATAATAAAATCAGATAAGAGAAAACATTACACTAATGCATAAAACACCACAATCCATTAAAGTATTAAACTAAAACATACATGCAAATACCAAATGTAAGTACAACCACACACAGAATCCTCATTTCTGACCCTGTCACACTAACACTGTTAGAGGAGTTGGTTGTTCGGTTGGTGGATCTTTTTTTTCACGTGTGGATGTTTTGTGTGGGGTTGTCATGGGTTTCCTTTGTTGTGGGGTTCTGGTGTTTGTATAACTTTTATTGAAGAATATAAATATTAAAATCAATATGCTCCTCTCCTTTTCAGGGGAGTGGGTGGGGCTTGGACAGGTGAATTTGCAGGGACTGCCCCAGGCTTCTGTGAGACTCTCTTATGGCCCTTTTCCACAGGCCCTACTCTACTCGACTTGACTTGACTCTACTCGGTTTGTCTTCCGTTTCCACGGGCGCGGTACCTCGTGTCAGATACCAGTTTTCCGTACCCGCTCTGATCTGGTTCCATGCGAGCTGAGCCGATACTCAAAGGTGACGTCGACGGACTGCCGGCCACTGATTGGTCAGAGAATGTCGTCACTGAAGAGTCATGAGCACAACGCCCAATCGCGCCCAACACAGGAATCAAACCCACAATTTTTAAAAAACAGCATCAGTACTCTTTTGCTCTTCTTTTACTTTCCTCTCTCACTCGGACTCCGACAAAAAAGGCCACAGACCGAGCAGCAAGTACACTGTTGCCTCCATGTCCTCCATTGTTTGTGATTGTTGTGTTTGTGTAGCGTTCAAATGACGTGAACGCGGTTTCACACAGCTGTGTTATCACGACCCGCCCACCGTGAGACGGTACTCGGGCTGGTGGAGAAGGTACCCAAACCGAGTAGAGTCGAGTCGAGTAGAGCCGAGTCGAGTCAAGTGGGGCTGGAACTGTATAGTGGAAAAGGGTCATTAGAACACCAGTCCTGAGGTACTGCCCAGCTGGGGACCCTGAGTTACAGTGACCAGCCTGAACAGGAGGAAAAAAGCCTCTCTTAACCTCGTTGGCAAAGTGAACGGCTCATGCATGAGGCTGGATCATTCCTGACTGTCACAGTGCACAGTTTGTCTAACTAGTCTGAGTAAGAGCACTTATCTCTAACCTCAGATCACAAGTGAAAACTCATCTTCTGCTTGATACCACTTCCTGTTTGTGAGGCTATCTTTGCTTTTAATGCATCTCTTTCTCAGACATATCAAATCTGAATCATTTTTTGACTTCCTTCAATGAGACAAGAGAGAAATTGAGGAACCTGGTGGACGTAATATCTTAAAGTGATCACTGTAGACGGGGAAGAAGCAGAGAAACATCAGACACTTGAGCAGGGACTTCATTCAGGTAAGATCTGGGACTCTTTAGAATCTTTCAGTAGTCAACAGAGTTAATATTGTGTTTCAGAAACGTCAGTGAAAGAATGAGAAGAGGAACAAAAAGCCATGAAAATGAATGTTACAGTAATGACATTTCTAATGCTTCTATCTTCTTGTTTTATGTGGGATGATGTCCAGTGTGTGATTGTAAAGACAAAAAGTAAAGAATATATATCTATATACATATAAGCTCTGTATATCTAGAATGTTGTTCATAGCCTTTGACTTATTCCTCTCCTCATTATTCATTTTCACATTGTCTGTTCTGTATGTTTGGACCCAACATGAAACTAATGAGGGGGAATTATGGGATGTTTTAAATGTCCAGGCAATGAACAGCTGAGACATGAAGAGAGCTTTGTCTCCCTGCAGGTTAGAGACGTGATATCTGAGGCAGATTACAGTCACTTAGAAATATAGTCAATTATCTTTTAATGAAAAGCCTTTACTAACCTAAACACACTCAATCAATCAATCAATCAATCAATCAATCAATCAATCAATCAATCAATCAATCAATCAATCAATCAATCAATCAATCAATCAATCAATCAGCCTTTATTTATGCTCGAGAGATCATTGAGCGGCAACCCTCATTTACAATGATACTGAGTCCATTACAGAGGTATTTAAAAACAGAGAACTAGACTTGAAGGTGACAGCTGCTGCACACCAAAGTGTCTGGGCCTGTTCATCACCACCTGGGATTATTTTTCTCAGCACATTAATCAATACATATTTGAAAATGACAATAAACAGTGCAGACACATTATTTTGATGAGGTAAACTAAAAGAGTGCTGTGTTTGTGTACAGTACTATGGAATATTAAAAGTTGGACTGAAATAGGACTCATCTGAAAAAGAAACTTGACTTGTCTCAGTGTGAAAAATGTAAGCTGTATATTCTTAGCTCCATGTGGGATTCAAACCCCAGACTCCACCTTTATAGCCCGTGTTATTTGGAACCTTTTAAACCTCCTTTTGTATTTGTTTCAAATATTGAACACCAATAATATTTCTAAAGAACATTTTGTGAAGTGAGAAAGGAAAGCCTTGGCCACCAGAACCTTTGAAGTTTAAAGTCCATGAAACTATTCACACTGATCTCAAACTTTTGAATAAACTGAGCACGTTAGATGAAATGCTGTGTTTAGTGACGACCATGTTATTCATGTTACTGCACTAAGCTTTTTACTAACTGTTATTTTTACTGATCTCTAACTTTAGATTACACTGAAGAATGGAAGCAGGCTTCAATAACACAGCCTCCGACACGGACTTCAACAATGACAGAAACCTCAGACGACATCAGGTTGACATAGATATGGATTTCATATTCAATGTTGTGCAATGCATTGTCATCAGTATCGGCCTTCTTTTGGTGCTCGTGACCATCTATGCTCTTTCCTCTCTGGTATGTACTTTGTGACTTTATTTACTGTGTGTGTCATGTTTCTGTGGAACTGTGTGCTTGTCTGTAGAGGATCTGGATCTGGGTTTGGTACTAGCTTTGATATCAACTCAAAGATGATGTGAGTTTATACACATGCAGAATGCTTCTGCTTACACTGTAGAGGAAGAAACGATTAATCACACTAAACTTGGTCAGTAAGTTTGATTAAAAAAGGTCAAAGGAGTGTTCAATTCTGTCAGTGTTCATGGTCGTCAGAGGATGAAGCCAACCTACTTTTTTATTTCATGACTTTGGACAAAGAAACAGCAAAACATAGTGTATTCCATCAGTTATCAACATTTATGTTTTAAAAAATAGAGTAAAAAAAAGCAATGGAGAAGTGTTACACTTTTGCAAGGGATTTTGTGAATATTTTGTAATCACAGCATAAGAGGCTGATAGGTCTGTAGGAGGAGCAGTCATGTGGGTTTTTATCCTTTTTTAGCAATACTGATATAGTTGCTTGTGTGAGGGTTGGTGGAAGATTGCCAGTCTTTAGTGTCTCATCACACATTACTTTGAGGACAGCTACTAGTCGGGAGAGAAAGTCTTATAAAACTCTACTGGGAAACCGTCTGGTCCCAGTGCCCGTCCAGTCTGCATGGAGTGAATTGCAGTTTGTATTTCACTGGTTGTAAGTGGTTCTTCTGGTGAGGACTGGGACTCTGAACTGAGATTGGGGATATCTACTGTTTCCAAAAGGACTGTATTTTATGTATATGTTTTTGTGTCTGTGACATATAAATCTGAATAGTATTTCTTGAATTGACTGTTAATTAAATGACGGTCACAGGTAGTGGTAGTTGGTCCTATGTTTATCTCTGTTATTTGGGAGTCACTGTATTTTTGTCTGAGTTGATGAGTGAGCATCCTGCCTGCTCTATCTCCATGTTCGTAGAAATTCTGTTTGGTTTAAGTAAATTCTTCTCCGCCTGATGAGTGGAAAGGTTGTTAAATTCCATTTGGAGTGGGAGATGCAGAATACTTTCTATCCAGATCAATTATTGATTTTTCTATTTCTGAAAGACGTTTATCATGCTGTTTATTCATGTGAGCTGTATATGAAATGATCTGTCCTCTAATGTAGGCTTTTAAAGTTTCCCACAGTGTATGGCGTGATATGTCTGGGAAGTCATTTATGTCGAGGAAAGATCGATTTGCTGATTGATAATTTTTTAAATTGAGTACATAATAGAAGGGACGGATCAAGTCGCCATGACCGCCGAGGATGTACATTATCAGGAAAGTGTAGTGTCCAGTTGCACTGGAGAGTGGTCTGATATAACAATACTGTTGTAATGTGAAAAAGTGACCGATGGAAAAAGGTTGCCATTGACTATGAAATAATCTATTCTAGAATAACTTTTGTGAACCGGTGAGAAGAATGAGAATTGTTTTGCAGTAGGATTTAGTTTCCTCCATGGATCCACAAGACCATATGACTCCATAAAAGACGTAAAAACGGCCCCTGCTTTAAATAACTGGCTGACGGGTTTGGGATTGGACCTGTCTAGTTGTGGGTTGAGTACACAATTGAGGTCTCCAGCTATGATAAGTTGATGAGTGTGGACATCGGAAGAGAAGCTATTAGCTTAGTAAAAAATTGCGGGTCATCCCAGTTGGGACCATAAATGTTCACTAGGATAACTGGGGTATTGCACAACTTGCAGACTAATATTATGTATCGGCCATTAGGGTCTTGAATACATTTGGCTTCATCAAACTGGACGCCCTTTTTAAAAAGAATCACTACACCCGTCAAATTATGGTTAAAATTTGAGTGGAAGACCTGCCCAATCCAGTTATTCCTCAGTCTTGTGTGATGATTAGTCTTTAAATGCATCTCTTGTAGAAAAATTACATCTGGATTGAATGATTTAAGATGTGAGAAGATTTTATTGCATTTGACCGCACTGCCCATACCTCTAATGTTCCAGGTAATGAAACCTATGGAGCCAGGAGCTCTGAGTGTCTGTCTTTGTGCAAACTAGATCTATATAAGGAGCCATGCCTTAATCGAACATTGAAGGAAAATGACTCTCCTTAAACTAGTATTCCTCAAATGAACAAATTTTAACCAACTGCTATAAAATATAACTGTTGCAGCATGTGACCACCATATGGTTGAGAAAACAAATAAATAACAATAAAATAAAAATAATAATACTTATAAAAAATAAAAACACCTCTATTCCAGCTAGAAGAGTTATACGTGATACTATTGTTAAATTTCTTTTTTTACAGTTTGGTTTGTTCTCTTTTGAACTGTTACTGTAGCGTGTGACTTATGTTAAATAAAAATAGAAAATAATAAAATAGAATAAAAAAGAAGAAGAATAGATAATAATAATGAATAAATAAATACAAATAAAACAACAACAACAACAACAACTGGTAAGTGGAATATTATTGACCTTTAAGTCCGCTCTTTAACGAGGCGCTGGAAGAATTGTTAATGGTAGGTTCCAGCTACATTGGTAGCAAATGTTATTTTACATCGTTTACATCTCTGAACGTGACTGACTGCTCAGTTCTACACAAACTGGCGTTAAACTTCACCTCATGGCTTGGAACTCTTACAGGTGAATAACATTTAGGCCAACATATTACCTCAGTCCCTTGCTTGTAGGTGTCTGGCTATGTACTCCTTTGCTTCAGCAGGATTATCGAATGATCTCTGTTCTTCGTTGGGGGACGTGATTTTCAGTGTTGCGGAGAAAAGGAGAGGGATCTCATTGTTGAAAGGTATCAGTCAGGAGAAAGGTACAAACATGTTCCAAGGCATTAGATATACCATGGACCACAGTGAAGACCGTCATCATCAAGTGGAGAAAATATGGAACAACAGTGACATTACCAAGAACTGGACATCCCTCCAAAACTGATGAAAAGACCAGAAGAAAACTGGTCAGGGAGGCTTCCAAGAGGCCTACAGCAACATTAAAGGAGCTGCAGGGATTTCTGACCAGTACTGGCTGTGTACTACATGTGACAACATCTCTCCTATTGTTCATATGTTTCTGCTATGGGTAGGGGGAGAGACGGGAACCTTTTCTTATGAAGAAAAACATCCAAGCCCGGCAAAATGTTTCAAAAACATACATGAAGTCTCCCAAAAAACATCAAATGTTTTATGGTCTGATCAAACCATGGTTTAACTTTTTTGGCCATAATTCCAAAAGGTATGTTTGTCATAAAAACAACACTGTACATCACATAAAGAACACCAGACCCACAGAGAAGCATGGTGGGGGCAGCATCATGCTTTGAGGCTGTTTTTCTTCAGCTGGAACCAGGGCCTTAGTCAAAGTGGAGGGAAGTATGAACAGTTACAAACACCAGTCAGTTTAACACAAAACCTCCAGGCCTCTGTTAGAAAGATGAAGATGAAGAGGAATTTCACCTTTCAACACGACAACAAACCAAAGCATACATCCAAATCATCAAAAGCATGGCTTCACCAGAAGAACATTCAAGTTTTGGAATGGCCCAGCCAGAGTCCAGACCTGAATCCAGTTGAATATCTGTGGGGTGGTCTGAAGAGGGAAGTGCACAGGAGATGCCCTCACTATCTGATGGATTTGGAGCTTTTCTGTAAAGAAGAATGGGCAAATATCACCACATCAAGATGTGCCATGCTAATAGACTCCTACAAAAAACACTGCTGTAATAAAATCAAAAGGTGCTTCAAACAATTATTAGTTAAAGGGTGTGTACACTTATGTAACCACATTATTTTAGTTTATTATTTTGTATTCTTCCCCCTAAAATATCTTCATTTTTTCAGTTGAATTGTTCATGTTATAGGTCAAATTAAAGGTGGAAAAAGCTCTGACATGATTTATCTTGGTCTCATGTTTTTACATCACAAAACCTGACATTTTGACAGGGGTGTGTAGACTTTTGATATCCACTGTATATTGTTAGTTCAATGTAATTTATAGTTCACATAATTCATCTTCTCCATTAGTTTCAGGATAGTCCCTGACATGTGTGTAAAGTTAGAGATGTAGAACTTCTGAATGCAAACATGACACAACCCACCCTTCAGCCTTGTGCTCCTGTTTGACTGGGTCAGAGTGGCCCCCCCATGAGAGCATGAAACACAGGTCAAAGTCTGAATACAGTGAAATGCCAAGATGTCATGAGAGTCATAGTTTGATGAATCATGTCTGTTACTGCAGAGAGTGATGTTTACTTCTACCTCTATTCTTCTGCAGGTACGCCAGGGTCAAGTTGCTCCAATATACGTCATCAACCTTCTCATTTCAGACATCGTTCAGCTCTGCTGCATGATCGTACTGGTGTCAAATCCTGAGACTCCCATGACTCTGTATGTCTACTTCAGTGGTCTGTTGTCGAGTGTTGGCTTCATGGTGTGCATCTCACTGGAAAGGTAAGGTCTGTTTAAAGTTGTGTGTAGTGCTACAGTTAGGGCCGTAACTACCATTGAGGACACCGAGATCATGTCCTCGGTATTTTTTCTCAAGTGACAAAAAGATGGCGATATAACTGACTGCAAATATACTTTGTGTAGGACATCATTTGCGCCTTTAATCACCATGCGGTAGATCATCCTCTAGTAACTCTAGGATCTTTTCTCATCGCAGTGGTTTGTGGGTGGACTGCCTCAAAAATCCGTTAGATTTGTACCGATTTGTACAAATTTCTGATGTACAGACTGCTACAACAGCCAAGGTAACGCAATAAAAGTTCCCGGTTACATTTAACATTATTCCCAACGGGACAGGAAGAGGATGATAGGGGGATAAAAAATAAGAAAAGTGATGAGTGAGAAGTCAAGTGCTGCCCACAGTTCCCCACCCAGGACAGGATTATCCTTGTACCATATACTGTACACACACACACACACACACACACACACACACACACAATGATGTTAAACAAACCATACTGTCCTCATCCAGTTCAAACAATGTAATGACCATAGAGGTTTTCTGTAGCAATCATAATGAAACTTATATAGCCTAAATTTAACATCATACCAACTGAAAGAGTAATAGGATCATTGTATAACCTAAATTTTACTTTTACTCTTGTGCTGTTGTGTCACTATTTATTATTTGAATGATTTAAATGTGTCTCAATATTGATATGAAGGAGGTGTATTTATTTAACTTCATGATCCTCCTTACAATTTAGCAGGAGAGTGAGGACAGACAGGGACAGACAGTGGATGAAGGAACGGAAAGAGAACAGTGTGGAGGCAGAAGAGTTGATAACGCAGATCAACAGCAGAGAGACACAGAAAAGGAGGCTGAGGGAAAGAGTAAAGCAGACTCACAGGGACAAGAGAGGGAGAGCTGCACTGAGGCAGACAAAGATGGAAGAGAGATGACAGAAGAGGGGAGAGTCTGTCTACATGAATTGGATCCAGTGCAGCCTTCTGAACAACAAGTGGATTCATCAAAGCCACAGTTACCACCAAAGGAAGTTTCAGAGGCTGTTACGATACAGCAATAAATGGGAGGATAAATATCCATGGTTGAGGTGTTCACTGTCAGAAGTTAGTGCATACTGTGCCATCTGTAACAAATTTTGACCTTGATATTTGTCAAATCCTGGTTACGGCCCTGGCTAAAGTGTCTGATAATCATGTTTCTGAATGTTCCTGCACCTCCTCAAAGACCGTGTGTCCCTCTGGTTTTGCAGGTACCTGGTCATCGTGCACCCACTGTGGTACCGATTCAAACGAACCATCAAGATCTCTGTGGCGGTCTGTGCCGTGGTCTGGGCCTTACCTCCTGTTTATTACCTTATTGTGCTTCCCTGGGTTCCTGTTATAGGTTCATGTATAGTACTCTCTATTGTCCTCATCATTCCCATCCCACTGTTCATCTTCTTCCTGGTCAGGACCCTCAGAGCCCTCTCTTCCTCCGTCTCGGTCCACTCTGATGAAAAACGACGAATAGTTGGACTTTTGGTGGTGGTGCTGCTCATTTACACGCTGCTGTTCCTACCCGGCATCATTATCTTACTGTTATTGATGGCTGGCTTTAAGTCTTTTATCCTTCTCTTAATGTCCATTATGTTACTTACTCTGAGTCCTCTGGCAGACATGCTTCTGTATATCTTCATCAGAAAGCAGATCATGGGAAACTGTCTGACCTCTTTGTGTTGTTGCATAAAGGAGAGCAATGATCCCACCACATCAGCAGTGGATGTTGACGACATTTAGACAGAAAGCTTTAAGGAGGCAGAGAGAGAGAAGAGAAAACAGAGCAAATGTACTCCATAATCAGAGTATATCCAAATGCATGAATAAGGACCATGTTTGTCATGTTGTTAATCATCTTTGAAAGCATGAAAACTAGCTTCACACACTTGTGGATCTTTAATAATTATATCTTTTACTTCTGCAGCAACCAGAACTTAGCTTCATGACTCCTCCCACTCCATGAGTCAATTAACAGACGCAGTGATACAGCTGCTAGGCAATTGTGATTACTACTGATAGTTAGCATAAGAAAAGCGCTAGGCTAACGTAACTTTCCATCTCTATCCAATTCAGCTTGAGAAGGCATTTGACAGAGTAGAGTGAGGGTTTCTGATAAAGGTCTGGAAAAATCTGGTTTTGGGGAAGAATTAATCAAATGGGTTAAAGTGGTCTACACAGGGCCGAGAGCATCAGTGCTCACCAACGGACAAACGTCCCCCTTTCTTCAACTCATACGCTTCCATCTTCAAATGTTCTTCATGGCACAGAAATAAATCACATGATGAATTATGTGTAAATGTGTGTTTTCTTTCAAGTGCAGACACAAAAGTGAAATAAACCCAGTAACCTCTCACTAAACTACACATGGACTGTGCAGAGGCTACTTATATAAAGCTAAAGCTCTGTGAACTCTGCAGGACTGAAACAGAGCAGAAACACAAGAACTCTTAAAGTTTGCATGTTTAAATAAATAGATTTATCATGATGTGAAAATGTGCTTGATGAACACTGAGACTTCAAAAGACAGAAAAGAGGACACAGACTACATCAAAATGATGAAATGGTGCAAAAAGGCAAAGATTGGTGCTAAAACTGTTGTTTACTGCTCAAAGTAGTCTTAAAAACAACATGAAAAAGAATCGTGATAAAATCCAGATCGTGAAAAGATGATATTTTCCCACATCGCCCCTAATGGAGAACATTTTCCTGAAGAAGAAGTTAGAGTTAGCTAATGTTTACCCGGCTCGTAACACTGCAGCCCAGAGAACTGAAGACATATCATCAGGTATCCAGAACATTTAGGGACAGGAGGTTTTATTTCATAAGCCTGAGATGATCGCACATATCTGACACTACCTAGTTACTGATTAAAAACACATTGTTAAAAGATAGAGTATTCATGTGTTACTTTAATGTTTCAGGTGAATAATGTCAGCAGGCGCTGCTGGCCCTTGGGTCTTTTCTCAAACTCAACTGTGACCCTCCTTGGAAACAGTTTGGACAGCCCTGGTCAAGGGGAACGACACAGGGGCCCCTCTCACCCTTATGGTTTACCTACTCTCTAGAGCCCCTTGTAAAAGTCCTAAGGGCCCAAACAAGAAATAAAGGTGTGAAGGCAGGCGGCACAGAACGTAAACTATCTTTGTATGCTGATGATATTCTCTAGCTGTCCTCAGATCAAACTCTGTCACTCCCTGTTCTTCTGGACACAATCCAAAAGATCTCACAGTTATCAGGCTGTAAAATAAATGGTCACAAGTCTTTGGTTATGTAAAAAACTAAAGAAATACAAATCACAACAAATTGACATGGAAGCAAAATCATTCAAATTGAACTAATGCTAACAAAATGACATTAATAAAAGGGTAGGACTCTTGAGGTTGGGAGTGTGTTACATAAGGTCCTGCAAGTCAATCCGGGACCAGAACTAGTTCAAGCTCAACTTTTTCTGAAGTGCCAAACTTCTTAGGAGGCAAGGGCGTCACCAGACCCCCTTTACTGGGGCATGTGCCTCAGTATAAATGAGCTGTGCCTCAGTATCAGGGGCGGACTGGCCATCAGGAGTACCGGGAGTTTTCCCGGTGGGCCGGAGTAAAAAAGAAAAGAAAAGACTTTAGGCGCAGTTGTTAATGTGTTGCATCCACCGCAGTGTTTCCCATACATTCATTAATTTGCTACCCCCTCCCCTCCCCCGCTCGGAGATCATCACTGTGTTCCGAGCAGCAGGTGAACTGCACACAGGCAGCTTTCCCTCGGGTGCGGGACGGGGACAGCAAAGTTTGCGCTCTGGTTTTGATTTTGCTGCTGCAGAGAATGAGGATCAAGTTGCTGGAGGAGGAGAGACTGAGGTGCATGAGTGGTCGAGGCAAAGTGAAAGTGAGACTGACTGGAGAGACGGCCCCAAGATGACAGACATGAAGATGACGAGGGAGCAGTTTCAACAGAAACAGATGACATTAGTCTAGGGGCAAGAGCAAAAACCAGCGTCCACAAAGAAAGAGGGGACATGAGTGACTTGGGGGGAAAGCATGATGGTCCTAAACAAGTTAAGTCCCACTATCCCCAGCACTGCTTTGGGTTAAAAAAAAACAATCATTTAATTCACAATGGTTTGAAAGCTTTCCCTGGTTCTAATATTCTGTAAATAGAGATGCAGCTTTGTAAACACATGAAACATGACACATTCGTGAGCACTGGTTTCACTAACCTTAGAGAGCCAGATTAACACCTGCCCATAAAATGTGTGTGTGTGTGTGTGTGTGTGTGTGTGTGTGTGTGTGTGTGTGTGTGTGTGTGTGTGTGTGTGTGTGTGTGTAAGGGGATATAGTATAGGGGGCCTATGCCCCAGTAGGGCTTTATGCCTTGCAACGCCCCTGTTAGGAGGGCCAGACTTCAAAAACGGAGAGCCAAAACAGAAGTCTGAGTGATAGCAGGCCACAACAACCAGGGCCTCCCTGTCCAACAGTCATGCAGCGCAGCCTTGGAGCATCAGATGAAGGTGCGCAAAGGCCGCTGCTCAAACGAGGGAACACATGACCAGACCCAAACAAGCCTCCGGCTGAGGGAACCGCTTCCTATTGCTAACTCAGTGAGCTGCACTGCAAATAATTTGTCACACTTGTCAAGATTTGAATTCTTAGATTGAGACATGTTAGATGAATGACCTTGTTTTTAGAGTTATTTACTGTTTGTAATCTTTGTATGTATGGTTGAATCTTAAATTGATTATGAACATGTCTTTTTGTCTCAGTTAGTCTGGGAATCTTAAATTGAGTGAATGACTGTTAAAATAAGCTACATTGGTTGTCTCACCTAAAGTCTCATCAAAATAAAACTTGTTCCAAGATTGAGTAACAAATTCAAGTTGATTTAAGAATAACACATACGGCATCTCTTCAAGACACAGTTCAGCTTGTATCTTATTGATTGCTCATTTTTCTGCAGTGCTAAATGGTAATATATTTGTTTTGGTTTGGCTCTAAAGACTGTGTTTGAGCCATATTTGTATCAATGTTGTGTCTGTGGACTGTTTCATTTTGTTTGATGCACTTACTTGTGTTCACACTAGGTGGTGGGTGTTGTCAAGTAGGGTGCAGAAGGCATAAAGAGAAGAAGACCCAATTAGTGGCAGGTGAGCTGCCTACCGGGTTAGCAAACACTTTTTGACTGTCGTCGTTATTGTCTTTGTGTGTACGTTACCCTGTTAATTATTCTGCAGGTTATATTGGATGTAAGTGCAGCTTGGTTGGCAGAGCATAATTGTGTGTCGATGTAAATAAACCCGTTTGATGTCAATGCACAGAGTTTGGACCGTCATTCATTCATTCTGTCGAGGAGGACAGGGGTCAACTGAGTCCCAGAAAAGCAGCCCCTCTGTGGCTTAGAGGGTTTTGTTTTGATTGGTGAAATCAAGCCACTATAGACTGTTTGAAATGTCTTGAAGTAGCATCAACCCTGAGCCACTATTAATAATGTTCTTGATGTTATATGTTGTTAATCCTGACGTTTATTAAAGGTTGCCAGTAATCCAGCTTGCTCTTGTGGTTTCTGTAGAAACATTTCAGAGGTATATTCTAAGAATAAGAACTGGTTTAAAGATTTTAGTTTTAGTTTAAGATGGATTAGGGTTTATTTAAGATGAGCCAGCTTATATCAAGAAACAGTGTAATCATAGTTTTCTAATAGTGAGTCATTTTTTACTTAAAGTGGTGTTGTTTTTCTTGTCCCCAGGCCTTCATTTGCTCAAATTAAATATACAAAGTAAATAAATGAGATTTTCTTTGTTTATATTCAGTATATTTGACTTACAACTGTGCTGTAGGAAGTTTGTTTTCAAGTAGTTTGAGCTAAAAGTCAGCATATTCTACTTACTTCAACCCTTTCTAATACTTTCAGAGCCTGCTTATTTCTAGATTTAACAATCTCATTTTAAGATTTCTTATCAAGTAAAATGAACTTGCTGCATGGACAGATCATTTCACTAGTTTTAAGAAATGTTCACCTTGAATTCAGTTTTTTCATCCTATATTTGAGCTACCCTTTTTTGCAGTGTGAGCTGTGGAGGTAGCATGCGCCACAATGGCTAAATCATGCCGAATGATGTCTTCTGCCACGCCAACCAATTTCCCCCCTGCGCCAGGCTGTAGCCACGAGGCAGGTGAGGGGACAAAGGACACCAAGAGTGAGGCCCGGGTATGAAGCGGTTGACGGGCCACACCCAGGAGAGATTGAGTTGGATGGTGGCGCTGGCATTCAGGGTGTGGGTTGAGTCACTGTGGCTAATCTGGTGGGGGGCATGACAGAGGTGGCCACAGGAGACTGTTGACCAAGAGCCAGCAAGTCATACTCAAATAAGCACTCCTCCTCAAAGGGTGACTGTTCCACAGACAGGGAGTTATGGGAAGGGGCACGACCGGGGTAGTCTACTCCAACCACAGCCTTCAACTTGGTACGATGGACCTGTCTTACCTTGGTCTGGTCATCTACTGGCCCGATTGTGTACACAGAGCCACCTTGGCTAGGTGCCCTCAACACTTGATACTTCACAGAACTCCACCAATCCCGGGTCTTGTGGGGCCCCCTTTGCACTAAAGTCACGCAAGAATACAGATCTTCTCTCTCCTCCTCTGCTGCAGAAACCTTCATACACGCCTTCATAACCTCCAGATTGGACTATTGCAACAGCATTCGTTACGGCCTTCCCTCCACTGACCTCAGAGAACTACAACATGTCCAGATCTCAGCTGCCTGGTTACTAACCCACTCCTGCTCCAGAGCTCACATCACACCCATCCTTCAGCACCTCCACTGGCTCCCCATACAGCACCGAATCCACTTCAAGATCCTGCTCAAGCCCTCAATAACCTCGCCCCCTCATACCTGACCGACCTCCTCAAACACTCAAAACAAGTGAAACACTCCAACATAAAAACTGCTTAGTGAGAAAAACGATCTGATCAGGCAAAACATAATCAACTTTCACCTTATCTGAGATATTCAATCTTACTTAGATTTCAGTGTTTGCAGTGTGGCAGCCAGTTGGAAAAAATGAAGAGTATGTTCAGTGAGTCGATATCAAATCTAAAACAAACTATTATTTGGGACAGTCCTGTCATCACTCTACAGAACTCCCCTTTAAACTGGTCTGCATGGAGGGAGAGAGGTCCAGAGACTATTGAAGACCTGATCAGTGGAAATAAGTGTATCTCCTGGACCGACCTTCAATCCACTTTTTGTTTATCTAATGAAGAATTGTTCAGGTATATGCAGCTTAGAAGTGTATTTAAAATGTTTGACCTACATTCTTACACAGAGCAGAGTGATTTAGAGGAATCTATTTATATCAGAAACATGTAATCATTTAATTAAAGTTTATAAGGTTTCACAGAAATCATATTCTGTTGAAACTACATTGTAAACTAGAATAAATTCATGGAATCAAGATTTAGAGAGGAAGGATATCAAACTGAGATGGAAGGACTGTTGGAGTTTAACAAGAGATATTACAGTCAATGGACATTTCATTTAATCCAATATAAAATAATGTACAGAATTTACTGTACAAGGGATAAAATCAAACAGTATGACAAAAATGCTTCAGGGAACTGTCTGAAATGTTGACTCACAGATTCACTGATTCATGCATTTTGGAGCTGTAGTAAAGTTCAGAGGGTTTGGTTGAAATAGAGCGTTGGTTGTCTGAGGTTTTGGGAGTGGAAATTAATTTCAATATTTATATTTGCATCTTTCAAGATGTCTCACATGTAAGAGTCAGATATCCACAAAGCTGGGTTATTCTTTTTTCCTCTATTGTATTTAAGAAAGTTCTTTTAAAACACTGGAAAGCTACATGTCCTCACTCACTTAAACACTGGAGTGATGAACTGAGATATTATTTAAAGTTGAAAAAATCATCAGCCCTTGAAAAGAACAAAATATTTGTTTTTGGAAACATATGGGGTAAAGTATTACACACACGCAGTTCATATGTTTTAGTGAGAGTACTGAAAATTTGATTTGTGATCAAAGATTTTCTGTTATTTGGATCTATTTTTAAACAGCTAACATTTATTGAAAGAAGAAAAAAATCATGACATTTTAGAGATGGAGCTTGTCGGTGTGAGGAGTTGTTTTTTCTGTTCTGTTTGTGGATCTTGTTTTTGTTTGTTTGTTGTTTTGTGTTACTGTTAGTTTCATTGTCCCCTTTGTTTTATTGTTTATTTGTTTAGGTGTCATGTGTATGAGGTTAAATGTGAATTTAATAAATTCTACCATAAAAGGAATAGCTTGCAGACTCGTGATAACGTTTCATGCATTTAGGTCAGTTAATAAGAAAAACCTCAGAGAGAGATGTTGAGGCCTCAGAGACCCTGGATCTATTAGACCTGTTCAAACACACTCTGCAAACACATTTGATTCTATTACACATCAGACTCTCTATACAGACAACAGTGTGACAAATACAGAAATACAAACATAAGAAACAACATATAGTTTTCACAAATTTATTCTAATTTTTTGTGTGGGATAAAACCGGAGCTACCCGGAGAAAAACCCACGGAGGGGGGGCAGCAGCTGTTTAGGGGGGCGTTCTCCAGGGAGAGATCTTGATAAGTTCTTTAACCCAAGTCTCATTGCTGGGAAGGGAGGGCCCTGAGTTGTCTTGGAGGGACAGGTTCTTCATTAGTTGGGCCAGATCAGTCTCCTCCTTGACAGCTTGATGGTTGGGGAGCTTCATCACCCAAAGCTGCTCCCGGACCTCTTCCAGCTCTTTCAGAAGGAGGTCACTCCACAAGGTTTGGGTTTCCTTCTCCTTGGTGAGCTGGTCCACCTCCTCCCTGAGCCTGTCACTGTCGTCCTTTTGTGATCTTAATTTGGAGGACAGCTCAGTGTGGCTGGTCTTGGCTTCTGCCAGCCTTTTCTTCAGGTCCTCCACCTCCTCCTTGGTGTCTAAGGCCTCCAGCTCCCAAAGCGGGTCGCTGACCTCGTCCAGCTCTTTCATGAGGCGGTCACTCCATCGGGTTAGGCTTGCCTTCTCCTTGGTGAGCTTGTCCACCTCCTCCTTGAGGTCTAAGGCCTCCAGCTCCCAAAGCTGCCCCCTGACCTCATCCAGCTCATTCATGAGGCGGTCACTCCATCGGGTTAGGCTTGCCTTCTCCTTGGTGAGCTTGTCCACCTCCTCCTTGAGGTCTAAGGCCTCCAGCTCCCAAAGCTGCCCCCTGACCTCATCCAGCTCATTCATGAGGCGGTCAATCCACCAGGTTTGGTGTTCCTTGTCCTTAGTGAGCTGGTCTACCTCCGTCTTGAGCCTGTCACTGTCCTCATTCTGGGATATCAATTTGGAGGACAGCTCAGTGTGGCTGGACCTTGCTTCTGCCAGCCATTTCTTCAGGTCCTCCACCTCCTTTTTGAGGGTCTCATTGGCCTCCTCCTTGGCTGTGAGCTTCTGGTTCAGGTCTTTTATTATGCCAGTGAACTTCCCCGTGGTGTGCTGCACATAATGGGTGAGGTTCTGAGGCTGAAAGGAGGGCTTCAGGTGTTTAAGTTGTTCTTTTAAACACCTGTTCTCCTTTTCACACTGGAGTCTCTGTTGTCGCTCCTCCTCCAGCCTCTCCTGCAGCTCCTGGACCTGGCTCTTGGCAGCAGGATACCTCTCCTGTCGTTGTGGTAGGCGCCTCTGATTGGATTGAGGATGAGGTTTTTCTTGGCTTGGCCAGCGACAATACCTGCTGATGATCTCCTCCAGAGTCTCATTTGACTCGTCTATGTCCATTGGTTGGTACCAGCTTGTTGATTTTGAGTTTGCCATCTCTCTCTTGTTTTAGTATTGTTGCTGTCTCTCTGACTGTGTTCTCCAGATGAATATCTGTGAAGTGTGTGTGGTCTGTCAGCTTGGTGCTATATATATGTAAAAACTCAGACTCTACATTCTAGATTGCATTGTGACACTTTCCATTTTTTAAGTCCTATTGTGACCTAATTCCAGCCATGACCTGCTCACTGAATAAAAACAAAATGCCCCCCCAGAATCAGCATGTAACAAACCCTAGACTGACTCCTCCTTTGTGAAATAAAACACACATTAAACTCACCAATGAAATGTTGAAGATTCCTCTGGCTGGTCCACAGAAGACCAGATCCTGGTGTTGGCGTGAAGCAGACCCTCATGTCTTAAAAACAGGGCTGGACATCTCTGGTTTGAGGCAACAATACACATCCTGATACATTGTCAACAATCCACTACATCAAAGATACATAATTGAGGGAGAAAGACTCACTGTGATCTCCTGTGGATTTGAACTTTTCCACAGCAGGTGAATCGTAGTGTGGCAGGGCGGGCTAATAGCTAAAGTTTAAACAGAAATTGTAACCGGTAACACCGCCTGGGGACCTGCACCCCAGGAACTACACAGCAACACTATGTTATAAATAAATCAGGTCACACAGGTAAGAACTGATGAAGGCAGAGACAGGGGGTCAAAATAAGTTCAAAAGTTGATTAAATCAAAGGAAAGAAAGGCAAGACTTCATTCATTTACCTGAGGAGGAGAAAGAAAGGGAGAGAAATTAAACAGTTAAATAATAAAGAAATAATGAAGGTTAAAGAGTATTTTATTTTACAATGTTTAAAATAGTTCTTCTACAAAAGTTACAATTATTATTATTAAAAACTACAATGAACCCCCAACATAAACTAACCAGCTGGCCCGCCTCGTCCATTCTCACTCTCACTGTATGCTCTGAGACAGTGTGTCTGTATTACATGATGTGTTTGAGTGTGTGTGTGTGTGTGTGTGTGTGTGTGTGTGTGTGTGTGTGTGTGTGTGTGTGTGTTCATCTGCGTGAGTTCTGATGATTGGTTGTACATGTTGTGGTGGGTGTGTGTTCATCTGCGTGAGTTCTGATGATTGTTTGTACATGTTGTGGTGTGTGTGTGTGTGTGTGTGTGTGTGTCTCAGATAAAAAACAACTTCAACCACTGGAACAACATCTGTAAAAATGTCATCATGAATGCACAGTGTTTCTCTCATTTGATAAGGTGTTGAATTCTTTGGAGGTAAATAAAAAGAAAGGAACAATGACTTGAAAGTTTGGTTTTATTATAAACTGACAGGGTGACAGACGAAGCGCTGGATTCTTCTTTTCACTGAACGTCATGCACAGTCTGTCCCGGGGAGCACACAGGGCAGCTTGTGCATTTCCTTCATGAACTCAAGCTGCCTGCTGGAGAGGTTCCCACCTCGGGGATGTCTTCGGTGTCGTCTCCTCTGAGTTTCACGCTGAGAGAGTGAAGGTGTATCCGCCTCTTCACACCACAGCGCTGCACGTCGCTGTGATCACACTCTGAGTCTGCTAGGCTGCTGCTGATTCGTCAATGTTGAATGCAGCCCTAAACAGTGTCCCTGTCCGAGATGGCAGAGCCGGCCCTAACCATTTTGGAGCCCAAGGCGAGATTTCAGCTGGTGCCCCTTGTGCTGCAGTCAGCTCAGCCGCTAATCACAATATTGATAAACTTCAAGAAAAGTGGTATAAAGCTTTATATTTTAAACATTTTCAAAAAGAAGTCTGAACAAACAATAATACAACATTATATCCAATAATAACAATAACAATAATAATTATTCTATAATAAATAAAAATACAATAAATAAACAACTTGGTACAGAAAAACAAAGATCTATAAATACAATACATTTAAAGATTGCACACAATCTATATCAATGGACCCTGTCTGTGTTAAAAAATAAAAATGACAGAAACATCTCTCAGATTGTTTCTACTTCACAGTATAAAAAACGGCATCATTCTTTTTGGAATACATCAGCCAGCTTCTTTGGATTTTTTCTCCATTGATCAAGGCTCTTCTGAAATAACCCTGTTGACAGACCCATCGCCAGACCTCAGTCCTAAAGGGGGCATATGAAATGCATGTGAAGGCACAATTATTATTAGCCTACAGAACGTATATTTTTAATAATCCTATACTCTATTCACGCAGCACGTAATGATCAGGTTAAACATAAGCAACAGCAATACGACCATGCAGGTATAGCCTACGACATCAGTCCTCTTCATTTAAAGCAATACAGTACATAGAAGCAATGTTATGAATATCCATAAAACACTTGACTATACAACATATTAGATGTAACACCAGAAGCATCTCTCAAACATTGCATTGCATCTGTGCAGCATACTGCGCCGATGCTCCGAGAAGACGCTTTTCAGCGTGGAAAATGAGTTTTCACACATTGCTGTGGAAGCTCCTAAAGTCAGGGCAAGGGTGTAGGCTGTGACAACAGTCGGCATAGCCTGGAGTGCACTGTTGAATGTGCTGAGGATGTTGGCTAATGTCCATTTTCCATCTTCGGGGGGAACCGCGGTGTCAGTCATTTTCTTCACCAGGAACTGACGAGCCACAGTATATTCAGATTCAGCCACATCAGTCTCAGGTAATACCAGGAGAGGGGTTATCTCTTATGGGTCCAGGAAATTATCTTCGGCCTCTGGGTTCAAAGCAGCCGGTGCGCCAATGAGCTCGCTACTGCGCTCTCCAAAACACGCATCCATCTCTCCCTGCACAGCATCAATAATACTGTAAAATAATCTCTTGAACTCAGTGTTCTCGTCTATGTCACTTTGTGGCTGACCAACTGTTTCCTCAACTGCAAATCCGTGGAGGTTCTTGTTAATTGTGCGTCTTCTCTTGCTTGGACTGGGGTCGGTCACCGGCACAGCCTCGGTGGCCGTGGCTGGAGGAGCGCAGAGACCCCACAGTGCACAAAACCTGTTTTCTGTGTGCAGAGTCTTCACGCAGTCAGAAGCGCTGTTCACAAGTGTCACCGCAGTGAACAAATCCGTATTTTAGGCGGCTCGAAAAGTGACAACAGTTTCATAGCAAGGTGCGCAATGAAAAGAGAAAACTGCACTGCATAATGGCACGAAGCAGCCCCCATTTTTAATGTTTAAATGATAAAGAAGCAACATTACTATTTCACAAAATTAGCTACTATGATGATATAAAATAAAAATTAAATAATTTTTTATTAAGAGATCTGTGCCTCAAGTGGTGGGGCACAAGCATTTTGGGGGGCGGGCCAGGCCCCCTATGGCCTGCCCATAGCGACGGGACTGCCTGTTGACACCATCTCCCATCTTTTTGTTTTGGAAATGTGAAACTATCTTTGATTTGATATGGCCCTCTTTGAACAAGCTCTGTTCTCTGTGTCGTATCAGTTCAAACAGAAGGCCAGTCTGCAGGGTCTATTGGTGCAGCCTTTTTGTACTTTCCTTTGCTGAAGTGGAGAGAGCAGAAGACCCTGATTCACCATCACTTGGTTGTGAAGAGGAGGAGAGGGTGGAGGTGGAGGTGGAAGACCCTGATAGAGCATCACTTTCCTTTGCTGAAGTGAAGAGAGCTGAAGGGGTCACAGATGGTCCAGGGATTGAAGTTGATGGATTAAGATACTTTAAAAGCGCATCTGTGGAGAGAAGATGAGCATTTTTAAAACAATGAGTATTTTACAAAACAAACTGTTGTGTCACCCGGTTAATAATTGCACCTGAGCTGTATTACAGACTATAACATCAGAACAGCAAAATAATTATAGGGACTTCTTTAGCTTTCTGTTGAGTTTAGACCAATATGATTTCAATATTTAGAAAACAGCAAGAAAAAAATGTAATATCTGCTGGAGATCATTTTGTTTCACCAAAAACTAATGTTTCAATTCCTTTTCACTCTAACTAATTATTTCCTTAGATAGTTGTCATGACTATTCTTGAAGACAAAAACAAACAGGTCATGCAACACCCTGCAAGTTCAAATATACTGACTAAACTCTTAAAGCTAGGGTTGGTAGTCACGTAAAACTAGCATGAATTTGAATGTAGCATTTCCTCAGGACTCCGTCTAACCATGAAAACCATAATAACGCCACAGTGTGCTGCGTTTGGGTGTAATTTCCAGTTGAAGGGAAACAAGGGGACTGGTGTAAGTCTACACAGCTTTGCAAGAGACAAAAAGAGAAGAAAGGAGTGGGACATTGCTTTTGGACGTACACAACTTCCGAAGGACCCGCGGCTATGTTCTCACCACTTCACTCCAGATGCATTTGATGCATTTAGCCGACCCACGCTGGTGAAAGAGCTCACAGGTGCTGCTAGTTATAAACGGAGACTGAGGCCAAATGCTGTGCCGTCAGTTTTCGTTCATAAACAGACAAAACGCCCTCGGGAAAAGAGTGAAGTCTGCTCGAGGAAACGCCATAGGCAGGAGACGCTGGATGTGCTCCTGCGGGGATGTCAACATCCCGCACCTGCAGATGTAGCCTCTGATGGCGAACCATTGGGAACGATCACGACCACGATCACGGAGGAAGCTGACGACGAGTCCCCCGATCAGTCAACACAGCAGTCCGTAAGTGTACAGTGTTCTCCAAATAAGAGTGATGTCGCAACTCAGACGGAAAAACACACATCTGATGCAGCTGTACAGTGGCCAGCTGATGCGCACCAACTTATTACTCAAGACCACGTTTCTGCTGCTAATTGTGAAAATGAGCTGAAATAACAGTTTCAGGAGGACAGTCAGTCTCTGGATCTTTTCCTCTCAGATGATGACTTTTTCAGCGAGGGCAGTCAGCCACTGTACAGACAGTCTGATCCCAAATATAACTTCACAGTGCACCCAGGAATCACATGCTTCAGCTGACACGCATGAAGAAAACAGTCTGTTGCAACCAAATGACGTCACTACTCAAACATCATTGTGACACAAAGAACAAAGGCGGCCTACGAGTGAAAATATTTTTTCCAGGTTTATACAAACTAAGATATTTTGAGAGATTTTATTATCATTTTTATATAGCTGATACAAACATTCATCATATAGGAAAATACGTTTTGGTAGCCGGGGTTCCTTTTAAGAACACATTATGTATTGATTGCCATTGGGACATAAAGATCATTTTAACCAGTATAACAAAAAGTGGATCTAAATCTGAGTACCAACCCCAGCTTTAAGTGCTGACAGACTTTAAATCTATATGAACACAAATAAATAACTCAGCCTTAGAAACAACCTACCAGGCCCAATATTACATTGCTGCATCCACACTGTGCTGTTTTCATTCATATGATCTTTGTCAGCATGGTGTTTCAGGATAGGGAATAAGTAGTGGAAGGCTAATAAAGACTCGTGACCCCCACTGTCCCTCAAAGTGATTTAATGTGGCTTCATTTAGCTGGTCTGCAGAAAGTGACCCTACCTATATGAGCATGTGTCTGTGTTTCCTGCTCCTTTATGAATTAACCTTCTGCTACTGATGCTTTTGATAATTAATTGATCACTAACCCTAAACTTAGGAGTCAACTGACAAAAAGAAAGGCAGAAAAGGAATTACATTTTCTATTTTCAAGGTTTTATTTCAAGCTATTATTGTCGATATTAATTATTGCAATGGGTAAAATGTACTATTTTAAGATAACTTTAAAGAAAAAAAACAAAAAACATTCTTGAAGACAGCTCACGACCCCCCCATCTGTGTCTCGCGACCCCCCAGGGGGTTCCAACCCATACTTTGGGAACCCCTGCCATACAACACACTGCACTTCACAGAAGCAAAATTGTGTATTTCTTTCACTGGTTATTTTCTTCACACATGATGAATAACCTTTCCCTATTAAAAGTACAGCTGATATAACGTGAACTCCATCTGTTGCTTCAGATGAAACACGGACGGACATGACTCATTCATCCAGAACCAGCTAACATAACTGCAACAGATCAATAATCGATAACTTTGTCACATTCCCTCTTTCTTTTTCACGCTTTTCCTCCTCTTCTTTTCTCCTTGTTCGTCCCTGGGCTCCCGAGGCCTTTGTTTTTTTTGACACACCAGTTGTAAATACTTGTTATTATTCGGTACAGTGTCACCAATCCATGATTTGCCTGGTCTCCTCCAGATATGTTTCTTGACTTATTTTGTAACATTGCTAATAAAGACAACAAAAACGTTATTAGATAAAATAACAGGCAATAAAGTGATAGATAACACATTTTATTTATTTCCTCAAACTGTCTTCAACTTTTCATCCTTACTGGCGCCCCCTCGGACGGCTGGCACCCCTAGCATTTGCCTATACTGCCTATACCCCGGGCCAGCCCAGGTTACAGCCTTGCAAAGGAGCAGGTAACATAACACAGGGTTGATACATAGAGAATGAAAGCGCCCGCGTGTACTGAGGGACTTTGAGCACCTAGAGAACAAAAGCGTGCGTGTACTGAGAATCTTTGAGCACGTAGAGAATTAAATCGCATGTGTACAGAGAGAATTTGAATACGTAGAGAATAAAAGCGCACGTTTACAAAGAGAATTTTAGCACATAGAGAATGAAAACGCGCAGTGTTTCCCCTACCATTGGGGGCGCCCCGCCAACAGCGGCAGCCAGCACCCTTAGAAGTTCAGTTTATTGTATATTCTATACAGCGCCAGATCACAGCAGAAGTAATTCAGGGTTACTTCTCTTATAGATCAGGTCTTAAACTTGTTCTTTTATTAAACAGACTAAATATCCTTATGTTATTGATCTTATTTACATGACGGGATGTCATTATGCTCATCTGCTCTCTGTATCACATGGCAGATTTCTGCCCCGATGCGCACACAGACACACAAACACGTGTGCTCACATACACACATCACAGCACAATGATGCGATAAATGTTCATCAACAACTTGTTTTTCATGACGAAAACGAGACTATGACGAGCTTAAGTGCATCACTGATAATAAAAACTGACGAAAACTTAAGGACCGTCGGACATTAAGAGTTCATATTGTAAGATGAGATTTTATTTTGGTCTAAGTGTTTATATCATTAAGTCTTTAATGAAGCTTGAAAGACTACGGTTTCATATATTGCACTGCTTCTTTAAGGTTGCTCAGGGTGATACTGTTTGAGGTTTAGTAAATGTGTCACGAGTTTGATGTGCTGTTGTCCAACGTTGTTGAAGGGTCATTAAAGGCATCACGACGCAGAGCAGAAGTTGTCCCGTGCTATTTCTTCCCCACAGCCCTGAAATATATTTAATTAAGTTTTAAGTTAACGCAGTAACAGTTTAACAGATCTGAAGAGATTAAACAAGGTATGGCGTTACAATATTTTCCCCCGCTGTGCGTCTAATCTTTAGAAATTAAAGCTATGCATTCCTGTAACAGGCTGAGTTATTATTTGAGGGGCGCAGTGTTAGTGTAAGATGAGATTTTATTTTGGTCTAAGTGATTATATCATTAAGTCTTTAATGAAGTTTGAAAGACTACTGTTTCATATATTGCACTGCTTCTTTAAGGTTGCTCAGGGTGATATTGTCTGAGGTTAAGTAAATGTGTCACGAGTTTGATGTGCGGTTGTCCAACGTTGTTGAAGAGTCATTAAAGGCATCACGACGCAGAGCAGAAGTTGTCCCGTGCTATTTCTTCCCCACAGCCCTGAAATATATTTAATTAAGTTTTAAGTTAACGCAGTAACAGTTTAACAGATCTGACGAGATTAAACAAGGTACAGCGTTACACTGGTGGCAGCGGGTGTGTGGACTGCAAGTTTTGCAGAGAGTTTTGCCGGGATCAGCGAGCTAGCTACATGTGCTCCGATGCAGTATTTTTTTTTTCTTCTCCTCCTCTGCACGTGAACTGCAGCGTCTGAAAAGCCGACGCTAGGCTAATGGCTAGGTTTTACTGCTGGGGACCTGTTTTATGAATGGAGATTGTTTTTGTTTTTTTTTCCCCTTCCTGCATCACAACGAGGACGAAGAGACATTTACAGTGAGTACAGAGACTACGACTGTGGAGGAAACTTCTTTTTTTCTGCTCCCCTCGTGGATTTTCGCGCTGTTTTTCTTTTTTTCTTTTTGGAATGTTGCTAGTGTACTTGCACGTCAACTTTGGAGAACAGGAAGATCATCTGCCTAGCTCACCAAAGCTAAGACTGTAACTCAAGAATAAAGTAAACTTGTATCCGTCGTGAACAGTTAAGACTGTATTGAAGACTGTGCTTTATCTGCAAGGTTGCAAACAGTTATTTCATCATGACCAGTCATAACTCGTGGAATGAACTGCCGTTTTCACCTGGCCCTGCACACGTGGTGCCACAATTTTGGAAAGGAGATTTTTCTCATGTTTTTATGGGAGATGGGAAAGAAGACTTCTCAAGATGGTGCAGACGTTTTGAGGTAACTGTTCAGGCCACCCCAACTTATGATGAAGACAGCATGGCTAAGTTACTGCCCACACGCCTGGGTGGTGCTGCTTTTAGTTATTGGGACAGTCAATCTGATGCAGTGAAATCTGACTATGATGATGTTAAAGAAAAACTTAAAGCTGTATTTGGACAGACTGCTTATGTGACCACATTTCAGAGTTATATCAATGCACGTACACGTCTGCCAGGTGAAGCCCTCCCTGTGTTTGCTGCAGAAATCAGTCGGTTAGTGGAAGAAGCTTTTCCCACTTATGGACAGAATGCTAAGGATGGAGAAAAGTTCAGACGCTTCATTGCTGGTATTGAGCCTTATCTTCAGCTGCGCTGTCATGAACAAGGTTTGACATCACTGGATGCTGCTCTGAAATTCGCCATCCAGATTGAGACTGCTCACCAAGCTAGTAGGGTGTTTTCATCTCAAAACACTGTGCAATATGTTTCCCAGGCACCCGTGTTGCCTAATGTACCTAGTGCTGCACCTGCTCACTTCTCGACATCATCCCCTTCTCTCAGTGTTAACTCTGCCACCTCAGAGGACCTCAGAAACATGCAGAAAACACTGGAGACACTTTCTGAGCGTGTTGAACAGCTACATCTGCAGGTACAACGCCAGCATAAAGACGCACGCCACAGCTCATCTGACTACTGGTCTCATCGGAGGAGTCCCTCTCCTCACAGTGAACGGGGACACAGCCGCCACTATTCCTCGGACAGAAACAGCTACAGACGACCTTCCTATGATCAGCACACAGCTCCTGACCGCTCCTATGGACCCTCAAGGTATGTAGAGGATCGTTATGACACACGGGACTCCCACAGGCGTTCCGGGTCGTATGAACGACAGGCACGTGGCCGCAGTCCATCATACAGGGAACACACACAGAGTGGTCGCTCTGCTGACCGCCATGAGGACAGACGTGGATCTCATCGCTCTCCAAGTCCTGGACATGTACGGTTCCAGTCTCCTTCACACACCAGCTCCAATAAGTTAAACTACAAGTAGTTGACGATGAGGGCCAGTTGCCAGCTACTGACTTTTCCCAGGCCCATAAAGACAATGATATGACACAGACTGACTTAACCAGAGACATTTTATCTGAAGTTAATGCGTCAAAAAGATATGTGTCAGTTGTTATTGAGGACACTGTGGTACATGCTTTTGTTGACACTGGGGCAGACATTTCAGTTATTAGTGAAGATTTCAGAATGTCTACTAGTGCTCTTCACAAAAAGCCCATTATGAAGCAATTTGTGCCTCTCACTAGTGTCACAGGTGACCCTCTTGACTCAGTGGGTTCAATTTCCGTGAATCTGAGTATTGCCCACAAACCAATGTCGCATAATCTGCAGGTGGTTAGAAACTGTACAAAGCCGTTAATTCTTGGCTGGGATTTTCTGGTTGCTAATGGCATTATTGTGAACACCAGAAACATGTCTCTAGTTGTAGATCACAAAGAAGTGCCGCTAGTTAGCCCACACCAGTATGTTCCTAAACTAACTGATGTCACTGTTTCTTCTACAGTTACAGTTCCAGCCATGTCAGAGATGGTAATTAATGCTAAACTTGATGTACCACTAAAAGGGTTAATACCTCATGCTTATGAAGGTGTTTTTGAACCACATTACACTAATCAGTCAGTCACTGGTTTTGCATGGACTGTGTCAGAAGTGAACAACGGTTCCATCCATGTAAAAGTAGCTAACCCCTCCAGTGATGATGTCATGTTGCATTGTGGTAGCCTGATAGGGACTTTTTCGCTACATCTAACAGCAGCAACGATGAGTACACTGTGATAGAACGTTCTGTTTGTAATATTAACATACAGATGCCAGTTGTTTCTAAACAGGCTGTACTATCAGATGTGTTGAACCCTGACCTTACGAGTACACAACAAACAAGGCTGAAAGATACTTTACAGTCATTCTCAGACGTGTTCAGTCAGCACCCACATGATTTTGGAAGGACGCAATTGGTCACACACAAAATTACAACAAAATGTGACATTCCCATCTCACAAAGGGCATACCGCACTTCTCCTTCCATGAAAGCAGAAATCCGCAGGCAAGTTGAGGACCTAAAGGCTCAAGATTTGATTGAGGACAGCAAAAGCCCCTGGGCCAGCCCAGTCGTCATGGTACGGAAAAAGGATGGCACATACAGGTTCTGTGTGGATTTCAGGAAGTTGAACTCTGTCACCATCACCGATGCTCATCCTCTCCCCAGAGTTGATGACAGTTTGGATGCACTGTCTGGATCTCAGTTTTTCTCAACCATGGACATGTCAAGTGGATACTGGCAAGTTGAAATGGATCCTTTGGACAGACCAAAAACAGCATTTACAACAGGTGACGGTCTCTACCAGTTTAAAGTGATGCCAATGGGACTGAAAAACTCCCCACCTACTTTTCAGAGACTTATGGAGCTTGTTTTGAGAGGTCTTCATTGGACAACATGTGTCATTTATCTCGATGACGTCATCTGTATGGGACGTGACTTTGAAGATCATTTGACGAACTTGACAGACATTCTTACCAGATTCAGAGAAGCAGGACTGAAACTCAACCCGAAGAAATGTGAGTTTTGCAAGTCGGCTGTTAAGTATATGGGACACATTGTTTCAAGGGACGGTCTGGCATTAGACCCATTGAACAGCAACAAGATTCGTGAGTGGCCAAAGCCAAAATCACCCACTGAAGTTCGAGCATTTCTTGGCCTTTGCTCGTATTACAGACGTTTTGTGCACAGATATGCTTTCATTGCTCTTCCTCTTCACAGACTCACACAAAAACATGTGACATTTGAATGGACAGCAGAGTGCTTAGCTGCATTTCAGACATTAAAAGACGCACTAACCTCTCCTCCGATAATGGCTTTTCCGAACTTCCATCAGCCATTTATTCTCAGCACAGATGCCTCTAACTTTGCAGTTGGTACAGTGCTCTATCAGGTTCAAGATGGTACGGAACGGGTTATAGCATATGCCAGCCATGTTTTGACCCGCACAGAGAGAAAGTGGTCTACATATGACAAAGAACTGTGGGCCATTGTTTGGTCTGTCAGACATTTCAGACACTACTTGAGCTGTAATCCTTTCACCATCATTACTGATCATCGTCCACTCCTAAGTTTGAGAAAGATGGATGTCACACATGACCCTACAGGACGACGAGGTCGTTGGGCTCTGGAGTTGGATCCTTATCAATGGACGATTTTACATAAAGATGGCAAGAAACACACAAATGCAGATGCCATGTCGAGGATTCCCCTCTCTAAACAGGACTCTGAGGACGCTGTTTCTGCGCCTGATGACCACTCTTCACCTACAACACTGGAAGCTCCTTCTCCAGGTTCCAAGTCAGTCAGTCTCCCGGTGCAGCCTGTGTCTTCAAGTGCCAACATGACAGCTCAGGTTTGTTCTGCTGACAAAGACACTGTTGTTATACCAGCTAATGACGCTGATATGGTGTTGTTGGAAAACTCACTTTCTAATCAAGATACTGACATTCGAGCAGAACAACTTCAAGATCCGGTTCTCTCAGAAGTACTCAAGTGGGTACAACAAAACCATAGACCTTACCTCAGAAGTGTTAAAGGAAAAATGCAAAGAAAACTCTGGTGGCAGTTTCCTAGACTTGTACTGTGTAATGACATATTATGTAGACAAGCGCATACTGCACCTGGTCAACCAGTTGTTTATCAAGTGCTCATTCCCACTTCACTTATCACAGCCACTTTGAACATTCTCCATGGCAATCCCTGCTCTGGTCATTACAGTGCTGATCGCACACTGAAGAAAGCCTTAACTATGTGCTATTGGCCAAGCATGAGGTTTGATATTGAAAAGTTTTGTGAGACCTGTCATACATGTGAAGCTTTTAGGAAGCCAGTGCCAAAGCACAGAGCTCCCCTTCAATCGATACAAGCAGAGCAGCCTTTTCAGTTTGTATGCACAGACATTACTGAGCTCCCACTTACTTCTCAAGGACATAGATACGTACTTGTAGTGCAAGACCATTTTACAAAGTATGTCAATGCTTATCCTATGCCCGATCAAAAAGCAACCACGGTAGCAAAACTGCTTTGTGAGAGATACATTTCTGAGCATGGAATTCCTGAAGAATTGTTTTCAGATCAAGGCAGACAATATGAATCGGTCATAGTTCAAATGATCTGTCAGAGACTGAACATCAAAAAGAAAAGAACCACACCATACCATCCACGTGGAAATGGAATGGTGGAAAGATTTAACAGGACTCTAAAAGAACAGTTGTCTAGGCTAGTTCATGGGAATGGTGGTGAATGGGACCACTATTTGCCAGCTGTGGTTCTTTCTTTCAACTCAACCCCACATTCTAGCACTGGATATTCACCCTATTTTCTTGCACATGGCAGAGAACCTCGTGTTCCAGCACATGTGGATCTCTCTACGCCTGTTGAGACTGTGCAGGACTATGGCTCAGAACTGGTGAGACGGCTGGACACAGTCTTTCAGTCAGTTCGCTCTCATCGTGAAGAACAGAGGGTCAAACGTGAACACTACTCCAACAGACAGGTGAAATTCAAACCGTATCATGTTGGAGATTTAGTATGGCTGGACGATCCTACTACACAGAGACAGAAACTTGAGCCAAACTGGATTGGACCCTACAAAGTTGTTTCATCAGAAAACGAGGGACTCATCTACACTCTTTTGGACTTGAGACGCCCTCAAGCTGGATTCAAAGTCGTTCACTATGACCGATTAAAACCTTTTAGATCTGCCTGGGACACAACTTCAGCACCAGTGAATTGGACAGTTCCCCCCTTGACTATGGACACATACCCCAGGTATACAGCTTTGTCTGGTTCACTCCCCTTGCACTCTAACACTGACTCTGGACAGTCATCTGCCCCTGCCTGCCCCTCTGTTCCACTGCTTCGAGGGCCTTCTGGTCGGGTCTCCCCTGTTCTCCCAAGGCGGTTTGATCCTCCTGTACTGCCTTGTGGGACGCATGTTTGTGACCTACCAATCACTCGCACTGGACGGATTGTCAGGAAACCGCAGCGTTTTTTGCTGTGAGTTATGGGCCATGGACTACTGATTGAAACAAGGACAAAAATAAATAAATACATAAAAATAAAATAAAGAAAGTAACAATATAAAAAAAAAAAAAAGAAAAAAAAAAAGTAAACTAAAGAACACTTTGATTTGGTTTTTGCAATTTTTCTCTACCGTTGACTAAACAATGATACAGGTGTTGCATCTATTGTTTAATTTTTGTGGAGGTACATCATTGCTTTGAACTTTCAAGTGTGCTAAATCTTCATGTGAGTGATATGTGAACAGGAGAGAAAAGAAAAAGGTTCAAGTTTCGTGTTTGAAGAATTTATGCCATGTTTTGGTCTCTATGCATATTTGAATTAATGTATGTGCATTGCCTGGTTGTTCTTGACTGTTATTCTGTTTACGAGTCTTAATAGGTTTCACTGTTGGATGAGATTTATTTTTCATAACTTTTGAAATGAGGACATTTCATCTGAAGAGAGGAAAGTATGTAAGATGAGATTTTATTTTGGTCTAAGTGATTATATCATTAAGTCTTTAATGAAGTTTGAAAGACTACGGTTTCATATATTGCACTGCTTCTTTAAGGTTGCTCAGGGTGATATTGTCTGAGGTTAAGTAAATGTGTCACGAGTTTGATGTGCGGTTGTCCAACGTTGTTGAAGAGTCATTAAAGGCATCACGACGCAGAGCAGAAGTTGTCCCGTGCTATTTCTTCCCCACAGCCCTGAAATATATTTAATTAAGTTTTAAGTTAACGCAGTAACAGTTTAACAGATCTGAAGAGATTAAACAAGGTACGGCGTTACATTAGCTTGGTCTCTACCTGCAGCATGTGTTCTGTGTGAACCAGTCTCCTCTTCATTGAGGATTTTTACCCCCAGTGTGTGTTAGTGACAAAGACACACCCGGGGGACGTCTGTTTAATATTTGATGTTTGACGTTTTTGCCGGTCTCCCCATAGAAAGCTCCGCATCTAGAGCTTGATTTAATCCAGTTTGGTGAAACATCAGACACATTTAGTAAGTGTAACCAAGCTAGGGCTGGAAAGGGATTTCTGGGATTAGAAGATAAAATACCAACAACGCCACCTTGGGACTTTCCCCCAAAGAGTTTTAACAATATACTTATTTTTTAGTTACCGACCCTTTAACAGAGGGTTTCCCCTTTAACAATACGCAGGTGAGTTCACAAATGAATACAAAGGCATGGTTTAGGAAAATATATACACGATCTTTATTTAACTGGCAGAAAAATAGTTTTAAAACACCATTATTATTATTACTTCAACATGAACCACATACTAGAAATCAGTGTTGGGACACCGCTAACTGCAGCCAGGTTATAAGTATCGGGCTTATGAACACGGCACACTCACGACAACAACACACATCTAGTTGATAAATTAGACGATGCAAAGAACATGAAAAAGCCTGACACAATAAACTGTAGCTACAGCCACGGCTGCTTACACAGCCTGGACGGGGATACTTTAACACTGTTACTGAGTAGAGTCTTTAACTCACACTGTTACTGAGTAGAGTCTTTAAATCACACTGTTACTGAGTAGAGTCTTTAAATCACACTGTTACTGAGCAGAGTCTTTAACTCACACTGTTACTGAGTAGAGTCTTTAACTCACACTGTTACTGAGTAGAGTCTTTAAATCACACTGTTACTGAGTAGAGTCTTTAAATCACACTGTTACTGAGTAGAGTCTTTAAATCACACTGTTACTGAGCAGAGTCTTTAACTCACACTGTTACTGAGCAGAGCCTGTAACTCAAGGCAAAAAGAACAAAACAAAGACAAGCTAAATAGAAAGGCAAAAAGAGACAAAAAGACACCAAAAAGACAAGGCAAAAGTGGCAATCTGCAACAAAATACATGAACGTTAACCACTTACATACAACAAAACGGCACATTAAGATAAACAAAACCCAGTTGAGGTTTACCTCGGCCGTCCGCGACCCTATCACGTCACTACCCGCGCTCGTACCGCGTACTATATGCGCTGCCGGCACACAACGATCCACCAACACGAAAGGAACACCGTCCTGGAATAAGAGTGAAAGTTACTCACATGTACGAACATTGAAAACACTTAACACACGCGACTCGTACCTGCTCTCAACCCGGAACTCTGCAGAGACTGAAGGGAGCTCCGTCACTCAATTTTATCCCCGCAAACAACCAGGTAACCGCAGGTGATTGGTTCCCACCCAGCTGTGGGGCATGAGCGCTAATCAGCCGGTTACATAAGTTTGGATCAACTCCTAGGAATCAAAGACTGCCGTGAGCTGACGGTCTGTCTAGACTCTAGAGCGCCTGTCACTGCAGTTGCATTCAGGGACCGTCGTAAAAGTGCAATGCAGACCTGTATTTTGCGTTCATGGCATTTTTATTTGAATCAAGAGAATCAGATATAGTGGTCACATGAAGACTGTTTTCTTTTGACTTTTTTGCAGGCTAGATTATTTAACTTAAGATATTACAAAAGCAAAAGTGTTGAAAGAGTGAAATGATGCCAATTTTAATACTTGGTATAGCCCTGATACCGATATCTGATCAACTACATGAATTATTTAAAAATAGAAAGATAGACTTTGAGCATGTAGAGAATGAAAGTAAGCGTGTACTGAGAGACTTTGAGCATGTAGAGAATGAAAGTAAGCGTGTACTGAGAGACTTTGAGCATGTAGAGAATGAAAGTAAGCGTGTACTGAGAGACTTTGAGCATGTAGAGAATGAAAGCAAGCGTGTACTGAGAGACTTTGAGCATGTAGAGAATGAAAGCAAGCGTGTACTGAGAGACTTTGAGCATGTAGAGAATGAAAACACGTGTTTACAGAGAGACTGAGTATGTAGAGATTGACAGCACATGTACTAAGAGACTTTGAGTACGGAGAGAATGAAAGGGCGCGTGTACTGAGAGACTTTCAGTACGTAAGTCTTAAAGGTGACATATCACGCTTTTTTCATCAAAATATATTGGTCTAAGAGGTCCCCAAAACATGTCTTTAAAGTTTATGCTCAAAAAAACACTTTGAAATCAGATTTTGGCATGCCTGAAGAACCCTCTTCTTCAGCCCTCCTCAGAACACTCTGTTTTCCCTCTGACCACGCCCCCTCAGGAAGTGGATGTGCCTCGGCTCTCCGGCACGTTGATCTAATGTTTACATGTTGGCTGCTCACAGATCGGGCTACTTCAACCCTCTAAATCTGATCCAGAATCTGATCCTGACGGAGAGGTGCCTGTAGCAGGACCTTTCTGAACGATTGGTCACAGATTTAGTGTTTCTTGTTGTTTTATTTATCAGTATGTCGACGTGTGTCTTGGAACACAGCTACGAATATGTAGCTATGTGGCTATGCTAACTAGCGCTAGCACCTTTCCATGACAAATAAAAATCATCCACTAGATCTTCAAATCTGCAGACGTGGGGAGTAAAACCGACCTCTGCCAGAAAGGCAGCAGGACCTTTCTGAAGGATTGGTCACAGATTTAGTGTTTCTTGTTGTTTTTATTTGTCAGTATGTCGACGTGTGTCTTGGTACACAGCTACAGCTACAGCTACAAACATGTAGCTATGTGGCTATGCTAACTAGCCCTAGCACTTTTCCATGATAAATAAAAATCATCCACTAGATCTTCAAATCTGCAGACGTGGGGAGTAAAACCGACCTTTGTGTTTATTAAGACAGCCTACAACTAGCATGCCCCCCTCCTAAGCTCCTTGTTAGCACACGTGTGCAGGGAATGAAAAACGGAGGAGGGGTTGAGTTGTATTTTATACAGTCTATGGGCTGAACAAGCTCCGAGCTCTGATTCCGTGACAGACCGGATATTGTTGTTACGTAACAAAAACACGGAAGTCTGAAACGGCTCGTTTCACACACATTTACAGAAAGGTGGAGAAATCAAAACAGGGGCAGAATGGATTTTTTTCATTCTCGGGGGGTTTGTAGACATGCCAGGGACACATAATTCAGGTAGAGAACCATTTAAAAGTTGATTTTGCATGATATGTCACCTTTAAACTTAAGTATGTAGGTCGTAACTTTGAGTACGTAAGTCGTGACTTGAAGTACGTAGGTCGTGACCTTTAGCACGTAGGTCGTGACCTTTAGTACGTAGGTCATGACTTTGAGTACGTAGTTCGTGACCTTGAGTACGTAAGTCGTGACTTGAAGTACGTAGGTCGTGACCTTTAGCACGTAGGTCGTGACCTTGAGTACGTAGGTCGTGACCTTGAGTACATAGGTCGTGACTTTGACTACATAGGTCGTGACCTTGAGCATGTAGGTCGTGACCTTGAGTACTTAGGTCATGACTTTGACTACGTAGGTCGTGACCTTGAGTACGTAGGTCGTGACCTTGAGTACGTAGGTCGTGACCTTGAGTACGTAGGTCGTGACCTTGAGTACGTAGGTCATGACCTTGAGTACGTAGGTCGTGACCTTGAGTACGTAGGTCGTGACCTTGAGTACGTAGGTCGTGACTTTGAGTACGTAGGTCATGACCTTGAGTACGTAGGTCGTGACCTTGAGAGAAGAGCTCCTCCCCCTTCTCTTATATATAAGCCTGTTGTTCATTTGAAATCCAGATCGAACTCTAACAGGACAGACTTCAGACTAAAGTATGGAAGCAGTCATCAGAAGAATCCTCGACACACTGCAGCATGGACTGGTGTCTCTGAGGACCTTCTTTAGTCGGTTTGAAGTACAGCCCGGGTATGAGGAGCCTCTGGGACTGGTTGTGGTCATGAACTTTGACAGGCAGAGATTTGCTGTGATATCCATCTCGTACTGGGCCACGACACTGTTGAGGGCTGCATTCAACATTGATGAATCAACAGCAGCCTAGCAGAGTGTGATCAAGGCGACATACGGAGCGCTGTGGTGTGAAGAGGCGGATACACTTTTGCTCTCTCTTTTTTTTTTAAAGTTATATTTTTGGCCTTTTTGCCTTTAATGGGCAGGACAGCTGAAGAGAGACAGGAAATGTGGGGAGTAGAGAGCGGGGGAGGACATGCAGGAAATGGTCAACCGGCAGGGAATCGAACCGGCGACCTGCAACGGGGACTGTAGCCTCTGTATGTAGGGCGCTTAGACCGCTAGGCCACCAGCGCCCCACACTTTTGCTCTCTAAGCGTGAAACTCGGCTGAGACGACACCGAAAACATCCCCGAGGTGGGAACCTCTCCAGCAGGCAGCTCGACAACATGAAGGAAATGCACAAGCTGCCCTGTGTGCTCCCCGGGACAGACTGTGCATGACGTTCAGTGAAAAGAAGAATCCAGCGCTTTGTCTGTCACCCTGTCAGTTTATAATAAAACCAAACTTTCAAGTGAAGAATTCAACACCGTATCAAATGAGAGAAACACTGTGCATTCATGATGACATTTTTACAGATGTTGTTCCAGTGGTTGAAGTTGTTTTTTATCTGAGACACACACACACACACACACACACACACACACCACAACATGTACAAACAATCATCATGTGGCAGCACAAGGGTAGGTCACTATTTGGGGCAACGCCACCCTGGGAATTTCACCCAGGGAAGTATTGAAGACAATTTAAACAGATAAATTACACACTGGTTCAACATATATACAGAGGAGCCTAAGGCGTGATTCACAGTAAAACAATTTTTATTATTTTTTTTAGAGGTTGCCAAAATTTCCTCCAAATGTGGCCAGGTGCCACGCCCACAGCAATTGACTTAGAGAAAATCTGTCTGATAACTTTTGATCGCCAATGGTCTACTTCAAAATGTTCATGGTTGGGAGTTGATCGGCGCAAAATTGTAGGAGGGATCTACATAAATACGTACCCTTGCGAATCGGGTTAAAATCAAAATGGCCGACTTCCTGTTGGGATTTCACCACAATGTCAAGAGGATTTTTTGTAGGTCTTGGCATGATACCTATCCAAAAAAAAAATCATACATGTATGTTGAACGGTCTTGAGGGGCTGGCCCTTTGAAATTTGCAAATCCAGTGTCTTCTGCATAGATATGGTAATTTATTTTGTTGTTTCTTATTATCTGACCTAAGGGGAGCATGTAGATGTTGAATAGCAGGGGCCGCAGAATGGAGGTACTCCACATATGATTTTCATCCGTTCAGATGTGTATTTACTTATAGACACAAAATAGTCCTGTTCATTTAAATAGGACTTAAGCCAATTTAGTACTGCACCAGAGAGTCCCACCCAGTTTTCAAGTCTGTCCAGTAGTATCTTGTGGTCAACTGTGTCAAAAGCAGCACTAAGATCAAGTGATACCAAAACTGAATTTTTGCCATTGCCTGTGTTTAAATGAATATCATTGAGGACCTTGACTAGAGCGGTCTCTGTGCTGTGATGTGATCGGAATCCTGATTGGAAGACATCAAAACAGTCATTTATCATTAGATAATTGTTCAATTGTTGAAAAACAGCCTTTTCAATAATTTTACTTAAAAAAGGGAGGTTTGATATCGGCCTATAGTTGTTCATTTCTGATGCATCTAAATTGTTCTTCTTCAGGAGTGGTTTAATTACTGCTGTTTCCTGGGGGAAGACACCTGTAAGAAGAGACATGTTGACAATTTGAAGCAGATCTGAGGTCATGCAGTCTGAAGCCTTTTTGAAAAACGATGAGGGTAGAATATCAAGGCAGCAGGATGAGGATTTCAAATGTTGTATTATATCTTGTAGGTTTTTGTAATTTATTGGATTAAATTGTGTCATAGTGATTGAGTTGTTTTTTGGTGGACACACAGATAACACATTCCCAGTACCTCGTACAGTAGTGCTGACTGCTTGTCTGATTTTCTGAATTTTGGCAGTGAAGAAGGATGCAAATTCATTGCAGGCCCTGTTAGATAGATGTTCAGAGGCCACTGGCACGGGGGTGGGGGGTGGGGGGTGGGGGGGGGTTGTTAGCCTGTCGACTGTAGCAAACAGGGCGCGCGCATTATCTTTGTTTTTGGTGATAATGTCTGAGAAGAAGGTCTGCCTTGACTTTTTCAGTTCTAGATTAAACATGTGAAGTATTTCTTTATAAATGTCATAATGAACCTGAAGCTTTGTTTTACGCCACCTGCGCTCAGCTTTTCGACATTCCTTTTTTCATGTTTGACCTGCATGGTATTCCTCCAAGGAGATTTTTTCTTATTGGAGACCACTTTTACTTTAGTTGGTGCAATGGAATCAATAATATTTGTAATTTTTAGTGAGTCCAAAGTTGTCAAGGACATAACACAGTTCTTCAGTCACTCTGTCCTCAGGTTTGTCAAAATGGATGTTAAAATCACCAACAATTAAAACAGAATCAAAGTCAGTGCAGATAAGAGACAGTAGTTCAGCAAGGTTATCAAAGAAATCAGTACAGTATTTAGGTGGTCTGTAAATATTAAGAAATATAGACCGAGAGGATGTATTTAACATAAACTAGATAGCTGCCAAAAACAACACTGGTTTCATTTCTTTCATGCATGGGACAGCAGGCATGAGCTGTTTAGCCTGACCAAGACGGGAAGGCAAAACTTTGCCTAGTTGATATCTAGTTGAATACAATCTATTTTCGTATGATTGTCAGTCCAAGAGGGACAGATGAAAAAGGGGAAGGAGAGGAGAGAGTGCTCTTGCACTCTCTCCTCTTCTTCCCCTCAGGAAGTATCAGGTAAATACAAATAGAGATGGTGGCATGCAAATCACCAACCTTTTAAGCTAGGGTTGGTAGTCACGGAAAATTAGCATGAATTTGAATGTAGCATGTCCTCAGGACTCCACCTAACCCCCTCCTTCCCTCGGAGCTCCTCCAATCGGTTTACCTCGGCCGTCCGCGACCCTATCACGTCACTACCCGCGCTCGTACCGCGTACTATATGCGCTGCCGGCACACAACGATCCACCAACACGAAAGGAACACCGTCCTGGAATAAGAGTGAAAGTTACTCACATGTACGAACATTGAAAACACTTAACACACGCGACTCGTACCTGCTCTCAACCCGGAGCTCTGCAGAGACTGAAGGGAGCTCCGTCACTCAATTTTATCCCCGCAAACAACCAGGTAACCGCAGGTGATTGGTTCCCACCCAGCTGTGGGGCATGAGCGCTAATCAGCCGGTTACATAAGTTTGGATCAACTCCTAGGAATCAAAGACTGCCGTGAGCTGACGGTCTGTCTAGACTCTAGAGCGCCTGTCACTGCAGTTGCATTCAGGGACCGTCGTAAAAGTGCAATGCAGACCTGTATTTTGCGTTCATGGCATTTTTATTTGAATCAAGAGAATCAGATATAGTGGTCACATGAAGACTGTTTTCTTTTGACTTTTTTTGCAGGCTAGATTATTTAACTTAAGATATTACAAAAGCAAAAGTGTTGAAAGAGTGAAATGATGCCAATTTTAATACTTGGTATAGCCCTGATACCGATATCTGATCAACTACATGAATTATTTAAAATAGAAAGATAGACTTTGAGCATGTAGAGAATGAAAGTAAGCGTGTACTGAGAGACTTTGAGCATGTAGAGAATGAAAGTAAGCGTGTACTGAGAGACTTTGAGCATGTAGAGAATGAAAGCAAGCGTGTACTGAGAGACTTTGAGCATGTAGAGAATGAAAGCAAGCGTGTACTGAGAGACTTTGAGCATGTAGAGAATGAAAGTAAGCGTGTACTGAGAGACTTTGAGCATGTAGAGAATGAAAGTAAGCGTGTACTGAGAGACTTTGAGCATGTAGAGAATGAAAGTAAGCGTGTACTGAGAGACTTTGAGCATGTAGAGAATGAAAGCAAGCGTGTACTGAGAGACTTTGAGCATGTAGAGAATGAAAGCAAGCGTGTACTGAGAGACTTTGAGCATGTAGAGAATGAAAACACGTGTTTACAGAGAGACTGAGTATGTAGAGATTGACAGCACGTGTACTAAGAGACTTTGAGTACGGAGAGAATGAAAGGGCGCGTGTACTGAGAGACTTTCAGTACGTAAGTCTTAAAGGTGACATATCACGCTTTTTTCATCAAAATATATTGGTCTAAGAGGTCCCCAAAACATGTCTTTAAAGTTTATGCTCAAAAAAACACTTTGAAATCAGATTTTGGCATGCCTGAAGAACCCTCTTCTTCAGCCCTCCTCAGAACACTCTGTTTTCCCTCTGACCACGCCCCCTCAGGAAGTGGATGTGCCTCGGCTCTCCGGCACGTTGATCTAATGTTTACATGATGGCTGCTCACAGATCGGGCTACTTCAACCCTCTAAATCTGATCCAGAATCTGATCCTGACGGAGAGGTGCCTGCAGCAGGACCTTTCTGAACGATTGGTCACAGATTTAGTGTTTCTTGTTGTTTTATTTATCAGTATGTCGACGTGTGTCTTGGAACACAGCTACGAATATGTAGCTATGTGGCTATGCTAACTAGCGCTAGCACCTTTCCATGACAAATAAAAATCATCCACTAGATCTTCAAATCTGCAGACGTGGGGAGTAAAACCGACCTCTGCCAGAAAGGCAGCAGGACCTTTCTGAAGGATTGGTCACAGATTTAGTGTTTCTTGTTGTTTTTTATTTGTCAGTATGTCGACGTGTGTCTTGGTACACAGCTACAGCTACAGCTACAAACATGTAGCTATGTGGCTATGCTAACTAGCCCTAGCACTTTTCCATGATAAATAAAAATCATCCACTAGATCTTCAAATCTGCAGACGTGGGGAGTAAAACCGACCTTTGTGTTTATTAAGACAGCCTACAACTAGCATGCCCCCCTCCTAAGCTCCTTGTTAGCACACGTGTGCAGGGAATGAAAAACGGAGGAGGGGTTGAGTTGTATTTTATACAGTCTATGGGCTGAACAAGCTCCGAGCTCTGATTCCGTGACAGACCGGATATTGTTGTTACGTAACAAAAACACGGAAGTCTGAAACGGCTCGTTTCACACACATTTACAGAAAGGTGGAGAAATCAAAACAGGGGCAGAATGGATTTTTTTCATTCTCGGGGGGTTTGTAGACATGCCAGGGAAACATAATTCAGGTAGAGAACCATTTAAAAGTTGATTTTGCATGATATGTCACCTTTAAACTTAAGTACGTAGGTCATGACTTTGAGTACGTAGTTCGTGACCTTGAGTACGTAAGTCGTGACTTGAAGTACGTAGGTCGTGACCTTTAGCACGTAGGTTGTGACCTTGAGTACGTAGGTCGTGACCTTGAGTACATAGGTCGTGACTTTGACTACATAGGTCGTGACCTTGAGCATGTAGGTCGTGACCTTGAGTACTTAGGTCATGACTTTGACTACGTAGGTCGTGACCTTGAGTACGTAGGTCGTGACCTTGAGTACGTAGGTCATGACCTTGAGTACGTAGGTCGTGACCTTGAGTACGTAGGTCATGACCTTGAGTACGTAGGTCGTGACCTTGAGTACGTAGGTCGTGACCTTGAGTACGTAGGTCGTGACTTTGAGTACGTAGGTCATGACCTTGAGTACGTAGGTCGTGACCTTGAGAGAAGAGCTCCTCCCCCTTCTCTTATATATAAGCCTGTTGTTCATTTGAAATCCAGATCGAACTCTAACAGGACAGACTTCAGACTAAAGTATGGAAGCAGTCATCAGAAGAATCCTCGACACACTGCAGCATGGACTGGTGTCTCTGAGGACCTTCTTTAGTCGGTTTGAAGTACAGCCCGGGTATGAGGAGCCTCTGGGACTGGTTGTGGTCATGAACTTTGACAGGCAGAGATTTGCTGTGATATCCATCTCGTACTGGGCCACGACACTGTTGAGGGCTGCATTCAACATTGATGAATCAACAGCAGCCTAGCAGAGTGTGATCAAGGCGACATACGGAGCGCTGTGGTGTGAAGAGGCGGATACACTTTTGCTCTCTCTTTTTTTTTTTAAAGTTATATTTTTGGCCTTTTTGCCTTTAATGGGCAGGACAGCTGAAGAGAGACAGGAATTGTGGGGAGTAGAGAGCGGGGGAGGACATGCAGGAAATGGTCGACCGGCAGGGAATCGAACCGGCGACCTGCAACGGGGACTGTAGCCTCTGTATGTGGGGCGCTTAGACCGCTAGGCCACCAGCGCCCCACACTTTTGCTCTCTAAGCGTGAAACTCGGCTGAGACGACACCGAAAACATCCCCGAGGTGGGAACCTCTCCAGCAGGCAGCTCGACAACATGAAGGAAATGCACAAGCTGCCCTGTGTGCTCCCCGGGACAGACTGTGCATGACGTTCAGTGAAAAGAAGAATCCAGCGCTTTGTCTGTCACCCTGTCAGTTTATAATAAAACCAAACTTTCAAGTCATTGTTCCTTTCTTTTTATTTACCTCCAAAGAATTCAACACCGTATCAAATGAGAGAAACACTGTGCATTCATGATGACATTTTTACAGATGTTGTTCCAGTGGTTGAAGTTGTTTTTTATCTGAGACACACACACACACACACACACACACACACACCACAACATGTACAAACAATCATCATGTGGCAGCACAAGGGTAGGTCACTATTTGGGGCAACGCCACCCTGGGAATTTCACCCAGGGAAGTATTGAAGACAATTTAAACAGATAAATTACACACTGGTTCAACATATATACAGAGGAGCCTAAGGCGTGATTCACAGTAAAACAATTTTTATTATTTTTTTTAGAGGTTGCCAAAATTTCCTCCAAATGTGGCCAGGTGCCACGCCCACAGCAATTGACTTAGAGAAAATCTGTCTGATAACTTTTGATCGCCAATGGTCTACTTCAAAATGTTCATGGTTGGGAGTTGATCGGAGCAAAATTGTAGGAGGGATCTACATAAATACGTACCCTTGCGAATCGGGTTAAAATCAAAATGGCCGACTTCCTGTTGGGATTTCACCACAATGTCAAGAGGATTTTTTGTAGGTCTTGGCATGATACCTATCCAAAAAAAAAATCATACATGTATGTTGAACGGTCTTGAGGGGCTGGCCGTTTGAAATTTGCAAATCCAGTGTCTTCTGCATAGATATGCTAATTTATTTTGTTGTTTCTTATTATCTGACCTAAGGGGAGCATGTAGATGTTGAATAGCAGGGGCCCCAGAATGGAGGTACTCCACATATGATTTTCATCCGTTCAGATGTGTATTTACTTATAGACACAAAATAGTCCTGTTCATTTAAATAGGACTTAAGCCAATTTAGTACTGCACCAGAGAGTCCCACCCAGTTTTCAAGTCTGTCCAGTAGTATCTTGTGGTCAACTGTGTCAAAAGCAGCACTAAGATCAAGTGATACCAAAACTGAATTTTTGCCATTGCCTGTGTTTAAATGAATATCATTGAGGACCTTGACTAGAGCGGTCTCTGTGCTGTGATGTGATCGGAATCCTGATTGGAAGACATCAAAACAGTCATTTATCATTAGATAATTGTTCAATTGTTGAAAAACAGCCTTTTCAATAATTTTACTTAAAAAAGGGAGGTTTGATATCGGCCTATAGTTGTTCATTTCTGATGCATCTAAATTGTTCTTCTTCAGGAGTGGTTTAATTACTGCTGTTTTCATGGCCTGGGGGAAGACACTTGAAAGAAGAGACATGTTGACAATTTGAAGCAGATCTGAGGTCATGCAGTCTGAAGCCTTTTTGAAAAACGATGATGGTAGAATATCAAGGCAGCAGGATGAGGATTTCAAATGTTGTATTATATCTTGTAGGTTTTTGTAATTTATTGGATTAAATTGTGTCATAGTGATTGAGTTGTTTTTTGGTGGACACACAGATAACACATTCCCAGTACCTCGTACAGTAGTGCTGACTGCTTGTCTGATTTTCTGAATTTTGGCAGTGAAGAAGGATGCAAATTCATTGCAGGCCCTGTTAGATAGATGTTCAGAGGCCACTGGCACGGGGGTGGGGGGGGGGGGGTTTGTTAGCCTGTCGACTGTAGCAAACAGGGCACGCGCATTATCTTTGTTTTTGGTGATAATGTCTGAGAAGAAGGTCTGCCTTGACTTTTTCAGTTCTAGATTAAACATGTGAAGTCTTTCTTTATAAATGTCATCATGAACCTGAAGCTTTGTTTTACGCCACCTGCGCTCAGCTTTTCGACATTCCTTTTTTTCATGTTTGACCTGCATGGTATTCCTCCAAGGAGATTTTTTCTTATTGGAGACCACTTTTACTTTAGTTGGTGCAATGGAATCAATAATATTTGTAATTTTTAGTGAGTCCAAAGTTGTCAAGGACATAACACAGTTCTTCAGTCACTCTGTCCTCAGGTTTGTCAAAATGGATGTTAAAATCACCAACAATTAAAACAGAATCAAAGTCAGTGCAGATAAGAGACAGTAGTTCAGCAAGGTTATCAAAGAAATCAGTACAGTATTTAGGTGGTCTGTAAATATTAAGAAATATAGACAGAGAGGATGTATTTAACATAAACTAAGATAGCTGCCAAAAACAACACTGGTTTCATTTCTTTCATGCATGGGACAGCAGGCATGAGCTGTTTAGCCTGACCAAGACGGGAAGGCAAAACTTTGCCTAGTTGATATCTAGTTGAATACAATCTATTTTCGTATGATTGTCAGTCCAAAGAGGGACAGATGAAAAAGGGGAAGGAGAGGAGAGAGTGCTCTTGCACTCTCTCCTCTCCTTCCCCTCAGGAAGTATCAGGTAAAATACAAATAGAGATGGTGGCATGCAAATCACCAACCTTTTAAGCTAGGGTTGGTAGTCACGGAAAATTAGCATGAATTTGAATGTAGCATGTCCTCAGGACTCCACCTAACCCCCTCCTTCCCTCGGAGCTCCTCCAAATCGGAGTCCTGAGGACATGCTACATTAAAATTCATGCTAATTTTCCGTGACTACCAACCCTAGCTTTGAACGGTTAGTGATTTGTGTGCCACCATCCCTATTTGTATTTTGCCTGGTACTTCCTGATCATGCTGATCATTGGACTGACAATCATACACAAATAGATTGTATTCAACTAGATGAAAAATTACATAAATAAGAAAAAATACATATAAGCATACTAATAAATAAAGTCTTCTCTCTGCTCCTTTCTCTTTGTATTGTCAAGCAAAAGGCAAATAACCAAAAAATGCATTTTAAATCTGATAAGAGATCTAAACTGATACATTGATCCAACTTACAACATCATTCTAGATAGATAGACCATTTGATCTTACATTGTCTATCTGTCTGTACACACACACGCACGCACACACACACAATAAGAGTTCTAATGTTAATGGATGGGAATCCAGTCAGTTAGCTAGTCAGTAGCACATTGGCTTTAATATTAACACATGCACATAACACAACAGCTAGCTTCTCTCATTCCAATTCAAACAGAGGACAGTGGTTCTGTCTGACCACATGTAACGTATAGCTAGCAAAAAAGTCAGCTAACTCCGACCTAACAACATAAAAAGTGACCTACGATTAAATGCAATAAAAATTAGGACTTGTAACGATAATAATGTGTTGGTATTGAGTGGTAGAAGTTAAGAAATGTGCCACATATCCTGGTTTAAGCCAGATGCTTAAATCACTATTGCATATCACTAGCTCTGGAAGGCAGCGCATTCCTTTGTGTAGATCGGTGCAGAAAGAGGACTCAGAGCCCATATTACGTTTCAACCAAGTACTGTATGGTTTCAACACTTTTCTAGCTTGTTAAAAAGGACATACCGTGACTTTTTTTTAAAAATCTCTCAAATTTTATGGGTGCTGGGATTCAATTTAGTGGAGCTTCAGCATCCCCAAAAAATGTTTAGAAACACCTATGGCCTGGGTTGTAGCTGCTTGTCGACGGAGGAGTGAGCCGTGTGTAAAAGGAGCTGATTGTCTGTTTGAGTCACAGCAGGCACTTTGAGAAGTGACTCGGTTCAATGCTGCGGTGAACTGGACCAACATGTTTGTGAGCTATGAGTCCCCTCTGAATGCTGAGCTTTAAAGCACCATGTACTGTCAGCTGGCCCTCCCCGTCCATTCTCACTCTCACTGTATGCTCCGAGACAGTGGCCCTCATTTATCAATCTTGCGTGAAAACTGGTGCAGATCTGAGCCCAGAATTGGTCTTACAACAGGACACACGTGTGATTATTAAAACATTAGTTACTGACCAATCCCAACGTACTAATGATCGGGTCGTGATAAATGTGGCAGCTGAAAACAATCGTCATTTAAATATCACGCCTCTAATTATTCACGGTTCAGCCGGGATCGCCCAGAGAATTTGGGACATGGAGGGACGCTCTACGGCAAAAAAAACCAGGAAACTTGTCTAAACGAGAGATCGACACCATAGCGACAGAGGTAGAGAAATACAACTGTGTTGTTTGGCAGCCAGATAAGAGGCATTACGGGAGTCAGAAAAACCAGGTCTGGATGAAAGTCACTGCAGCAGTCAGCAGCGTGGGTTTGATACCTGAACTCCAGCTGAAGTTTAAACATTTGATTTAATAATCCTTAGATAAAAAATGAATGTATTCATCCGTGATATGAAACTTTCAGCCCCCCCAATAGAAGTAATTCTTTATATTAAAGCTGGAGTAGGACATGTTATTTTGATACATTTTTATCAATCACGAGCAAAAAGCGATGTATACATCGATAGGGAGTAATACACAAAGTGATCTAACACTGAGATGAGAAATCTCAGTTGTCTGTGTCAGCAGCTAGACTGCAATAAGTTCGTCCAATCATTCATTCGCCACCGAGCGCAATGATTGGCTGACCGGCCGGATGACCTGTGACCTGCCGAAAGACACACCTACTGTTTACCAGAGTGCGCGTGACCTGACTGAGATCGTCATCAACAGGCTGTTCACTAACTCAGAACATCTGATAAACATGTCAGAGAGAGAGAAACCGACGATTTAGCTCAACTTCTGCCCTCAAGTTCTGCCGCTAAACAGAGCAAGAAGAGGGAGACTGATGGAAAAGGAGACGACTTAAAAACACTGGATGAAGATACAAACACGAGTCAATATTCGGGCTGTATTTCTGAGACAGCTGAATGATTAGAAGGGTCTCTAAAGCGACGCCATGGTTGCTTATTTTTTACTGGAGTAACTAACCTGGAAACACAGGATTCAGAACAATAAAACAGAATACACAAGACAAGACTAAGAAACACCAGAAAATACAACGCATACAAACAGGGCGGGCAGAGGGGGCCAAAGGTAAAGTCAGGGGGACGGCCAGGTGACCAACCACTCTGGGAAGGCAGTTCAGGGGGACAGCCCAGAGGCCGTCTGCACAAGGGCAGCAACTCTGGAGGACGGCCAGGAGCACCACTACCAGTGGAAGGCAGTTCTGGGGGACGTCCCGGAGGCCTGCCACACTGGGGCAACAGCTCTGGCGGACAGCCAAGAGCTGGCACAGGTGTCGGCTGCGCAAGAATCTGCCTCTGCCGGGGAGCCGAACATTGAGTCGGAACAGGGGTCAGCGGCACAGGAACCGGGGTCGCTGCCCTAAGCGCAGGCACAGGAAATGCCGGAACAGGGATCACTTCCCTCCGGGGCGCTGGCACAGGAAGCAAAGGAACAGGGGACACAGGAACAGGAAGCACAGGCACAGGGTTCGCCACTCTCCGGGGCGCTGGCACAAGAAGCTCAGGAACAGGGGACACAGGCACAGGAAGCACAGGAACAGGGGTCGCCACCCTCCGGGGCGCAGGGACAGGAAGCACAGGCACAGGATACGCAGGCACAGGAAGCCCAGGAACAGGGGTCTTTCAAGTTAACGGTTAATAAACACAACACTTTCAAATAATAAATTGCCCTTTATTCCTTGACAACTGGTATGAACTATATAGTAAAATAAAATATGTATAAAAAATGACAACTCCGTATGTCATGCTTGAAATAAGAAATGGTTACTTTGAAAAAGCAGTTTTATACTGGTGAGTGTTGATGAAACAGCTTTGTAACAGTTGGTATTCTAGTTTCAACCATGTATTACTCAATATAGGTCATAAAATCTCAGTAACAAGCTGTAATATCTTACTGAGATCATTTAGGACCAAAACACTCAAAACAAGTGAAACACTCCAACATAAAAACTGCTTAGTGAGAAAAACAATCTGATCAGGCAAAACATAATCAACTTTCACCTTATCTGAGATATTCAATCTTACTTAGATTTCAGTGTTTGCAGTGTGGCAGCCAGTTGGGAAAAAATGAAGAGTATGTTCAGTGAGTCAATATCAAATCCAAAACAAACTATTATTTGGGACAGTCCTGTCATCACTCTACAGAACTCCCCTTTAAACTGGTCTGCATGGAGGGAGAGAGGTCCAGAGACTATTGAAGACCTGATCAGTGGAAATAAGTGTATCTCCTGGACCGACCTTCAATCCACTTTTTGTTTATCTAATGAAGAATTGTTCAGGTATATGCAGCTTAGAAGTGTATTTAAAATGTTTGACCTACATTCTTACACAGAGCAGAGTGATTTAGAGGAAACTATTTATATCAGAAACATGTAATCATTTAATTAAAGTTTATAAGGTTTCACAGAAATCATATTCTGTTGAAACTACATTGTAAACTAGAATAAATTCATGGAACCAAGATTTAGAGAGGAAGGATATCAAACTGAGATGGAAGAACTGTTGGAGTTTAACAAGAGATATTACAGTCAATGGACATTTCATTTAATCCAATATAAAATAATGTACAGAATTTACTGTACAAGGGATAAAATCAAACAGTATGACAAAAATGCTTCAGGGAACTGTCTGAAATGTTGACTCACAGATTCACTGATTCATGCATTTTGGAGCTGTAGTAAAGTTCAGAGGGTTTGGTTGAAATAGAGCGTTGGTTGTCTGAGGTTTTGGGAGTGGAAATTAAATTTTATATTTATATTTGCATCTTTCAAGATGTCTCACATGTCAGAGTCAGATATCCACAAAGCTGGGTTATTCTTTTTTCCTCTATTGTATTTAAGAAAGTTCTTTTAAAACACTGGAAAGCTACATGTCCTCACTCACTTAAACACTGGAGTGATGAACTGAGATATTATTTAAAGTTGAAAAAATCATCAGCCCTTGAAAAGAACAAAATATTTGATTTTGGAAACATATGGGGTAAAGTATTACACACACTCAGTTCATATGTTTTAGTGAGAGTACTGAAAATTTGATTTGTGATCAAAGATTTTCTGTTATTTGGATCTATTTTTAAACAGCTAACATTTATTTAAAGAAGAAAAAAATCATGACATTTTAGAGATGGAGCTTGTCGGTGTGAGGAGTTGTTTTTTCTGTTCTGTTTGTGGATCTTGTTTTTGTTTGTTTGTTGTTTTGTGTTACTGTTAGTTTCATTGTCCCCTTTGTTTTATTGTTTATTTGTTTTGGTGTCATGTGTATGAGGTTAAATGTGAATTTAATAAATTCTACCATCAAAGGAATAGCTTGCAGACTAATGATAACGTTTCATGCATTTAGGTCAGTTAATAAGAAAAACCTCAGAGAGAGATGTTGAGGCCTCAGAGACCCTGGATCTATTAGACCTGTTCAAACACACTCTGCAAACACATTTGATTCTATTACACATCAGACTCTCTATACAGACAACAGTGTGACAAATACAGAATTACAAACATAAGAAACAACATATAGTTTTCACAAATTTATTCTAATTTTTTGTGTGGGATAAAACCGGAGCTACCCGGAGAAAAACCCACGGAGGGGGGGCAGCAGCTGTTTAGGGGGGCGTTCTCCAGGGAGAGATCTTGATAAGTTCTTTAACCCAAGTCTCATTGCTAGGAAGGGAGGGCCCTGAGTTGTCTTGGAGGGACAGGTTCTTCATTAGTTGGGCCAGATCAGTCTCCTCCTTGACAGCTTGATGGTTGGGGAGCTTCATCACCCAAAGCTGCTCCCGGACCTCTTCCAGCTCTTTCAGAAGGAGGTCACTCCACAAGGTTTGGGTTTCCTTCTCCTTGGTGAGCTGGTCCACCTCCTCCCTGAGCCTGTCACTGTCGTCCTTTTGTGATTTTAATTTGGAGGACAGCTCAGTGTGGCTGGTCTTGGCTTCTGCCAGCCTTTTCTTCAGGTCCTCCACCTCCTCCTTGGTGTCTAAGGCCTCCAGCTCCCAAAGCGGGTCGCTGACCTCGTCCAGCTCTTTCATGAGGCGGTCACTCCATCGGGTTAGGCTTGCCTTCTCCTTGGTGAGCTTGTCCACCTGTTCCTTGAGGTCTAAGGCCTCCAGCTCCCAAAGCTGCCCCCTGACCTCATCCAGCTCATTCATGAGGCGGTCAATCCACCAGGTTTGGTGTTCCTTGTCCTTAGTGAGCTGGTCCACCTCCTTCTTGAGCCTGTCACTGTCCTCATTCTGGGATATCAATTTGGAGGACAGCTCAGTGTGACTGGACCTGGCTTCTGCCAGCCATTTCTTCAGGTCCTCCACCTCCTTTTTGAGGGACTCATTGGCCTCCTCCTTGGCTGTGAGCTTCTGGTTCAGGTCTTTTATTATGCCAGTGAACTTCCCTGTGGTGTGCTGCACATAATAGGTGAGGTTCTGAGGCTGAAAGGAGGGCTTCAGGTGTTTAAGTTCTTTTAAACACCTGTTCTCCTTTTCACACTGGAGTCTCTGTTGTCGCTCCTCCTCCAGCCTCTCCTGCAGCTCCTGGACCTGGCTCTTGGCAGCAGGATACCTCTCCTGTCGTTGTGGTAGGCGCCTCTGATTGGATTGAGGATGAGGTTTGTCTTGGCTTGGCCAGCGACAATACCTGCTGATGATCTCCTCCAGAGTCTCATTTGACTCGTCTATATCCATTGGTTGGTACCAGCTTGTTGATTTTGAGTTTGCCATCTCTCTGTTGTTTTCGTATTGTTGCTGTCTCTCTGACTGTGTTCTCCAGATGAATATCTGTGAAGTGTGTGTGGTCTGTCAGCTTGGTGCTATATATATGTAAAAACTCAGACTCTACATTCTAGATTGCTTTGTGACACTTTCCATTTTTTAAGTCCTATTGTGACCTAATAGAAGCATTCCAGCCATGACCTGCTCACTGAATAAAAACAAAATGCCCCCACAGAATCAGCATGTAACAAACCCTAGACTGACTCCTCCTTTGCGAAATAAAACACACATTAAACTCACCAATGAAATGTTGAAGATTCCTCGGGCTGGTCCACAGAAGACCAGATCCTGGTGTTGGCATGAAGCCCTCATGTCTTAAAAACAGGGCTGGACATCTCTGGTTTGAGGCCGATACAATTCGCATCCTGATACATTGTCAACAATCCACTACATCAAGGATACATAATTGAGGGAGAAAGACTCACTGTGATCTCCTTGGGGTGGGCGCCTCTGATGGTATTGAGGATGAGGTCTGCCTTGGCTTGGCCAGCGACAATACCTTCTGATAATCTCCAAAAAAGTGTAGACACTTTAAATCATAATTGAATGTGATAACTTGCTACCCCTTTTGACATAGGTATCATCATAAAAGATATCAAAAAAAGTAAATAAATAAACAAAGAAGACTAACATATAAAACACCTATTTGGAAAATTCTACAGATAAACACACCCATTGGCAATAGGTGATAGTGACATGTCTGGGTGTGTAAGGGGCATCCTCAGTTCACACGAAGGGATGGTAGAGGTTCACACAATTATATAAAACATTCAATGGGCTCTGGGACAATTCCTAAAACTTTGAGTGTTTTACACTCAATAAAAAACAGTTGGTCAATTATTCTGTTTTTATTTCTGATTTATATTTTGTCTCAACTTTTTATTAGGAGTCAGAGCTATATATGATACAGTAATCATGTAGGCCACTGTATCTCTTTTGACTTATAACCCTTTCTCTTTCTAAGAATTGACAGAAATACAACCTTACTTAACAGGTATGTTAAAGGGGAATTTAAATTGGGAAGGATTCAAAAATTCAAACAAAATATCCATTAACATACAGTTCAATAAATATTTAGTGTTAAAAACACACAAGTAATAAATACCATGCATAATAACTATTAAAATCAATGCTAATAAATAAATACATCTAAAAATATTTTTCTTTTGTTTTTATAAACAGGACCAAAGTCCCTTGCAAAGATATGCAATGGTCAATGCCCAGGTGCCCATTCCTTTCTGGAGCTGACTTGAAACCAGCCTTCAGGCTGTCCAGGGACAGCTTCAAGCTGCTGATGCAGATGCTGCCGGGTGAAAAAACTCACGGCTGGGGACGTGACATAGAAGTACTGGTTACACTCTACTGGCTTACCTGTGGAGCCTCTTACAGGGTTACTGCTGACATCTTTTCTATGCCCTTGGCCACAGTCTGCAGAATTGTTCACAACCTGGTGGAGGCAATGATGACCATACTCCATCGTGTAATTCATTTCCCCAAGCCAGAGGAGATGGAGGAGGTGGGGACCGGCTTTGTCTGCCTTGCTGGCCATGAGGCACTCCGGCATGCAACTGGTGCCATCGACGAGTATCACATCAGAATTCTTCCTCCTGCAGAGCCACAGAAAAAATGTTACTTCAACAGAGAACTTTCCATCTATTCTGTTGCAAGGCATCTGCAATGCAAAGGGCGCATTTCTGGATGTGTACATTGGAAATCCAGGCTCAGTTCATGATGCACTTGTCCTGCGCAGATCACCAATGTACCGCCAGGCCCTGTATCCACCAGATGGGTACTTCATCCTTGGAGATGGAGGATATCCATGCCTGCACCATCCTGTTGCTATTATAGAGAGAGAGTTAGTTGAACGACTTTAAAACTCAACACGCTGGCGCTCCATCTTCTTGAGGGCCCTGCAGATCCGGCCTTTGTTTTGTCCCAAAGGTCGTTGCTGCCTGCTGTATTCTCCACAACATCTGTGTGGCAGCAGGTGATATCCTGGATGAGGAGGAGGAGGAGGTGCCGGTCCCTGATGACAGTGAGGATGATGCAGACAATGCTGACATTGATGAGAGGGTGCTGTCAGGGAACAGTGTTCGAGGAAGGCTTGCTGCTCAGATTTCTGCTCCAGAGGCACTGCTAGTATTTCTGGTTGAACATGACTACATTTAAACTTCTCCAGATATGGTCATGTTCACTGGAAACACTGGTCATGTCACTACATGAAGATGCTGTCTGCTGCACAATGGGTCGTACTTGCACTACATTTAGCTAGATAGATAGACAGACATAAATAAACAGATAAATAGACACAGATATAAATAAAATGTACGTTGTATATCTTCATTTGTTGCAATATTCTTTTTCATGTTCTGACTCAATTACATTTTTCTGCATGACTGTAATTAGTTGTTAATAACTGAAAAAGGAGCCATTTAATCATTTTTGTTTTTCTCATTTTAAAATGTATTTCTCAAACAATCCCAAATATCTCTCTGCCCTCTCTCTCTCTCCTCTTCTCTGGCCAATGCCTCTCTCCCCCTCTGCTCATCCCTCTCTACCTGCTCCTTCATGAAGGCCAGAAGACTCTCCCTGTCCCTGGGCCTCTTCTTCTGTGGCTGGCTGACCCTGGCCTCTTCTGCAGAAGGGGCAGAGGCTGGTGTGCTCACTGTGCCACCTGTAGTGGCAATGAGGTTGGATGCAACAACCAGGGGAGGACTGATTGAGTGCTGCCCCTGGATTGCTGCATCCATAGCACTGTACCACTGCCAGGTGGCAGCCGTCACACTACCAGCCTCTACCCCTTTGCCCGTGGGTGGGTCCCTAAGCTCCTAAAATCAGGATCCAGGTTCAGTTTTACAGGGGCACCGGCCCCTGTTGGCCCCCCCCCAGAACCGCGACAGGATGTATGAACTAACTGTTAATTACTATACCTTAACTCATAATGTATTAAACACATTGTCATTACATGATGAAGTCATAGTGACAGAATCATTAGTTCATGGTGAACAACAGGAGTTCATTATTAATTCATACAGAGATTCAAAATGAGTCATGCATGACTTAAGCATTATTTGGCTAAGAAAATGGTTCCATTATTGTAAAGTGTTACCATAATTATTGACTTACCTCCATCCAGCAGTGGCTGAATGTTTTGCACCGGTAAACAAATGGTCCTTCTGATCCCTCAGTTTTATGAATTTCTCGGTTTGATCTTTACATCCAAAAGTGAATTCCACTCCGTTTCTCTCTTCTCCGCTTTGTGCCGCCATTTTGAATAATAGATAGATAGATAGATAGATAGATAGATAGATAGATAGATAGATAGATAGATAGATAGATAGATAGATAGATAGATAGATAGATAGATCTTTATTTGTCCTTAATAAGGAGATTTGTTGCCACCGTCTGTACAGGAATACATGTATGAACACAATAACCATAAACATCCACCCAGCCTCACAGCAATGGTTTCCCCGCATCCCACAAATATACACACCAGACACATATTCACACACTGGGCACATATAAAACACACCGAACACATATGAACTCACCGGACACATATATGCACACCGGACACATATAAACACACCGGACACATTACAGTGGCATTCTGTTTAGCAGTGCTATGGCCGATGGGACGAAGTTTCTGCCAAACCGGACTCGCCTACAGTAAGGGGATCTGTACCTGCGACCGGAGGGGAGTAGTGTGAAGACCGAGTAGAGGGGGTGTTGGGGGTCCAGTGTTATAGTGCGTGCTCTGCGTATGATGGCTCTGTTGTTGAGGTCAGACAGGTTGGGTGTGGGGAGGCGGATGATTTTGGTGGCAGTGTTTGTGGTGCGTATGAGTTTGTTTTTGTTGGAGACAGTTAGCATGTTGTAGTAGCAGGGGAACAGTAGAGGAGAATGGGTTGGATGATGCTTTGGCACAGTAACAGTAGAAGGTGGGGGGCGACAGAAAGTGCTTTGAGTTTGCGGATGGCAGCGAGTCTTCGTTGGCAGCGTTTGTGAATGTCAGTGGTGTGTTGATCAAAGTTGAGTTTATTGTCCAGGGTGAGTCCGAGATATTTGAAGTGATCCACTATTTCGACTGCTTGATTGTTGATGTGGATGGGGTTGTGAGCCGGGCTGTGAGTGCTGGAGGAGTGAATGACCATTTCTTTTGTTTTTGAAATGTTCAGCTTAAGGTGATTGTCCGTGCACCATTGTATGAAGTGGGAGATGGAATCCTGGTAATTTCGAACAGAGTTATTGTCATTAAGGAGGGCAAGTATGGCAGTGTCATGAGAGTATTTGAAATATGTTGTGGTTGTTGAGGGGCTAATGCAGTCATTGGTGTAGAGGGTGTACAGGAAGGGACTCAGGACACAGCCTTGAGGGGCTCCGGTGTTGGTGATGGTGGTTGATGATGTTAGTGTGCCTACTCTGACTGCTTGTGGTCTGTTGCTGAGGAAACTGTGTATCCAGTGGATGAAAAGTGGAGAGATGTTGAGATGGTGGAGTTTACTGATCTGACTAATAATTGTCAGGAATGAGCAGCGGCGCACAAAGAATCTTGGGACATGGGAGGCCGCGAAGGACAGTAGCGGTGTGTCCTGCAAGAAGAGGGAAAAGAAGGCTGCATTTGTGGGCTGCACTTGAAGGAGCCTTCGAATTGGGACGGCCTTCAAATGCAGCCTTCGTAGGATGCAGACCCTGAATTGAGACGCAGCTACACACTCCACACAGTGGCCTTTTATTGTGGCCAGCCTAAGGCACACCTGTGCAATAATCATGCTGTCTAATCAGCATCTTGATATGCCACACCTGTGAGGTGGAGGGATTATCTTGGGAAAGGAGAAGTGCTCACTAACACAGATTTAGACACATGTGTGAACAATATTAGAGAGAAATAGTCCTTTAGTGTATGTAGAAAAAGTCTTTAGATCCTTGAGTTCAACTCATAAAAATGGGAGCAAAAACAAAAGTGTTGCGTTTATAATTTTGTTCAGTAGATAGATAGATAGATAGATAGATAGATAGATAGACAGACAAACAGACATATTATTTTTTTAAATAAGTTTAATTAATGCTTTAAATAAAGTTAGGAGCAAAAAAAAATCCCTAGAGTCGACGCCTCTCGCTCAACCACTGAGCTCGTGCCGGCTTGCCAACCTCCAATCAAATCAAGAGAGGAAGCGGAAGAAGAGTGACGTCATCACGTCGAAGCGGAGCGGTTGACCGTCAACAGTGACAGACATGGCGGCGCACTGGCTCTCCCCATCAGTGAGCAGACTGCTGAACGCTGCGAAGGTGAGCTGTCAGTGGGTGAATGAGTCTCTGGCTTCTTGAATAATGTGACTGCAGTGTGTGAGGCTGATCCGGGGCGAGCACCTGAGCTGTGTTTCATGTATGTTCGTGAAAAGAGGACAGTCTGTAATGTTCTTGACGGGACAAGCAGACAGTTAACACAGGATCAATGTAGGTTACATGATAATAAACGGGTTAATGATGGGCAGGTGATAAGAAAAAGGATCACATGAGGTCATTTCGATGCAGATCCCTGACGCCACAACCTTGAGAACTGAGTACTTAAATACTCTCAGGTGTTACTAATGTCAGAGGACATCAAGTGCAGCTCACACAGACTGACTCATTAAATAAACTGCACGTGCACACCCAATTCTGATCAACAAATCAATGTGAGCAGGGTTTCCAGACACAGCTGATAGCTTCAGCCCCAAAGCTATTTAAACACACTTTGACTAACTGTGATAACAACAAACAGCAGCAGCAGCAGCAGCCTACCGACAAACCTATCTCAGGCACATTACCGCACCCTAGTGGACTGGATGTTACAAACACATGCAGGAGTCCTCAAGGCAAGGCAAGGCAGCTTTATTTGTATAGCACATTTCATATACGAGGGCAACTCAATGTGCTTTACATAAAAACATTAAAAGCATTGGAAACATTCAGACAGGCATAAAAGAACACAATTAAAAAGACAAGTATAATAAAACAGAAAAGAAAAGGAAAATTAGAAATATGTTAAAAATTAAACTAAGTTAAGATATGAAGGCAGTGTTAAATAAAAAGGTCTTAATCTTTTATTTAAAAGAGGTGAGAGTTGGAGTGGACCTGCAGCTTTCAGGGAATGTGTTCCAGATATGTAATAATAATAATAATAATAATAATAATAATAATAATTTTATTTAAAGAGTGCTTTTGATCAAAGTGCTTTACAAAGCTTGAAAACAAATAACAAACAAAGACACAACACAACATAAGAAACATCAGCCATAAACTGCAGTAAACAGGTGGGTCTTCAGCTTTGCCTTAATTATGTGAAAAATGTGGTGCATAACGACTAAACGCTGCTTCACCATGTTTCGTTCTGACTCTAGGGACTGAAAGCAGACCAGTACCTGATGACCTCAGAGGTCCAGATGGTTCATACCATTCAGTGCTTTATAAACCATCAGCAGGATTTTAAAGTCAATTCTCTGACAGACAGGAAGCCAGTGTAGAGATCTAAGAACTGGAGTGATGTGGTCTACTTTTTTGGTCCTTGTTAGGACTCGAGCAGCAGCATTCTGTATGAGCTGCAGTCATCTGATGGACTTTTTAGGGAGTCCTGTAAAGACCCCGTTCCTCAGGGTATGCTGCACCTCTGCCTCTGATATATATACAGTGCTGGACAAAGTACACAGTATCATTATCAAATGCCAAAAATGGCTGCTGAAAAGTTGATCTGTTTGTTCTTTCTAGCTCACTGGGAGGTAACACAGGAGCTTTAATAATATTTCCCCCATGTGCAGAGACGGGGAGAGTCAGCAGACTAATTACTGACTTTCTGTTTGGAGGGCAAAATGTCAAAAATACTCATCTTTATTTATATATCCCCTTTCATTCGTACAAGCATGCAGCCCGAAGTGCTTCACAAAAGAACAGAGAGACAGAAAACATCAGAGATGGGTAAAATAATAAAATACATAATCATAAAAAATACTTTAAAATCAAACCAATAGAGTGAAATTAATTAAATAAGTAAGGGTAGAAAGTCAAATAAAAAATCAGTTAAAGTTAAAAAGATCAGATACATAAAATGAATAATAGATAATAGCTAAATAAATAAGAGAAATGTTTAGGGCTAAAAATAAATGACTCCAAATAAAGAAGATGAATAAGGTAAACTTTAAGTTTACCTTTTAGAGGGGACATATCATGAAAAACACACTTTTTCAGATTTTTGCACATATACGTGGGTATCTGGAGTATTAACTCACTCACAAAATGTGAAATAAGTCAACCCAGTCCTTTATCAGTGGTCCACCTGAGTCTGATCACACACAAACAGACGTTCTGTTCATAATCTGCGTCACAAGGAGAGTTTTTGGAATTATATCTCCACCATCACCTTCATAGCAGCCCTAAAGCCTGACATTGATTTACTCTAATGAAGGAACCGCTCACGTTTACATGTAGCTGGATGCTGAGTTTACGGTAGGATTTTATTATTATCCATCATGTCTCACAGTTACAGGCTATATAAAACAACTATCAGACAGAAACTCTGAATATCTTCTGAGTAACTTACATTTACCAGCAATAAAACACAAAAAAACAGTTACACATTAACCCAGAAAATCATACTAACATTTTAAAATGAATCAATTAATAATTATTATGATCATGCGCCGAGAGACAGTGTGTCACTGCCTGAAGGAGGAGGAGTTAATATAATCATTCATCAGTGTTTCCAGACATGTAGGGCTCTGGAGCTGAGTTTCACTGTAGGTTTGACTTGTTGTTGCGACGTGCAATGCTCATGATGGATTAAGGTGGGGTCAGACCAAGCGGCAACCTCCGGTCTAAAAATATGAGTCAATGCGGAAGTGTTAAAAGCTGAAGTTCATCGAGGATCCGCTTGAGGCTGGCTCCGGAAGTACCGGAAGTCACTTACACATGAATGGGGAAAAGACGATCTTTGCAGCATTAATAAACATGTTTACAGCCTGGTACAAAAGATGAGTGTAGTCTGAATAGCTCATTTCTTGACGTCCTCTCACTGTGAGGGGGGTGAATTTTTTTCTAATTCGGCAATTTCAAAGATATTGAGATTACCAGTCTTCCAATGAGAGGCACAGCTGCCTGTGGGAACACTGCAGCTGTTGGCTAGGAGGCTCAAAGCCCGCCTCTTTACGTCACACTGGCTCGACAGAAGCAATATGGCTGCCGCAGCCGATTGGTCTCAAAACAGCTCTTCAGAAACAGATGGGTGACGTCACGGATACTACGTCCATATTTTTTACAGTCTATGGGTCAGACTGAGTCTTACCCTGTCTTGAAGTTGGGCCTCTGTTCATAATTTGACGAGTGGTCTAGACCTCCTATGTTTGTAAAAGCTTCTTAAGATAACGTTTGTTGTGATTTGACGCTATACAAATAAAGATTGATTGATTGATTGATTGATTGATTGATTGATTGTTAAAATGCACAATTCATACTGTGTGATGTCATGAGGGCAGGGTGAGAAGGAGCTCATGTGGATTTAAAAAGACACACACCAAAACGGACCGTTTTGAGAAAAGGTGTTTAGAGCTGGTCCAAAACCTCCTCTGATGATTCACGTAATGTTTTGACTGGAACATGGTGAGGATGTTTCATTTAGACAAAAAGGGGACTTTGTTGCATGTTTGAAAAAGGGCATGATATGTCACCTTTATACCTACTGTTAGTGTAATGTAAGTTTAAGCCTCTCTACCATGTAACCTCATTCTTCTGTAGTTCTGATGCCTGACGTGATCTGATGTGGACCCATGAGGTGTCCCCAGTGAAGGGCTGCGTCCATGGTCTTTAATAAACAGTGCTCCTGATAGACGTTTAGGGACCCCTAAGCTGAAGAACTGCAGACCAACATTGACAGGATGAAACCCTGGAGTCCCCCGTGTTTGTGATTTCTGCCTTTTAGATGTTCGACTGTAGAAAGTTGATGAACACAGTCTGTCATATAAAGAATCTTTTTGGGATCAAATAGATTTTTGCTTTAGTTAGAAATAAATGAACAATAGAAAGAAAACAGAATGAATGAGAACACTACTAAAGATGAACTTTTTGGAATAAGAGCTGCATGTTATGGTGAATGAAATCAAAATGTCCTCATGTATTGTTTTTATATGATCCTTGTAGAATGTCTCGTTCCAGTCCAGATGCGGTGCAGCGCTCAGCAGTGCCAAGTACTCTACGGTCCACACCTCCGATGAGAAGGTAATGCCTCTCTCTCCTCTCTCTTATTGTTCTTTGACCAAAGTACGGTGGCTGGGAAGTTCAATGCAAATTTACAAAGATGAAACACTTTTACAAAGTTGGAGACAAATTTACATTTTATAAAACAAAATGACAGCGAACACTTTTACCAAGAACAAAAGAAATGTACATTTAAGATAACAAATTTACAAAATCAGAAACACTTACACAATAGTGGAATGCAATTTTTTAAGATTTCAACTGGCTAATATTTTAAATTTACAGATCAAACTGTGATTGGCTGGATTACATTATGAGGTTGTCCAATATTACTCTGAACTATAAAGAGTCAGAGTAAACTGAGATTTTTAATAATATCTGATTGCAAACACATCAGACTGACATGTGATTGGCAGGTCAGTCTTCTACTACACTAGCAGTACGTACTGATTTGGCATAAATTCAGTATGTATTATGTGAACAAGAGAAAAATCGGCAGTATACCAAAACTACCCGGATGTTGTACTGATTCAGGAACATTTCTGAGTCTGCTGCAGACCAGTCTCCCTCACGTACTGTTTCCCACAATGCACAGCACTAAAGTTACGCTTCTTCTTTTTTCCGTATATGACGGGGGGCACTCAGTGTTTAGGTGCTGTGAAATTATTAAATTCCATATCAACCACTTCTTAACTTTTTAAATCAAAAGTGATTCTAAAGAAGCAGTTTATGTATCAGCTTGGTTGTTGTTTACTTCCGGAAATCCAGCGACGTCTGACCCAGCATCCTGAAGACCAGATCCAACAGAACAGTCATACTACAGATGACCTTCAAACACAGCAGGCAGTATGGATGGGCATTTCAAGCCAAAATAGTAAATACTGTTCGATAATCACTGGCATCTATTTGATGATTATTCGAATAATCACCCCCCCCCCGACACACACACACATACCTGTCCCATCAACAGCCCGTTTGTGTGTCAGTCTTGTTAAAGGTGACATATCACGCTTTTTTCATCAATATATATTGGCCTAAGAGGTCCCCAAGACATGTCTTTAAAGTTTATGCTCAAAAAAACCACTTTGAAATCAGATTTTGGTCTGCCTGAAAAGCCCTCTTCTTCAGCCCTCCTCAGAACACTCTGTTTTCCCTCTGACCACGCCCCCTCAGGAAGTGGATGTGCCTCGGCTCTCCAGCACGTTGATCTAATGTTTACATGTTGGCTGAATATACACGGCTGCTCAGAGATCGGGTTACTTCAACCCTCTGAATCTGATCCAGAATCTGATCCTGACGGAGAGGCGCCTGTAGCAGGACCTTTCTGAACAATTGGTCATAGATTTAGTGTTTCTTGTTGTTTTATTTATCAATATGTAGACGTGTGTCTTGGTACACAGCTACGAACATGTAGCTATGTGGCTATGCTAACTAGCGCTAGCACTTATCCATGATAAATAAAAATCATCCACTAGATCTTCAAATCTGCAGACGTGGGGAGTAAAACCGACCTTTGTGTTTATTAAGACAGCCTACAACTAGCATGCCTCCCTCCTAAGCTCCTTGTTAGCACACATTTGTGCAGGTAATGAAAAACGGAGGGGGGATTCAGTATTATTTTATACAGTCTATGGGCTGAACAAGCTCCGAGCTCTGACTCCGTGACAGACCGGATATTGTTGTTACGTAACAAAAACACGGAAGTCTGAAACGGCTCGTTTCACACACATTTACAGAAAGGTGGAGAAATCAGAACAGGGGCAGAATGGATTTTTTTTATTCTCCGGGGGTCTTTAGACATGCCAGGGACACATATTTCAGGTAGAGAACCATTAAAAAGTAAATTTTGCATGATATGTCACCTTTAACCAGCAGCAGGACGAGGTGCTTCTAGTAGCAGGCACTGACAGCGTCTATCTCGATCTTTATGTCGGTGTTTCTGTGACGCAATGTGGCGTGTGTTTACATTTTACAGCCATGTTCAGTCTCTGGAAATACGTGTGTGGTAGTGTGAGATTCAGAAACGGAGTAAATCACCACGACTGTTGCTAATGTTTTCTTCCTCATTTGCTATTTAATGCAGTTAGCATTCTTCTTCCTGTGTAGCTTAATGTGGTTTGCAAACAGCTTTAAGATGCTCTATAGTTACCGTCTGGAGGGAATACTGTATTACAACCAGGCACCAGTATAAACAATGAAAAAGTGTACTTTTAAAATGAGAAAGCATTCAAAGTAACTCTAAGATTTTTAGTAAGTTAACGAATATTCAAATATTCAAAAATCATTGCCCATCGATAGTGTGCAGTACCGACTACATACTGCATTCGTAGGTAGTATGTAGCCAGTGGTTTCGAAAACAGCCTATTTCTCTCTGCTGAAACAAACCGCTCACTCGATCACTTCTGGATCACTTCTGGTATTTGGTACTTTCCTTTTCCCTCAGAATCTGTCGTTTGTAGTTTTGTTTCAGGACTGTTAAAAATGTTCTGTCACTTGTAAAAGTGTTTCTGATTTTGTAAATGTGTTTTCTTATTTGTAAATGTGTTTTTCTAATGTAATGTTGTTTTATAAAATGTAAAGTGTTTTCCAAATGTTTTTCATCCTTTTATAAATTTGCACTGCACTTCCCAGCCACCGTACCAAAGAGTTGAAGTAAAGCTTTGAGGGATAATCATTTTGAGACAAGTTCAATATTTGGAACTGTTGAAGAAAAACGAAGAGAAGCCCTTTCTTTGTGAATGATGAATGAATTTGATCTGTTTCCTTCCACAGACCTTCGATAAGATCCTCATCGCTAACAGAGGAGAAATCGCCTGCAGGGTAATACTGACTAACATTCAGATGTGAACTGTAAATACATGTATGTTCGATCACTGTTGAATACTCAAAGAGCTCAGTCTCACATCAAACAAGATGTAGAGGACAGTGTGGTTGTTTGGAATCAGGGTTGTGTCAATTCTTGATACCACGTGAGTTACTTCAACCCAAACACAAACGTGCGTGCGATAACGTAAGTGTACGTTCTCCTAGGAAATGTTCAGCACTATTCACAGATAGAACACACACCTGTTCCTCCACCTGCAGTTCCCTGGTCAGCCTGCAGGCTATGAAATAGACAGATTATATCATTGTAATAAAGAGAGATTCTGACAGAGATGATGACATGCTGGTTAGAAGATACCAGTCCAGAGAGGAAGAACAGAGAGACCATGACCAGAGAGCTCAACAACAACAAGAAGGCCTTTCTTAATTGGAGGATACCAGAGAGGTATACTACGAAGCAGGATTTGAGGTTATCGAGGTAACTTCAGGGTTAACTCTGGATTTTCAGTACTATGAAGGTTACTAATCCTGAACTCCTAACCTGATTCGGGGCAGGTTACGTTTAGGATCAGAGATCAGTTTGTAGAAAACTCGGCCCACTGACCAATCAGCTCCCTCGATCACAGAGTTCTGAGAGCTGATCGCGAGGGGAGAGAGACGGGCAGGACACTTTGTCTACCTGTATGATTTTATATATAAAACACTGATGACTGTTAGTGATTATCTTTCCTGACATCATACTCAGAGTCTAAAACAGGTGAGCCAGGTGAACTTGTTGTCCTGTATGTTGTATGTCATATTTTTCTGATAACAGAGCTCTAAGTTTGTAAAGTATGTCGATGTGCTGACGGCAGACTGTAGGTGTCTGTGATTGGTCACATGTTGCTGACTCCGCCCCACTCATGTGAGTCTGCCCGGGGTAATCCTAGATTGACTCAACATGTTGATAACCAGCTTTGTGTGACAGTTTAGCGCAATCTCCTTTTGTTAGGTTCAGTGAAGCCGGATCAGGAAAAGATATCTGCATATGTTGAACTCGCTCAGTAGTATACCCCTCAGTAGCTCGTTCACCATCCTTATAGTTCCTGTCCTTACGGAATGATGCTGTTTTATGGACTTCAAATTAGAAGTTGAATTCGAAAACTAGAAAAGACAAATGGAAGTATCTCATTTATTTATTTATTTAAAGGGACAGTGCATATTGATGAATATTTCAGCATAGCATCCATGTAAATATGCCAGACATAAGGCTGGTTTTCATCTGCAGTCCCCAGCAGGTCAAAACAGAGTTCATAACAAACGATTAAGATCAATAACATTAGATGGAAACAGCACATCATGATAGCATGACAATGAAAACAACAATACATCACAAGAGCATCAAATATACAAAATGGTGCAAATAAGCGTGATTCAGCATAATAGAGTGATGTATCTGGAGTTTGACCACACAGACAGGTTGAGTATCTCTTAAAGAAAGGTCTTGGCTCTTCCTCAGTTTTTATTGCATAATGACACACAACCCACGGTCAGTATGACATGTTTACCTCATCAAACAGACATGTGCAGACATCACTGTGTCAGCTGGATACTGCTCAGCATTTGTTGCTTCAAATTCTGACAATGAGGTGCAAAAATATCTGTGAACTGGGCCAACGTCAAGCTGAGTCATACGTCATAGACCAGATCAGATGATCACTGTGTTGACGGAAGAGGAACATTTCTGTATTGGGTTCACAAAGAGTGCAAAACCAAATTATATCAGTAAGTGTGTATTATGTATATCTTATATACCAGGACAAGTACCTCAAAAAATCCCACCTAAAAAAACAACAACAAACAAGCCCGAACTTTCCCTTTAAGGAGCTTTTAAAGAAACCTTAAAGAGCAGATTTTGTAATAGATACTTCAAGCTTTGATATTTATTTATTTATTTTTTTACATCTTACATCTGTATTGTTTACATCTAATGAAGTGTGATGATGTGTTTGTTTTTTCATCAGGTGATTAAGACCTGTAAGAAGATGGGCATCCGGACTGTAGCTGTCCACAGTGACGTAGACTCCAGTGCTGTGAGTCACCACCTCTGATTGTCTAGTATTATAAATTAGAGCTGAACATTCTGAATCTAGATACCTGACTCTTGAAAGCTAGGGTTGGTAGTCACGGAAAATTAGCATGAACTTCAATGTAGCATTTCCTCAGGACTCCCGACTCCTGTCAGAGTGAAATGATGTGCATAGGAAAAATCTAAAACTTTCAACAAATAACATTTCTAAAAAATTTAGAAAATGAAGGAAGCAGAGATCTAGGTCTGTGAAAAGGTTTCTGTGTCCACTTTTATGATAAGAATGACTTTTACTATTTTCATTTTAGAGGGAAAAATACTAGTTTGAAAGGATTGAATGCAGATATATGTTAATTGTTTCAAAAATTATAATTTGTAAAATATATTTATATATATATACACACTACCAGTCAAAACTTTGGAAACACCTTCTCATTCAAGGGTTTGTGTTTATTTTAATGATTGTAAACACTGTAGATTAATACTGAAGACATCAAAACTATGAAAGAACATATATGGAATTATTGAATGAACAAAAAAGTGTTAAACAAAGCAGAATCTGTTTTATATTTTAGATTCTGTAAAGTAGCCCCCTTTTTCCTTCATGACAGCTTTGCACACTCTTGGTATTCTCTCAGTCCGCTTCATGAAGTGGTCTCCTGGAATGGTTTCTAATGAACATGAGCCTTGTCAAGAGTTCATTTGTAGAATGACTTGCCTTCTTAATGTGTTTGAGACCATCAGTTGTGTTGTTCAGAGGTAGGGTTAGTACACAATGGATAGACCTATTTGACTACTGTTGTAAACCAGATTATTTCATAGTTTTGATGTCTTCAGTATTAATCTACAATGTTGAAAATAATTTAAATAAATAAAAACCATTGAATGAGAAGGTGTGTCCAAACTTTTGACTGGTAATATATATATGTGTGTGTGTGTGTGTGTGTGTGTGTGTGTGTGTGTGTGTGTGTGTGTGTGTGTGTGTGTGTGTGTGTGTGTGTGTGTGTGTGTGTGTGTGTGTGTGTGTGTGTGTGTGTGTGTGTGTGTGTGTGTGTGTGTGTGTGTGTGTGTGTGTGTGTGAAGATTTGTTTTTATTAGCCAAATGCAAACTTTACAATACAGGTCCAATATTCAAACATGTTTTTATGTGTTTTAAACAGAGTTATATGTATTAATATAAATCAATGATAATATGCATATTTACATACATACGCATATAAACTTAAATACAAAAATAAAACTAACACAACTGATGATAATAAATGAAAACAAAATCAAGAAATACATATGGAAGGGAGAGAAAAAATATATACATATGTACATACATACACCAATACACATGTACACACACACACACGCTCATTTTAGGATCAGATTTGTTGATGTTTTAATAAAGGTGCATTAGTAAGGTTAATTGCATGTAACATATCATGGAGGACATAAAAAAAAAACACAAGTAATATGATAAAATAAATCAACAGGTAAAAAACTGAATAAATACATGAAAATAACAATGAAAGTTAAATTTAGAATAACAGTAATAAGAATGAGAAAACAATAATGATAAAAGAAACAGTCAATATAATGGTAAAAATGTATATTTTATCAAAGAAATTAAAAAAAATCATTTATAAGATTCTGTATTAATGATATATCGATTCCCGTATCTTAGTTTTTTAACAAGACTTCCTTTTCTTTGACAGCACTAATAAACATTGAGGAGTCATTTTTATGAACTATATATTTATGTAAATAATCATTATGACTTAGTTCAACAATCCCCTTAGCTAGGTCGTATCCAACATTCACAAAATAGTCATTAAATCAACATTTGACTTTCATGCACTGGTGGAACTAAATGTTGGTTTAACACTTCAATGTGAGGCTACGTCTGGTTTTATCTTCCCTGTGTTTGTCTCTATCAAGGTTCATGTAAAGATGGCTGATGAGGCCCTGTGTGTTGGCCCTGCACCAACAAATAAGAGCTACCTGAACATGGACGCCATCATGGACGCCATCCGAGTTACTGGAGCACAAGCAGTGAGCAGTCATACAGTTTTTATGAGACAACACATAGCTCCTGTAAACAGTGTATCACACAGAACATTAAACACAGATCAATCAAACACATTGTAATGAGTATACACATAAAGAATCACTTATGTGCCTTTTTTCAATCTTTTGATTTTATAATCAATCAGTGATTTAAAATCTAAACACCTGTATGTATACCTTTTTGTTTAAAGTGTAACCATCAATGGTATGTGGTTTTAAATGTTGTTCTTTGTGAAGGTTCATCCTGGATATGGGTTCCTCTCTGAAAATAAAGAGTTTGCAAAGCGACTGGTGAGTATTACACATTACCAGGTTCATCATTCAATCAAAAGTAATTCAAAACAACAAAGGTGAAAATGTAAAAAAAATGTAAGCATGCATGTTTGTTTTTAACCCACACTTGTGAAAGCTGTTTTGGTTTTTTTTTTAGTCTCATTCATTAAAAAAAATCATTTATGTTCAATAGGGAAAAAAAGGAAATGCTTAAGATTTAAACACTTTATAAAACTATAACTCCAAAATGGGTTATTAAGTTATTCTATTCCCCATAACTACCTGCTATCCATACATTATCCTGCTTATTACCCAGCTACTAACTGAGCACAAAAACACGTTGTTAAAACATTGATTAAAGATTATTTTATTAATCTAAATGATTTATGGAAACAGTTTTTTTTGTTTTTGTTTTTTGTAGAACAGTTTTATTCAAATTTTCAGACAATAAGAACAGTGACAATGATAGACAGTACCAAACAGTTAAAGGGACAAAAATCTAATCTTACAATACTACAAGGAGACAGGCATCCAGACAGTAAGACAACGGCAAAAACACACAACAGTAAAATTAAATAAATAAAAAATTTAAAAATTAAATTACAACACCCCAAGGTTAAATCATACAAACTGCATAATCCATCAATCTGCCACTGTACAGGCCCTGGTTTATCCTTATTGGAAATGAGTGACCATTGTTAGTGTTGGGACCAGAACAGCACTGATCCTCTCGTGAGGAAGTACATTAGATATCTCCTTATACCACAAAGTAACAGTAGAAGGAGTATCTTGAATCCATTTTAACAAAACACATTTTCTTGCCAAGAGCAGTAATTTATCCAACAGTTTAAATTTAAGAGAGGTAAGAGACACATCCTTAGAAGGCAGGCTGAGTAGGAAGAGCCTGGGATCTTTTTTGAGTTTGAATTTGAAAATGCTGCTAAGCTCTTTGTGTAAACAGTTATAAAAAAAATAGTCCTGTTTCCTCGTCAGTGATCGTTCCATGGTGATGGATTCTTCTCTGCCTGTTGCGGTGGATTGAACATGAAACTGTCCTCATTCAGCTCTCCTTCTTCTCTGAGCTCTGCGGTTCACACACCTTTAAAAAGAAACTAATGTCACAACTTTGAACCCTGCTGCTATCATCACCACCGCTCATGGTTTAACTTTCTTTGTAGAGATCACTAACCTAAAGTTCCTCTCACCTGCTCCACTCCTTCATCATATTGATGGACAGGATCCAATATGAAAATTTCTGTAGTCTGCCGATTTAGCATGCTAACCGAAGCTAACTTTTATAGTCACATTGTTTTGATGCTAACTGAAGCTAACGGTTTTACCTCACCTTAAGGTCTATGGTGTCAACAAGCAGAAGCTAAATGTGTCTGATCTCTTTTCCGTGGATTGATATGACATGACGTGTGATCAGTTTTTTTCTGGTGTTGATCATGTTAATGAAAGTTAATAACCGTTGTCAAGGGGGTTAGACCAATCAGAATCAAGCATCTTACACAACTGGAAGAGCTTTAAGAGAGTCGGGTGATAATTAAAACAAACACACACACACACACACACAGGATACAAACTGATGTTTTCACTCAACTTTCTGGAAACTAAGGCAACAAACTTATTAACCAAACCTTTACCTGTTAAATTCTGCCGTTAATGACCGGGGTCAAGCTAAGCTGGGTCAAGTTACCATAGTGTTTTCATTTATCTTTAATGAGGCGGGTAATTGAATCACACAGTGTCTCATGCACCTGAAGACTCTGGTCTGGCAGTATGTTCACAGTTTGTCTTATGTAAAGTGTGTTGAGATCACGTTAGTGGTGAATTGGCTCTATATAAATAATGATTGATTAATAATAATAACTTTATTTATTTAAAACCTTTAAAAACAAATGTTTACAAAGTGCTTTCACTTGTGCATTAACAACTATTGTTGGAATAACAAAGTAAACCTTTAGACAGACAGAGAGGAGGAACTTTAACAATGCAAAACAGAATACAGCACAAGAGGTTCAAAAGGATAAATTAAACAGAATGAAGTTGTATAACAATAGACCAATAAATCATTGTTTAAGAGGTTTTAAAAAAAAATTAAAAAAAATTTGAATAAATGGATAAGTAAATAAAAGCATTAAAAGGAGGTTTTCAGAATAAGAGGACGAATGAGAGGACAACATCACTTCGGGAAAATTAGATAAAGTGAAAAGGATAAATTAGGAACATTCAAATAATGAAAGAAAAAGAAGAATGAATAAATAAATTAATTTAAGCAATAAATAATCAAATAAAATGATCAAATAAAAATTAAAACAATTAGTTGGATACAAACTAAAAATAATAATGAAATAGAAGTAAAAGCAGTTAAAAGGATGAAGTCACAGAAAAGCAAGTCTGTAAAAATGGGTTTTAAGAAGAGATTAAAAAGATGTCTGATTTAAGGGATTGGTACTCTTGATTTGATGGTGCTATTGTTGTGTTACCAGGCAGCAGATGGTGTGGCATTCATTGGCCCGGACACCCATGCTATCCAGGCAATGGGGGATAAGATTGAGAGCAAGCTGATTGCTAAGGCTGCTAAGGTCAACACAATCCCCGGGTTCGATGGAGTCGTTGAGGTACGGCAGGGCGAGTTGGAAGTGCACGTCACGTTACCGCCTTACCCCCAATAAAGAGCAGCACCCTAACTGTATGGGAGTCATTTCAGATAGTAACTCTAAACGTTCTGTTTCAGACTGCTGAGGATGCTGTGAAGATTGCGCAGGACATTGGTAAGTCATCCCATCAGTCAACTTAACCCTTTGCCGTCCTCTTTTATAAAGATAGACACATTAATGAAGATTTAATCGAGGCCCTTTTTGTGTTCTTGATTATTTTTTCTGTTTTCTTTTCTTGTTTTTATTGAGGGTTACTTTTTTTTTAGTAATGAGCACTATGTCACTTTGTTTGTCGTATCTTGTCCTGTGCTGTTTGTTGGTAGATGTATAAAGTAGGGATGTAAATTTGAAGTATTTTCCGTGATTGATTTTTGGAAATGTTAGGAGGAGGCTGGCTCACTACAAACAAAACCTACCTCTGAGTACAAATAAAGTAACTTTGAACCTTAAATCTTGTTACAGGAACTAAAATAGCTCTGGAATTTAATGGTAAATGGCAAATGGACTGAATTGATATAGCTCTCTCTAGTCTTACATCATATGTCACATTCACCCATCCACAGCAGATCCATACACTGATGGCAGAGCCTGCTGTGTAAAGAGAACATCAGTTTGAACTATTCCCATTCACACACTGATGACTCAGCAATCAGTAGCTTTTTGGGGTTCAGTGTCTTGTCCTAGTCCGGGGACCTTGGATCGAATCACCAACCTTCTGATTGAGATATGACTGATTATATCACACCATATAGAAAGCACGGTCACAGCAGATGTGTGTTTAACATGAGTCTGGTCCTGCTGGAGGTTTCTGCCTGTTAAAGGAAGTTTGTTCTTGTCACTGCACTGCAAAAAAGGGTAGCTTAAATGTAGGGTAAAATTCACTCACTTAATTCAAGGTGTAAATTTCTTAAAACTAGTGAAATGATCTGTCCATGCAGCAAGTTCATTTGACTTGATAAGAAATCTTAAAATGAGATTGTTAAATCTAGAAATAAGCAGGCTCTGAAAGTATTAAAAAGGGTTGAAGTAAGTAGAATATGCTGACTTTTAGCTCAAACTACTTGAAAACAAACTTCCTGCAGCACATTTGTAAGTCAAATATACTGAATATAAACAAAGAAAATCTCATTTATTTATTTTGTATATTTAATTTGAGCAAATGAAGGCCTGGGGACAAGAAAAACAACACCAATTTAAGTAAAAAATGACTCCCTAATAGAAAACTATGATTACACTGTTTCTTGATATAAGCTGGCTCATCTTAAAATAAACCCTAATCCATCTTTAAACTAAAACTAAAATCTTTAAACCAGTTCTTATTCTTAGAATATACCTCTGAAATGTTTCTACAGAAACCACAAGAGCAAGCTGGATTACTGGCAACCTTTAATAAACGTCAGGATTAACAACATATAACATCAAGAACACTATTAATAGTGGCTCAGGGTTGATGCTACTTCAAGACATTTCAAACACAGTCTTTAGAGCCAAACCAAAAAAAATATGTATCCATTTTGCACCACAGAAAAATGAGCAATCAATAAGATGCAAGCTGAACTGTGTCTTTAATAGATGTCTTGTGTGTTATTCTTGAATCAAGCAGCTTGAAGTTGTTACTCAATCTTGGAACAAGTTTTATTTTGATGAGACTTTAGATGAGACAATCAATGTAGCTTATTTTAACAGTCATTCACTCAATTTAAGATTCCCAGACTAACTGAGACAAAAAAGACATGTTCATAATCAATTTAAGATTCAACCATACATACAAAGACTACAAACAAGTAAATAACTCTAAAAACAAGGTCATTCATCTAACATGTCTCAATCTAAGAATTCAAATATTGGCAAGTGCCAAATTATTTGCAGTGTGTAACTTGTTAAATGCTGCAAAGTGCTCTGCTCATGGTGGATTAAGATGAGATCAGACTGAGTCCTGTCTGTAAGTTGGGACAGGATCTTATCCTGGCTTGATGTTGGATCTTTGTTAATAATAGAACATAGAGTACAGTCTAGACCTGCTCTGTTTGGAAAGAGTCTGAAGAGAACATTTGTTGGGATTTGGTGCTGTACAAATATGTAACACAAATACATCTTTAAAATTGTGGGTTTTTTCATATCCGGGTGTTTTCTTCTAGGCTACCCAGTGATGATCAAGGCTTCTGCAGGAGGAGGAGGAAAAGGAATGAGGATCGCCTGGAATGATGAAGAGACAAGGTACTGTTCCCCTCTCTCTGCCCCCTCAGTGTGAGCTCTGTGGTTATCATCTATGTGAGGGTTAGAGTGTAGTGAATGGGATGTCCTCCTCTGCTAGAACAACCTGCTTACTATACATTATATATAAATATATATATATTATATAAATCTGCAACCCCTCAAAGGAGCTAAAGGTGCATTTCGAACAAGAGTCCCGGGGTCTTTCAGCCCCCAGAACTACTTTACCCTGAACTAAAAGGTACAGGCAGGTATCATTATGAGCAACACAACAGTTAGCCTGTTAACATGAAGAGACTCAGCTGGCGCTGTTTTAGATGGTGCTATATTTCATCACAGATGGATTCACTGAATCAACACGTGAGAGGAGATAAGCACGAGTAGCAAAGACGTTTCAACACGCCTTTAAAATCCTTTTGAACTCAAAAAGCTGTGTCAGAGATCGACCAGTGTTTTGGTTTAAACAGCGACCCTGTTAACTGGAGACTTTCAGCCGGATGCATCCCTCATAAACGTCTTTAGACGATCATTAAATATCTGATGAGGATATTTTGAAATCTTAATAAAAACTAAACGAGTTTGCATTCCCAGGAACTCCCTCTGTGTTTCAACAGCTGTGTAAACTCCACAAACACTGACACGTTCAGCTGAAGGTCTCCAGTTTACAGGGTCACTTTTAAAACCGTAACACCGGGAGAGACGCATTCACGGTGGGCTGAGAGAAGACTACTGTTACAAGCTGCTAAATCAAGAGAATCACAGCTTCTTCTTTTGAAAAGTACACACACATACAAAAAAGATAGAACAAATAAAAACTAATGAAAGAAAGAGAAATCAAGTGAATCACAGATGTGTGTGATGTTATTGTGGACGGCGGGCGGAATAAAAACACTGAGGTTAATCTACCAATCAGACACGTTCAGCATTGCAGGCTCTGCCCCCCGAAAGTCCCAGGACATTTGAAAAGCACTACCCCCCTAGTAAGGGCTTTTCAGAATCAGAATCAGAATCAGCTTTATTGGCCAGGTATGCTTGAACACACAAGGAATTTGACTTAGGTAAACTGTGCTCTCTTTGTACAAGGCATAAGAATAAGACCTACAAATAAAAATAATAATAATAACATCAGCTATAAATACAAAATAACAACAAATAGGCTTGACTAATATGTACAGGCTAAAATAATATGATAAAGTGCAGTGGTGAGTTGCAGAGGTAGTTTTTACATTATAAAAATAGTAGTTAAATAATAAAATAAATAGAGATATGGAATTCTGCTTGGAGAATTGTTGCATTGTATATCTACATGTATATTTACAGAGAGTATTTATCCAACAGGTGTGACACTGTTATGGTTTAGTGTTCATCAGAGTGACAGCCTGGGGGAAGAAACTGTTCTTATGGCGGGTTGTTTTGGCGCACAGTGATCTGTAGCGCCTGCCGGATGGGAGGAGTTTGAAGAATTTGTGTCCAGGGTGTGAGGGGTCAGCGGTGATGCTACCTGCCCGTTTCCTGGCCCGGGACCGGTACATGTCCTGGATGGGGGGGCAGGTCGACACGGATGATTTTTTCTGCAGTCCTTATAGTCCGTTGCAGTCTGTGTTTGTCTAGTTTGGTTGCAGATCCAAACCAGACAGTGATGGAGGTACACAGAACAGACTGGAGGATGGAGGTGTAGAACATGATCAGCAGCTCCTGGGGCAGGTTGAACTTCCTGAGTTGACGCAGGAAGTAAATCCTCTGCTGGGCCTTTTTTCTGATTGTGTCTATGTGGGAGGTCCACCTCAGGTCCTGGGAGATAGTGGATCCCAGGAACCTGAAAGAGTCCACAGTAGACACAGTGCTGTTCAGGATGGTGAGGGGGGGGAGTGGAGGGGGGCTTCTCCTGAAGTCCACTGTCATCTCTACCGTCTTGAGCGGGTTCAGCTCCAGATGGTTCTGACTACACCAGAGAGCCAGCTGTTCCACCTCCTGTCTGTAAGCAGGGGGAGATTAACTACTATCTAGGGGTAAAGTCCCTAGTTCCGGGGTAAAGTTCCTCCTTTCGAAAAACGCCTTGACTCAGCTGTTAACTCACATCAAAATGCACATGTCCTCTGGTAGTGGAGGAAAACAGGGTGAACAGAACGAAATCCGGCCAAATACAGCTCCCAAATTTTATTCTCATTACTGTTAGACTCTGTGAATTGTTCTTTTCCATTTATCAGTCCTTACACTGTCATACCCTGTTGTTGCGTGTTAACTTCATGCACTATCTCAAATGTCTACATTATCTTAGCTAACCAGCTTGGTTAATATCCAGTCATTGCTCAGGATTTTGGGGTGGCCAAAGCAGATCTCAGAGGCCACACCTCTCTTTGAAGATGTTTAGACTAAAACAACTTATCTTAACTCATTTCTACTTTTTAAAAGGTCTGTGTGCGTGCATGCTAATTCACATTTGCATATTGCTGCAGGGACGGTTTCCGGTTTTCTTCTCAGGAGGCAGCGTCCAGCTTCGGAGACGACCGGCTGCTCATTGAGAAGTACATCGACAACCCCAGACACATAGAAATACAGGTACATCACAGGGACAACGAAGGCACGGTTTTAAAGGATAATGCAAAGTGTTACTTTAGTAAGAAGGCTTGGACATTAAATAACTCAGAGCGTCTTGCAGGTGCTGGCTGATAAACACGGCAATGCTCTGTGGCTGAATGAGAGGGAGTGCTCCATCCAGAGGAGGAACCAGAAGGTGGTGGAAGAAGCCCCAAGGTAAGTGAGGAATGATCTGCTTTGATTTTATTTTGTGATTCAGTGGATGATCATTTTTTTAGGAAAGGCTAAAGTTAAAGTATGAAATGTACTAGACAGTAACTTAAGAAAGCAGTCTGACAGACTAGTAGGAGTAGTGACAGCAGGAAACACTCGGGACAGGCAGAGAGTGTCAGAAACAACATGAGGCTCAAATTGTGTGTCCTGGATGTACTGTCCACATGTGCTCTTAATGCCAGCACAGGATGTAGCATCCCTGACCTGTCCTCTCCCTCACTTCTTGATAGGGTCAAACCGTGCAGGCCGAGTGACAACCTTTTTAAGGTGCATTTCGACCAAGAGTTCCGGGGTCTTTTAGCCCCCAGAACTACTTTACCCTGAACTTAAAGGTTCCTGTGCTCGCATTGTTGTCTGCGTTTCGACCTGCGTTGAGACCCTGTCTCAAATTTAAAAAAGAAAAGATATTTTTCATAAAACAGCACATTTTTTCAGTTTCAACATTTAATACGTTGTCTTTGCAGTTTGTTTATTTAAATGAAGGGTTTAAAAGATGATGCATTACATCATACTTGAGCAAGACCAACCTCCACTTCAACACAGTTTTTAAGAGTTGGTGGGCTTTGATAATGAAATGCACGTTATTAAATCTCAGCTGTAGATTTTGTTTCAATAAGAACTCCCCCCCCCTGCACCTCTAAATTGTGTACGGGTGTGGATTGTTTTTCTTGCAGTACTTTCCTTGACCAGGAGACGCGACGAGCCATGGGGGAGCAGGCGGTGCAGCTGGCGAAGGCTGTGCAGTACTCCTCTGCGGGCACCGTGGAGTTCCTGGTTGATTCTAAAAAGAACTTCTTCTTCCTTGAGATGAACACTCGGCTTCAGGTCAGCACAGGATTGTGTGTATGTGGGTGTGTGTGTATTAGAGATGGGATTTATGGCTCTTTGAAGGGAACCGGATCTTGAGGAGCCGTCCCTTTCAAAGAGCCGTTCAAAAGACTGGCTCTTTGGCTCAGTGTTATATTTATTTATTTTTTAGAAGTCAACCAGGGGTAACTTCTTTTTATCAAGGAAACAATCCCTGGTAGCAGTTATAAGATAAGATTTGGATCAGAATAATTCAAACTTACACATCCCACCAATATAAAGTGGGTATGGAAAGTATTCAGAACCCTTCACTTTTTCTACATTTTGTTGTTACAGCCTTATTCCAAAATGGATTAAATTATAACAGAATGTAGAAAAAGTGAAGGGGTATGAATACTTTCCTGATGCACTGTAAATGATGTGTGTATAACTATTCTCCCTCTAGTGTCGACACAGTTCTGACGAGGCTAAGAAGAACCAAAGAAGGCCAAATACTGAAGCAGTTTGGATCAGGGCTGCAGGAAACTTTTAAAAACTGATGTTAGGATATTTTTCATTTCTGTAATGTGTTTTGTGTCATGAAAAAACACAAGAATTTATTCTACATGAATACAGTTTTATTGAGTATTTCCAGTCGTGACTTTGTTCAAAGTTTTCCTTATAAAAGAAGAAAACAATTGAACACATTCCATGTCTGGAGAGGAGCAGGGAGAAAAAGATCTTGTTTTGCCTTCCTGTACTCAAAACACAAGTGAACATTAGATATGGACTGATCGGAGGCTGCAATTAAACCTTCCACATTGAAACTTTACAACATCTTCAGACATCATTCAATCTGACTTTCTGTCAATACACAGAAAGACTTGGTGATATTAGAAAACCTTGTTATCTACTATATTTGTTGTCGTTTGCCTTTTTATCAACAGGCAAAGAGAAGGCCTTCAAAGCATTCATTGAGTTTAAACCCATCCAGCACATCAGTGGTTGACTTACTGAAACCTGTGTCCTTCTTTTTAACCTTTGACCCCAGGTGGAACATCCCATCACAGAGTGCATCACTGGCCTGGACCTGGTGGAGCAGATGATCAGGGTTGCAAAGGGTTACACGCTTCAGCACAAACAAGAGGATATCCCAATAAATGGCTGGGCAATAGAGAGTCGCGTCTACGCTGAGGTCTGTGTGTGTTTATATGTTTACGTGTGTGTGTGTGTGTGTGAGTGTGCGTGTGCGTGTGCGTGTCAGAAGGTCAGATTAAGTTCAGCTGTAAAGGTTAAAGTGCATTAAAGGTGCATTCTGAAATTTCATCTGAAAGACGAATATCCCAAACTTTTTCTGAGTTATTTATTTATTTATTGAAGTTATATTTTTGGGGCTTTTACACCTTTATTCAGAGAGGAGAGGACGGTGGATAGAGCTGGAAACTGGGAGAGAGTCGGGGAATGACGTTGGAAAGATGCCACTGGCTGGAATCGAACCTAGGCTGCCTGCTGTATTGGCAAGCAATTTAACCATTAGGTTGGATCCGTGCCCTATACGTTGTTTTTAATTTGAGTAGGGTTACATGAGGAACTAATTGTTGGTGCATTCCTGCAGTAGATCATTTGAGCATCAAGCTGGCCAATGCTACTGTACAAAAAACCACCAAATACATTAAGGAGAGATGGGAAAAGGAAGGAAATTTTAACATTACTGAGGAAGGCTGGACAAGAATATATCTGACACAGTGGAACTCAACATGCTCACCAGTATGGCAGCAATTCTGTTGGAAGAATGTTGTACGTTTTTATTATACCGCTGAAAAAAAGTCACCAGGGGATTGGTTGCTGTTGTTGGAGGCTTTGTGGGATGAATGACTCCAATCATTACCATATTTTCTGTAATTGCCCAGTTATAGCACCCTTTTGGAAGGAAATTCACAGGCACATCAATAATGTATTTGGAATTAACATCCCTTTCAGTTGCGACACAGTTAATATGGGTGACTTTGACCGCTATGGATGGAATATAAGTGATAAGAAATTAGCACAAAGTCCTTTGGCAGCAAACAAAAAAGCTGTTACAGAGAAATGGTTGAAACCTGATCCCCCTACTATTGATGACTGGACTGAAATAATACATCAAATTTATATTCTGCAAAGGTATTTCATTCTCCTTCAAGGTTCAAAAGGAAAGATTTAACTGAATCTGGTCGAAATGGACAGAATATGTTAAACCAGTAAGGCCAGATTTCATCTGAATGTAGTGAAGGAGTGAAGATAAGCTTGATTTCTATTTTATCTTTGGCTTGCTCTTGATTTTATTTTTGCAATCTCTTCCATTTACACCTTTTAAAGGTGACATATCATGCAAAATTGACTTTTTAATGGTTCTTTACCTGAAATATGTTTCCCTGGCATGTCTACAAACCCCCTGAGAATGAAAAAAATCCATTCTGCCCTTGTTTTGATTTCTACACCTTTCTGTAAATGTGTGCTGAAACGAGCCGTTTCAGACTTCAGTGTTTTTGTAACGTCACAACAATATCCGGTCTGTCACGGTGTCAGAGCTCGGAGCTTGTTCAGCCCATAGACTGTATAAAATAATACTGAATCCCTCCCCCGTTTTTCATTACCTGCACAAATGTGTGCTAACAAGGAGCTTAGGAGGGAGGCATGCTAGTTGTAGGCTGTCTTAATAAACACAAAGGTCGGTTTTACTCCCCACGTCTGCAGATTTGAAGATCTAGTGGATGATTTTTATTTGTCATGGATAAGTGCTAGCGCTAATTAGCATAGCCACATAGCTATATGTTCATAGCTGTAGCTGTAGCTGTAGCTGTAGCTGTGTACCAAGACACACGTCGACATACTGACAAATAAAACAACAAGAAACACAGAATCTGTGACCAATCCTTCATAAAAGGTCCTGCTGCCTTTCTGGCAGAGGTCGGTTTTACTCCCCACGCCTGCAGATTTGAAGATCTAGTGGATGATGTTTATTTATCATGGATAAGTGCTAGCGCTAGTTAGCATAGCTACATGTTCGTAGCTGTGTACCAAGACACACGTCTACATACTGATAAATAAAACAACAAGAAACACTAAATCTATGACCAATCGTTCAGAAAGGTCCTGCTACAGGCGCCTCTCCGTCAGGATCAGATTCAGAGGGTTGAAGTAACGCGATCTCTGAGCAGCCGTGTATATTCAGCCAACATGTAAACATTAAATCAACGTGCTGGAGAGCCGAGGCACATCCACTTCCGGAGGGGGCGTGGTCAGAGGGAAAACAGAGTGTTCTGAGGAGGAATGAAGAAGAGGACTTTTCAGGCAGACCAAAATCTGATTTCAAAGTGTTTTTTTGAGCATAAACTTTAAAGACATGTTTTGGGGACCTCTTAGACCAATATATATTGATGAAAAAAGCGTGATATGTCCCCTTTAAAATGGAATCGTCCCATGTTCTGTTGTATGTCTTAAGGGGCCTAGAAAAAAATTGAAGAGCTAAATTGCTGTAGAACTAACAAGTATGTTTTGCCTACTATACATGTTAGATTCTGCTGTAGAATAAATGCTGACTGTAAAGTGATTGCCCTTCTCAATAAAGAACGAATTTTAAAAAACAATGAAAAAACAAAAGCAAAAAACAGCATTTTTCAGGGATGAGGTTGTCGGTTTTCCTCACATTCTCCCTGACTGTGACTCGTGGAGGACAGATTGGTAAAAAAAAACTGGAGTGCTGATTATGTTTTTGTTTTTGTAAAAAGTTGAGTGTTTCTTCATTTTTTCTCTGCTTTCATTTAAGGATCCTTACAAGTCTTTTGGTCTTCCTTCCATTGGACGGCTGTCTCAGTACCAAGAGCCAATCAACCTACACAATGTACGTCCTTTTATATATATTTGTTATTTAAAATGGTATTTCTCTAACACAAAAACTCACCAGTCAGTCTCCTTGAGAGACCTGAAAGTGTCCCTCCAGTATGAACATGTCCCTCTCTCCTTGCATTGTCAGGTCCGTGTAGACAGTGGGATCCAGGAGGGCAGTGACATCAGTATCTACTATGATCCGATGATATCTAAGGTCCGTGATGTGTGAAGTATAGAATGCTTCGTAAATGCTATGTCTTTTGTTTTTGATTGTTAGTTCTGCAATAACCTTCTCTGGTATTTATTGGTAGCTGGTTACTTATGGAGCTACACGCGCTGAAGCTCTTTCCAAGATGGAGGACGCTCTTGACAACTATGTTATCAGAGGTATACCAACACATTTTCATGCACCACAAGGGTTAACTTCTCAATATACAGTACCAGTCAAACGTTTGCAAACACCTTCTCCTTCAAGGGTTTGTATTTATTGTAATGATTGTAAACACTGTAGATTAATACTGAAGACATCAAAACTATGAAAGAACATATATGGAATTATTGAATGAACAAAAAAGTGTTAAACAAAGCAGAATCTGTTTTATATTTTAGATTCTGTAAAGTAGCCCCCTTTTTCCTTCATGACAGCTTTGCATACTCTTGGTATTCTCTCAGTCTGCTTCATGAAGTGGTCTCCTGGAATGGTTTCTAATGAACATGAGCCTTGTCAAGAGTTCATTTGTAGAATGACTTGCCTTCTTAATGTGTTTGAGACCATCAGTTGTGTTGTTCAGAGGTAGGGTTAGTACACAATGGATAGCCCTATTTGACTACTGTTGTAATCCAGATTATGGCAAAACCAGATTATTTCATAGTTTTGATGTCTTCAGTATTAATCTACAATGTTGAAAATAATTAACATAAATAAAAAACATTGAATGAGAAGGTGTGTCCAAACTTGACTGGTATATCAGCTTTGGTAATTACGTTTGTTTATCTCCCTAGGTGTGACCCACAACATCCCCCTCCTGCGGGAAATCATCACACACCCTCGTTTTATCTCTGGTGACATCAGCACTAACTTCTTGCCGGAGGTTTACCCTGATGGGTTCAAAGGTCACCAGCTGGAGAAGGAAACATGCTGGGAGCTGTTAGCCTCAGCAGCAGCAATCCACGTCACTGCTCAGCTCCGTTCACAGAAGGTTCTTGGCAACGCAAGGTGAGGATGACAAAAAGTTTGGTGTCACTGGGGCATGTAGGAGTCTGGCCCAGTGTGGTCAGTAGAGCCCCAGCACAGACCAGCAACAAGTCATCCTGTAATCAACACTGTGAAAATGTCTGGCTCTAAAATGTCTGTGGTTCTATTTCAAACTCCTCTAGGCCCTGTTTCAAAATGTTGTTGATCAAGATACTGAACCCCAAATTGTAAATGAAAGGCTGTGCCAGTATGAACATGAACATCTTTCAAATTCAACCAATCAATCAATCAATCGTGTTGGGAGCGTGGACGGATAATTCTATTAAATTAAACTTCTGATGTTAACAAAGGGATACGAGCAGCAGATATCACACTAAAAAAGTGCCAAACATTTATTGATCCTTTTAAAGATCGGTTCTAGACCTTCATTGGGCAAACGTTTTGCAGAGACAGACAGAACAACTTAAAAAGGGTGTGGCTACCAGCCTGCGCCTTATTAGTGTCACGGCATCAGATGTGAGCAAATAGACGAAATAGAAGAGGCAAAACGATAACAAAGCAGAAGTTTGACAATCAAAAGTATAAAGTAGGAACTTAGTATCTTATCACCCAGCCTAGTGAAGTAAAAAACTCCCTGTAGGTCCACCAGGTAAGAACCATAGACTGTATATAAAATGGACAGCCTTGCTCCGTCTTTTCCCGTTGTACGGTTCTGAAGCCAAAAAAACCTGTTCCAATGCGCAGCCATTGTGCAGCCAGAGTCTGCTCTGTAGAGAATTTCTGTGGTTACCACGGAAATTTCTGTGTTGCCACGGTAATGGCCTCCACCCTACAGCGTAGCATCACGAGAACCTATGGAGTTTCCCTCTACGGCAGCTGTGAATCAAAGTGAACCCAGAAGTAAAACCCTCTTTTTTAAACTCTAATAACTAACCAAAAAGAAACTTTTCAGAAAAAAGAGGCCTTGAACACAAAACAGTCAAATAATAACTACATATCACCACAGCATACAGATGTGACAAACATTCGTGCCCATTGTATTTATTTTATTTTTTTATAAGTGTGGCTGCAGCCTCATACAAATGAATGAGGGAGGCAGAGTTTTTGACCTATACTGCAGCCAGCCACCAGGGGGCAGACGCTTTGTTGGAAGCTTCACTTCCAGCCGAGCAAGCTGCACCCCTGGTAAGAACGTGTAACTTGGATGCATTCAGCCTCATCACTAGAAAGTGATTCGTTTGTTTTGCAGGGTGTCCTCAGCTTCTGTGGACTGTAGCAATTGGGAACTGATTGTGGAGCTTGGAGAAAGATGCCATACAGTGGAGATTACCAAGTCAGGAAATGTTTATACTGTAAGTATTCAAATATTTCACTGTCTCCTGTTAAGGTTTTCCGTTTATCCTGATGCATTTTGGGCCCTTCGTTGATAACTGAAGAAGCCTTTCCGATAAGAGCTGTCATCAAACAACTTTCCCAGAGTTCTGTTTCCTTTTCATGAAATCTTGAATGAAATCTGTCTGTGTCTGCAGGTGGAGGTAGATGGAGGAAAGGTGGAGGTCAAAGGAGAGTGGAATCTGGCCTCCCCACTGTTGCCACTTACAATTAACGGTACCCAAAGAACACTACAGGTAACTCAAAAACAATATATTGCCGTCTCACAATGAGCCCAAAGTTAGAAAACTCGTTGTGTTCTCCAGTTTTTTGGATCACTTGAATGGACTGTGTACATGTTCTGTGTTTTCTTAGTGTCTCTCCAGAGACGCGTCAGGAAACATTGTCCTGCAGTACTACGGCACATCGGTAAGACAACACATCTCGATGGAACTGTAGGAAAAATATTATTAATTCTACTGTCTTGAGTCCTCTTATTTCAAATTAAACCACATAGCAAGTTCAGCACTCCGATATGAATGTGAGAATTATTGCCACATTCAAATCAGCCTCTGGACAAAGTTAATAACCAGCTCTGGGTTCACCAGCTGTGTGTAAATTCAAACGTAGACTAGTTTGAGTGTACTTTCTAATTTAGGATGGAGTTTACACTCGACTAGCGTTTAGGGCGTTGCACCAGCTGAGATAGTTCCAACGTGAGCATAAGTTACATCTTAAATTTTACACCTCGCTCTGAGTCAAAAAGAAAAGAAAGGAGAAGAAGAGGCGGCTTAAGATACGCATTAGACATGACACCAGGACACCAGGGTCACAAAAATAAACCAGGAAGTGGGCTAATACACAAGAAAACAAACTAAGCATGTGCTGTGTAAGGGTCTGATTGTGGATGACGCATCCACTTTAATGAGTTTTATGGCGACATTTTTTGGGGAAACTTTGGAATTTCACCCACAGCCTTAGTGGTGATAACAGAGCAGCATTGGGTTGCACCAGCTGTGTGACACTTCCAACGTAGCCTAGATTAAACATAATTTCTAATTTAGGATGGAGTTTTTAAAGATAGGATCACCACTAGATGTCACTGTTTTTATTTTGCACTATAGATGATTTATCACCATATCAACATGATCTGTCATATTTTACCTTTATGTTGCTGTTTGTCGATTAAGTAAGGGACAATGTATGTTTAGCAGGTTGACAACGTGTTTGTATTTTAAGTTAGTAGCTGGGTAATAAGCGGGATAATGTAAGGTTATGGAAAAATAACCTTTTTGGACCTTACGTCTCCGTGGTGAAACAAAACAACGAGACAACTTAAGTTAATAACTAACTCGTTTCAACCAAGCCGCAACCTCCAGTCCAAAAATATGACGCCAATGTGGGAATGCTAAAAACTGCAGTTCATTGAGGATCTGCTTGAGGCTGGCTCCGGAAGTACCGGAAACCACATACACTCAAATAAAAAAAAAGCTGATCTTTACAGCAGAAATAAACATGTTTACAGTCTGGTTCAAAAGATTAGTGTAGTCTGGATAGCTCATTTCTCAATCAGCACACACTGTACGGGGGATTCTAACGCAGCAATTTCAAAGATATTAAGATTACGAGTCTTCCAATGAGAGGCACAGCTGACTTGACCGACAGGCGTGAACACTGTAGCTGTTGGCGAGGAGGCTCAAAGCCCGCCTCTTTACGGATGATGTCACGGATACTACGTCCATTATTTATACAGTCTATGGTTTCAACATGGTTTAGTGAGGACTTTATACCCTAACTTAGGACTCAACTTATGCAGAGCTGGTGCAACAGGCGACAGTTTGAAGGCCCTTGAACCTTCACAACTTCAGTTGTTCCTCTTTCTGAGAAGGTGAAGAAGTCAGTTCAAATTATTTCTGTTTTTATTACAATTATTCTCATTATTCCAATAAGCATTTTTATAATAATGATAATAATAGTAATAACTGTATTTGTAAGGCACCTTTAAAAACAAATGTTTACAAAGTACTTTGACAAGCAAAGCATGGTTCGAATAACAAAGAAAGTAGAAAGTAGACAGAGGAGGAACTTTAACAATGCAAAACAGAATACAACACGAAGTTAAGAAAATTAATTAGACAGAATGAAGTGGGATGACAATAGACCAGTAAATCATTGTTTAAGAGGTTTTTCAAGGATAAATAAATAAAATAAATAAATAAAAATGGATAAGTAAATAAAAGCATTAAAAGGACAATAAAAGAGGTTTTCAGAATGAGAGGATGACATCACATCAGAGAAAATGAGAAAAAGTGAAAAGGATAACTTATGAACATTAAATTAATAAATGAAAAATAAGATAAAATAAAGTTAATTAGTTGGATAAAAATTAATTATAATAATAAAATAGAAGTAGATGCATTTAGAAGGATGAAGTAACATAAAAGCAAGTCTGTAAAAATGGGTTTTAAGAAGAGATTCAAAAGATGTCACTGACTCGTGTGCCTTGAGTGCATTAGGTCATTTATGATGATAAATGTAATTGTATGAGGAATTGTATTCATTAGACATCTGAATCTGTAGTATCAGAGGAACAAGGTGAGCTACAGCCTACCAGAGAAACTCTTATTTGTAATGTGAAACTGCAGAATTGAAGGATAAACACTGAAGGATAACTCAGACTCTTACATACCCGTCCTGTTCTTATCCTGTCTGTTTGATTTTAGTTTAAGCTTCGAGTTTTATCCAAGTTGGCTGCAGAGTTCAATTCCTTCATGCCAGAGAAAGTTCCAGAAGACACCAGCAGCATCTTGCGTTCACCAATGCCGGGCACAGTGGTGGTCGTGTCGGTCAAACCTGGAGATACGGTAACACCTCTCAACACGTAGAGATTTATAACCTACCTAGAGACAAGACCTGTGGCTGTTCTGACTTTACTGCCTGTGTTAGTTAAATTCTATTGTGTTGAAGTGTGACCAGGCCAGCTGCAGAAAGAAACAGCTTGTGGGTTCTGTATGGAGTTTGGCTTGCAAACACAGGGCCCTGATTTGATCTGGTTCTTTATTAACATCACTCCTGCTCTTATTGATGATACTTTCACTCTCCACTGCTAAGAATGCAAAAACAGACATCACGTGTTAGGTCCTCTTTCTCTTCCTACTCCTGGACCCTCAGCTCAGTGTCACCGCTCACCACAGCCAGACTGAATATTTCATGTAGGAAAGAATTTGATTATCCAGAGATTGAACATGAAAAACGACTTGTGTCAACATCTTCTCTTGGTTTAGATTCACTTCTTTTTGTCTTGTTTTAATAGCAATGTGATAACCTTAACCAACCATTCTTACAAACTGTGTGTGTGTGTGTGTGTGTGTGTGTGTGTGTGTGTGTGTGTGTGTGTGTGTGTGTGTGTGTGTGTGTGTGTGTGTGTGTGTGTGTGTGTGTGTGTGTGTGTGTGTGTGTGTGTGTGTGTGTGTGTGTGTGCGTGCGTGCGTGCGTGCGTGTAGGTTGCAGAGGGTCAGGAGATTTGTGTAATTGAAGCCATGAAGATGCAGAACAGTTTGACTGCTGCCAAGATGGGGAAGGTAACAACACAAAATGCTGACACAAGAACTTCTGTTGTCAACGTCGGTGGCCTCTGATATATACTTTATAGATTTTAATGAGTGTGATGCTGAATCAGCAGATGTAATCAGTGTATCCATGTCAACTAATGCGATCAATTAATCTTTATTTATAAAGCGCCAAACACAGCAAATGTTCTCCTCAGACTCTTTCCAAACAGAGCAGGTCTAGACCGTACTCTATGTTCTGTTATTAACAAAGACCCAACATCCAGACAGGATCAGATCCAGTCCCATCTTACAGACAGGACTCAGTCTGATCTCATCTTAATCCACCATGAGCAGAGCACTTTGCAGCATTTAGCAAGTTACAGTGGCAAGGACAAACTTCCTTTAACAGGCAGAAACCTCCAGCAGGACCAGACTCATGTTAGACACACATCTGCTGAGACCGTGTTGGAGAGAGGGATAGAGGGAGATGAAGAGAGAGAGAGATGATAGTGGTGAGACGGATAGTAGTAGTTGTATCTGCTGGAGTCTGGCACGTCCACAGCAGCAGATATCCAGAGGAACCTACGAGACAAGGGAGCTCAGGGACTCCAGAAAGGTCTATGGTTAGTAACTTTAATGGGACAGGAAGAGTTAAAGTAAGAGACAGGCAGAGAGAGGACAGAGAGGGAAAGACAGGATCCCAGTGTGTCAGTCTGAACCTATAGCAGAGGTGCCCAAAGTGTGGGTCGGGACCCCCTTGGGGGTCGCGAGACACAAATGGTGGGTCCTGAGTTGTCTTCCAGATTGTTTTTTATTTTTATTTTTTTAGTTATTTAAAAACAGTACATTTTACCCTCTACAGTAACAAATATTCACAGAAATAGTAGCTAAACTTGAAATAAAACCTTGAAAATATAAAATGTAATGAGTTTTCTGCCTTTCTTTTTGTTAGATGACTCCTAAGTTTAGGGTTAGTGAACAGTTAATTATCAAAAGCATCAGTAGCAGCAGGTTAATTCATAACAGCACAGGAAACACAGACACATGCTCATATAGGTAGGGTCACTTTCTGCAGACCAGCTAAATGAAGACACATTAAATCACTTTGAGGGACAGTGGGGGTCATAAGTCTTTGGCACCAATATTTTGGGGGTCGCGGCTGAAAAGTTTGGGAACCCCTGGTCTTTAGCAGCATAACTAAGAGCTAGTCCAAGCCTGAACCAGCTCTAACTATAAGCTTTATCAAAAAGGAAAGTGAGAGGGTGTCTGCCTTCCTGACCCTGACTCGTACATGATTCCAAAGGAGAGGTGTCTGATAACTGAATACAACAACTCTTCCACAGATTGAGACAAAGACAGTTTTTGTAAATGTTACCATGTCTGTAGTTTAAACACACGTTAAACAGAACATTTATCTTGCCCTCTAAAGTCTAAACTGGTGTTGTGTGTTTTCCTTTGATGTTTTCATATTGTAGCGTATAACTTTGTGTGTGTGTGTTTCCTTCTGCCCTGCAGGTGAAGAGCGTCCATTGTAAGCAAGGAGAAACAGTGGGAGAGGGAGACCTTCTGGTGGAGCTCGAGTAAAACACAACCTGTGGCCTTTTACGTGTTACACCAGCACGGGGATGACAGAGGAGACCCAAGAGGATGCTGAGCAAACACTCCGGACAACAACTGACTCTTGAGTTGTTTGGTCTCTACAGGGACTCTCATTGACATTCAGTGCTTAGCTGTATCAGCTGTTAGTGTCTTCTTATTTCAGATTCCTATATATTGGCTGGTTTGATACAACTCTCTTTGATTCTCTGTTTTGATTTTTCTTTTTTTTTTTGGTCTAGATTTGATTTTAAAACAAATGAAAAAATAAATCTCACATACTCATCTGCTGTGTGGCTTTACAGATTTGTCCTCCCTTCCCATCTTTCCTTAATATCTATACCAGGGGTACTCAAGTACAAACCTTAAAGGGCCACAAATATTTTTTTCAATGAACCAATGGTCCATAATGTAAAAAAAAATGTTTAAATAAAGTTGAATCATTCAAAAAGTATAAAGGCTGAACATGTGGAAAGATATAACCTGAAAGAGGTGAAGGAGCTGAATAGTTGAAAAGTTGAACGGTTAAAATCGGTCAAAATTTGAAGGCTGTTAAAGGCGTAAAAGAAGAAGAAAAAATACCTAGAAAGGTTGCATTTCCTGAAATGCTGAAGCTGTATGCTGAAAACTGTAAAAAACTGAACATGTGAAAATGTGAAGTAAAGAACAAAACTACAAAAGTAAGAGAGCAGAATAAGTAGAAGGTTCATAAACATTTAAAGTAGTTGAAGTAGTTAAACTGGTGGAAGTGGTAGAAGAAGTGGAAAAAGCAGAAAAAGTATAAGAGATGGAAAAAGTAGAAGAAGTGGAAGAAGTAGTAGCACCTATAAAACTGGCAAACTATGGAAATGTCTAACCTGTGTGTGTGTGTGTGTGTGTGTGTCACTCACTGAAGAATAAAGCAAAACATTGTACCTGCTGGCTCAACGGTACAATGTTTTGCTTTATTTACCTCTTTGGCAGCAGCAGGAGAAGACAGGGAACGTTTTGATGTCTTATTTGTTTATGTGGAGTGACATTTGTGGATTTTATGTCAATTTTTCCACAGGGCATGTCACATTGTGACATTTTTCCAAAGTGGAAAAATAATAAGTAGAAAGTAGAAGAAGAATATGTTGAAATGCTGAGTCAGCATTTTAGTGTCTGGTTTATTCTGATTTTAAATCCGAATTGAATAATTCCTCGATCATGTATACGTTCATTCCACTTTAAATTAATTCCGGTCATTCTGAGCATGCTCGTTCCCTTGTCCTGTCGCGATGACACACATATTCCGTGCTGGCGGGCACATATTCCAGGTTGAGGTAGAGCAGCTGTTGCACTAACCGGCTTTGATTCACCAAAGTACGGTCTTCCGCCTCCCTTCTCCGGTCCTCTATCTCTCTTCTCCTCAGCTGATGAAAGTGAAGCAGTATGTTTGTGTCCAGCTGCTTATTCAAAACTATAATCAAAATCAAAGCCAAATCTGTACTTATTGTGTGGTCTTCCATGTTGTTACCGAAAATGAAAGAAGCAGTAACTGGAGTCTGTTTTCTTCTGGTAAACGTAAATACGTCACGCCTGCCCCTGTCCAATCAGAACCCTTCCCAACCCCCAGACATTAAGTGGAATTGAATAAAAACGATTAAACGTATTTTCATGTAAACACGAAGGAGAATACTTTAACTCCGAATTTTTTAATTCTGAATAATTAATTCTGAACTAGAAAGGTTGCATTTCCTGAAAGCAAATGCGTTGAAATGCTGAAGCTGAAGGCTGAAAGCTGTGAAACACAGCTGAACATGTGGAAGAGTAGTAGAAGTAGTTGAATTAGTGGAAGTAGAAGAAGTGGAAGGATTGGAAAATGTAGAAGGACAGGAAGTTGAAGAAGTGGAAGTGGAAAAGGGAGAAGAAGTCGAAGGAGTGGAAAAAGTAGAAGTGGAAAAAGGTGAAGGAGTGGAAAAATGTAGAAAACGTGGAAAAAGGAGAAAAAGTGAAAAAGGAGAAGAAGTGAATAAAGTGGAAAAATTTAAAAGAAGTTGAAGTGTTAGAAGTAGTAACACCTATAAACTGCTTGACAAACTATGGAAATGTCTTACCTGTGTGTGTGTGTGTGTGTGTGTGCGTGTGTGTGTGTGTGTGTGTGTGTGTGTGTGCGCTTTCCGGTGTGTGTGTGCATGCTTGTTTGTCACTCACTGATGAGGTCATCTGAATCACCTGTGTGTGTGTGTGTGTGTGTGTGTGTGTGTTTGTCACTCACTGATGAGGTCATCTGAATCACCTGTGTGTGCGTGTATGGGTGCATCTCAAAGCTCTAAACTGCAGTCTCCTCACTCCTCGCTCCTCGGTCGAACCGGAAGTACTTACTGACGCGCCATTTTAACTTGCGTCCCAAAGCTCTAAACGCTGCTGGAGGAGAGAGGAGCGAGGAGCGAGGAGACTGATCCGAGGAGGGATAATCGAGGAAACACGAGAGCAGACTTTGCGGAAGTCTTTTCTCTGACAGACACGCCCCCTTATCGAATATCACTCACCGATTGGACGCTGCGGCGGCTCGGACTTAACCGAAACTTAACATCAGCTGAGTTTAATAACAGAGAAAAGATGGACCTTAAAACAGTCACTAAGGGTGCCCTGAAACAGATCATAAACATCCGTTGGTTTCTAAACAGTCTGTGTGTGATGAGCTGAGATTAAAAAGTGTTTGATGTAAATTTTAAAAACAAAATACTGATCGCAAAATCATAAATTCAATATAACAGAGGATGGATTATGTTATATCTGATTGTTTTTGTCAGATTCACTGTCTAATGAAATAGAGTAATAGAGTCTAACATCATTGATAGAATATATATCAATGATCAGTTATTCCTCCTGTTAGTTTCCATATTTCTTCTCGTTTTCTTCATGAAGAGAAGTCTGACAGTAAAGTTTGTCTGTTAGTAAAAACACTTGTTATATTTCCAGTCAGGTTAATAAAGTTTCATATGAGGCTGATCATTAATGAGCACAGGGTTTGAAAAGAGTTGCATGGTTTCTATTTTCCCTTAAAGTAATAAATCATTTAATAATGAGGCATTTTACTGATGAACCGATCCGTGATGCTTCAGGACAGAATAAACAGAGAGCTGATTCTCTTCATGTGCAAGTGTGTGTTAAACATGTAAACACAGAGACAGAGATCTGTTACTGTTTATATTTATCAGAGTTATTACAGTGAACATGTGTGTTAAACAGGTGTGTGTGTTAAACATGTAAACACAGAGACAGAGCTCTGTTACTGTTTATATTGATCAGAGTTATTACAGTGAACATGTGTGCAGACACAAACAGCTGTTAAAGCCGTCATCACAAACCGACGTCGCTTCACGTGACGCTCCGGAGGACAGGACGTCTCATTTCTCTAAATACAAATCTCCTCTCTCCTCTCTCCTCTGGTTTCATTTCCTCGCATCTCTGGTGGGCGGGACTAAGACGCGAGGAAGAGATGCGAGGAAGAGACGCGAGGATGGACGTTTAGAGCTTTGAGATGCACCCTGTGTGTGCGTGTGTGTGTTTGTCACTCACTGATGAGGTCATCTGAATCACCTGTGTGTGCGTGTATCTTTGTTTCAGTCAGAACTGATGAGGTCATCTGAGTCAGCATTGTCTCCAACTGTCATTAACTGTTACCATGGTGATGGGACCAGCTGTGTAACTGATGTGTGACATTTGAGTAAGAATGGGATTCATGGAGTAAATTAGGGTCTACATATGCCGACACTGTGCGATAACCGTAATAGCTATCAGAAAAAGGATCAAACCGTGAGCATCACAAGACTCTGATGAACACAGTGATGTGTTTTTCATGTCTGTACAGTCAGAAATGTAGTCAGGGCAGCGAGTTAAGAAAAGTGAAACGTGTGCATCCCTCCAGAAATATTTAACATTACGGCAGATGGCCGAGCAGAGAGACTTTCTCTGACAGTTGGTGACCTGGTGGCTCAACGGTACAATCTTTTGCTTTGGTAACCTCTTCGACAGAAGCAGGAGAAGACAGGGAACGTTTTGATGTCTTATTTGTGTATGTGGAGTGAAATTTGTGGATTTTCTGGCAATTTTTCGTGAGGCCATGACCCATTGTTTTCCCAGCCTGCCCACTCTAAGTTTTGAACCTCTCACTCTGCCCACCAGAGTTCCACCCCACACACACCAATGTTAAAGTGAGGGAAGAGCTGAAATTTGATGAATTTTTGAACAGTGAAATCTGTGAAACTGTGAAAGGTATCAAAGAAGTGAAACATGTGTAGATAGCTGAAAGTCTTGTGACCAGTTTACCGTTTGAATGGAGTCTAAAAGTGAAAGTATGCTGAAGCTATGAGCTGTAGTATTTGAAGAAGTTGAAGTGGATTTGAAGATTCCGCCCCATCTGTTTCAATGTTAAAATAAAGTTAAAATAAAGTTGAATAATTCAAAAAGTATAAGGGTTGAATATGTGAAAAGATATAGCCTGCAAGAGGTGAAGGAGCTGAATAGTTGAAAAGTTGAACGGTAAAAATCGGTAAAAATTTGAAGGCTGTGAAAGCGGTCACGGAAGTGGAAAAATAATACGTTTAAAGTAGAAGAACAATATGTTGAAATGCAGCATTTCAACATAATTAAAAAACATCATGTAACCGTGGCCAATATGTTGAAATCATAGACTGTAAATAAAAAGGGTGAAATACTGACTCAGCATTTAAAAAATGGCTGCAGTGGACACGCCCCCTATTGAGAGCACTATGACATCACAAAGAACAGAATGTGTTTGTTTGAACTATGATGTCATAGGACCAAAGGCCTTTGATATTTTGAGAGCTGTTGAGACCTTGTTAAACTCACACTCCTGGCAGTGACCGAGGACACATACCACAGCTGGTTTAAGAAGAGCAAGGTCAAATCCAAGTTACTTTAATCCTAGTTTCAATTTATTCACTTCTTCACAGTGGGAAAAATGAATAACCATAAGGATAAAGTTAAAGGAGGGAGTTGTTTTCCTATGATAGAATGTAAAAAGACAGTTTCAAAGAAAAGATTCAACAGACACATGGAGAACCTTGATGAGTTGTTGGGAGAAAAGAGGGAGAAGAAGGTGCCAACCTACAAAAAGAAGGAGCTCAATCCTCCAGAGGAGACCTCAAATAAAGGGGTGGAGAAAGAGATAGAGGTGCCAACCTACAAAAAGAAGGAGCTCAGTCCTCCAGAAGAGACCTCAAATAAAGAGGTGGAGAAAGAGATAGAGGAGGAGATAGAGGAGGAGATAGAGGAGGAGATAGAGGAGGAGATAGAGGGGGAGATAGAGGAGGAGATAGAGGAGGAGATAGAGGGGGAGATAGAGGGGGAGATAGAGGAGGAGATAGAGGGGGAGATAGAGGGGGAGATAGAGGAAATAAGCCCCAAGTGTGAACTTAAGAAGAAAGCCAAAGATGGGCACCAGCAGTCTCAGATCCAGAAAGAGGTCTGTCAGTCAGACCAGCCTCTGGCTTTTGAAACTGCTCCAGACGACCTGAAAAGGGAGGAAAGATCAAGCTCTCCGCAAGCTCCAGGGGACGAGCAAGATGAAGCGCTTGCGCTCATGCAGGATATGGTGTGTGATATGATGCAGACTATTAAACAGCAGAAGCAGCGTGAATCTGAGCTTGAAGCAACAGTTACTGATTTGAACGATGAGCTTCAAGAGCAAGACGAGATTGTGACCAATCTCACGAAAGCCCTTCATCAAGCAAAACTGAATCAAGACCAGGAGATTGAATCCCTGATTCTCAACTTTCAGACACAACAGGATGAAAACGATGACACACATAAGTTGAACGAAACACTGTCCTCTGAGAACAGAGGTTTGAAGACCAAGCAAGAGGAGCTGCAGGAGCAAAGTGTGAAAGCATACGAGGAGATTCAATTCCTGCAAGGCACTATTGAAAATCTTCAAAGGGAGATTGGAGACAAAGACAAAGCGTCTTCTTCAGCAAAGGACGAAGTCCACCAGTTGTCCTCAGACCTGAAGAAAGAACAAGCTAAAACCAGCTCTCTCCAGAGGGACCTTGAGGCCGCTGTGTGCCAGCAGCGAAAGCAAGAAGAAGAACCGGAGCGTCTGGCCTGTGAAAACAAACGGCTGCAGGGTGAACTTCAAGCTGCCCTGAAAGAGATCCAGCGGAATGTAAAAAATGAAAAGAAACAAAGGTTTAAGGAGGAAACTCTCACAGACAAAGTGGATGATCTGTTGAAGTCACAGAAAGAGCTTCAGCTGTGCAAAACACAGCAGAGTCATCAAATCCATGAACTGACAGCTGAGCTTGAGAGCAACAAGACCACAATAGAGAAACTCACGAGTGATCTGGAGGAGAGCCTCATTCAGCAGAAACAGAAGAACACACAGCTGAAGCCAAGTCTGCAGGAGAAAGAGGAAATTGAGTCATTGTGCCTCAATATTCAGAACCTACAGAGCGAAGCTGAGCACAAAGACATCACAATCTCTGTGCTGCGGAAGAAAAACCACCAGCTGGCTTCAGACCTCCATGAGGAACAAGCTAAAAACAGTTCCCACCAGAGAGACCATGAGGCCGCTGTGTGCCATCAGCGAAAGCAAGAAGAAGAACCGGAGCGTCTGGCCTGTGAAAACAAACGGCTACAGGGTGAACTTCAAGCTGCCCTGAAAGAGATCCAGCGCAATGTAAAAAATGAAAAGAAACAAAGGTTTAAGGAGGAAACTCTCACAGACAAAGTGGATGATCTGTTGAAGTCACAGAAAGAGCTTCAGCTGTGCAAAACACAGCAGAGTCATCAAATCCATGAACTGACAGCTGAGCTTGAGAGCAACAAGATCACAATAGAGAAACTCACGAGTGATCTGGAGGAGAGCCTCATTCAGCAGAAACAGAAGAACACACAGCTGAAGCCAAGTCTGCAGGAGACAGAGGAAATTGAGTCATTGTGCCTCAATATTCAGAACCTACAGAGCCAAGCTGAGCACAAAGACGTCACGATCTCTGTGCTGCGGAAGAAAAACCACCAGCTGGCTTCAGACCTCCATGAGGAACAAGCTAAAAACAGTTCCCACCAGAGAGACCATGAGGCCGCTGTGTGCCATCAGCGAAAGCAAGAAGAAGAACCGGAGCGTCTGGCCTGTGAGAACAAACGGCTACAGGGTGAACTTCAAGCTGCCCTGAAAGAGATCCAGCGCAATGTAAAAAATGAAAAGAAACAAAGGTTTAAGGAGGAAACTCTCACAGACAAAGTGGATGATCTGTTGAAGTCACAGAAAGAGCTTCAGCTGTGCAAAACACAGCAGAGTCATCAAATCCATGAACTGACAGCTGAGCTTGAGAGCAACAAGACCACAATAGAGAAACTCACGAGTGATCTGGAGGAGAGCCTCATTCAGCAGAAACAGAAGAACACACAGCTGAAGCCAAGTCTGCAGGAGAAAGAGGAAATTGAGTCATTGTGCCTCAATATTCAGAACCTACAGGGCCAAGCTGAGCACAAAGACGTCACGATCTCTGTGCTGCGGGAGAAAATCCACCAGCTGGCTTCAGACCTCTATGAGGAACAAGCTAAAAACAGTTCCCACCAGAGAGACCATGAGGCCGCTGTCTTCCAGAACCAAAAACTGTCTTCTGAGGTGGGCAGGCTGCAGGCTGAAGTCCAGGCCAACGCTCTGCTCCAGCTCATCAACAACCAATACAAGGCTAACGAGGCAGAGTGCGACAGACAAGTAGCAGAGCTCCAAGATGCTCTCAGAGAGGAGAGGAGAAGGAAGTCTGAGCTGCAGCGCAGACTCAATGAAAGGAACTTGGATCTGGAGAGAGAAAGCACCTCCAGGAGGAAAGAGAACATAAAGAGCCAGATAGAGAAGCAAAAATTAGTCGACACTCTTCAGGAAGCTGAGCTGAGTAACACCTTGTACTCAAGACAACAGACGGAGTTATACGACGGCCAGAAGAACTATAACCTTCTCAACGACAATCCCAAGCTGTATAACGAACAAGGCTGCTTGCAGTTAGGATATTACAATCCCAGCAGCACCAGTGACCCAAGACCAGGATCCTTTTATACATACAGAGTCCCCATTCCCCATATCCCTTCAATCCAAACTCCCCCAACATGTTACCCCAAAACAAACACACCACGAGCACCAGTTAATTTCCACAACAAATACATTTAAAGAGAGACGGACCCCAACGTAAGGAGGGCACTACAGGGACTCTACTAATCAGAGATACCCAACCTCAGTCGATTGATCATACCAAAAGCTAGTAATAGAAAAAATAAATTTATTGAAACTTTTCATTAATTTTTCAAAAGTGAGTTAATTGTTTTTGCAAATGAACTCTGTTTGTTTGTTTGTTTGTTTGTTTGTTTGTCTGTCCGTCTGTCTGTTTGTTTTGTTCTCCACATCCGTGTGGGTTTACTCCGGGATGCTCCAGTTTCCTTCCACAGTCCAAAAACATGATGTTCAGGTTCATCGACCACAAAAATTAACCATCAATAAATAAAAAATAAAATATTATCAATAAAAAAAAAATACGTCATGCCTTTATTTACACATTTATGCCAAAGTAAAGAGAGACAGTTTTGGAAACACACTTCAAGAACTCATGCTGTGGTTGTTTTCTCAGATGGTTTTAACTGGTTACTTCTGAATAATCTGACCTCTTACCTGCCGGTATGATTTTAATCAATACCACAAAATCAGAAAGCTCTCACACTTGATGATGAGACAGCACCGAGCTCACACACCTTTACCTGGGACATGCCTCAAAGTCTGAGTGTGAGAGTGTGGATGGTTTTGGGCTGATGGAACAGTTCATCAAATTAGTATGAGTTCATATCATCAGCCTTAATGAATGCTCTTATTTTGAAATACCTGAGTCAGTGTAGTGGGTTTTGTCCAGAGACTGTAAATAAAAATGGACAGCATTGCTCCGCCTCTTCCCGTTGTACGGTTCTGAAGCCAAAAAAGTCTGTCTGCAGGTTTTGAGATAAAACCTGAGCTGTGTAAATTCTTCGTCCTGCTTAGAAGCATACAGATCACTTCACCGGTAAAATGCCTCATTATTCAAATATTTATTAAAGCTGGAGTAGATCCTGAGAAAGCCGCAGCAGTTAGCTTGATTTTGAAAGCACACAGCCGAACAGAGCCCTCCCCCTCCTTCAGAGCAGCCTGTAGGGAGAGGGGAGGGACACGCCTCCAAACACATGAACGCTCTGTGGCATACTCCAGCTGGAGGATGACGTCACGATAGCTAGCTGTGGAGCGGCGAGCGATTGACTTTATTTTCATCGGAGGAAAAACATGTCTATCTCCCATGTAAGTAAACCGCTTATATTACCACATTAAAAAAAAAATGTAATTAGTTAGAATGCACAGCATAGCTTCCATGTTAGCTTTACTTGTGTTTGTTTTTCATCATCTGAATACAGCTAGAGCAAGTTGTTGCTGCCGGTGTTATCGCCCTACTGGTTTCTACGCTAACTGGTTTCCGTGATCCAGCTGTGTTGTATTTACTTACAGACAGGTGCTGTGGTCTGCTTCAGACACAAGATTCGCCACACATTTACAAACATATTAACAGAAGTTCTTGGGTCTCATCTCACATCTACTGCAGCAACAATGGTCGGATCAGTGAGCAGTGCATCACAGCTACCCACGAAAGTCATTAAATATGTAAAAATAAAGTATTTTCAAACTTAAACGGAGTTGGATTCGTTCCCACGAGAGCAAAATGTGATTAAGTCAAGAGACCGTTACCTAAGCTTGTGAGCCACGAAGCTCACTTTGATTCAGCGATTCTGACAGGTATCAATCAACTACGTCATCATCCAGGTCACAGCCAGGGAACATGTTAGTCTGTGTTCACCTGAAACAACTGGTTTCCTTGAGTTCATATCAGGAAATACTGGACCATGTTTAGCGAAAGTTTCCTCCAAACTACGGCCTTATTAACCTCTGAACTGCAGCACGCTACTACACCTTACTCTGTGACAGGTAAATACTTTATAACGGTGACCATCTAACCCACAGAACTCGGTTAAAAGACACCTTTAGACGGTTTACGGGGAGCCGTGGGAACACAGTGCAGGAGGAGTTTTCAAGTCGTGTCTCAGTTAGAGTTTACTACAGGAAGAATAACTCAGGTGAAGGAATCACAGGATCACAGACATCTACAAAAATACATGCAAAGACGAACAAAAACACAGACTCGATCTTACGCGAACAAAATTCATGAGTCTAAAAGTCTCATTCCACAAACATAACCACTATGCCACGAACTCTACTGAAATAATACAGTTCTGTCACTGCAATATTATACACGTGAGCGTGGGGTAACATTTTGGTCTGTGCTCGTCTAAAAAAACAGGTTACTCTGTGTCTGTGTGAGGAAATACCTCAATATATTTAGTAAGGTGTTTGTAGGTAGTGATGCTTTATTAGCTGCTGCCTTACAGCACACTTCAGACCTACACATATTCACAAAGGCAAAAAGTGACGAACATCAGGTAAAGTGTTACCTGGCGTGGAGTTCAATAATGTTTTAAATAGTGATTATAAAATACATTGCGAAGCAACACTGTCCTTTGTCTTTTCTTAGCTGTATTTTTGTAGATGTCTGTGATCTTGTGATTCCTTCACCTGAGTTATTCTTCCTGTAGTAAACTCTAACTGAGACACGACTTGAAAACTCCTCCTGCACTGTGTTCCCACGGCTCCACGTAAACCGTCTAAAGGTGTATTTTAACTGAGTTCTGTGGGTTAGATGGTCACCGTTATAAAGTATTTACCTGTGACAAAGTAAGGTGTAGTAGTGTGCTGCAGTTCAGAGGTTAATGAGGCCGTAGTTTGGAGGAAACTTTCGCTAAACATGGTCCAGTATTTCCTGATATGAACTCAAGGAAACCAGTTGTTTCAGGTGAACACAGACTAACATCTTCCCTGGCTGTGACCTGGATGATGACGTAGTTGATTGATACCTGTCAGAATCGCTGAATCAAAGTGAGCTTCGTGGCTCACGAGCTTAGGTAACGGTCTCTTGACTTAATCACATTTTGCTCTCGTGGGAACGAATCCAACTCCGTTTAAGTTTGAAAATACTTTATTTTTACATATTTAATGACTTTCGTGGGTAGCTGTGATGCACTGCTCACTGATCCGACCATTGTTGCTGCAGTAGATGTGAGATGAGACCCCAGAACTTCTGTTAATATGTTTGTAAATGTGTGGCGAATCTTGTGTCTGAAGCAGAACACAGCGCCTGTCTGTAAGTAAATACAACACAGCTGGATCATGGAAACCAGTTAGCGTAGAAACCAGTAGGGCGATAACACCGGGCTAATAACTCCTGGCTAGCCATGTGTATTTTGATTTAGCATGTCATGATGTTTAGTTACTAGACGGCTACAGTGCCTATATATTTTCTAGCGTTCACCATTGTTGACAGTCTTCATTTTCGTGTTGGAACTACAACATATTGACTGTTTTTTGTGCTTGTTAGAGCTCTCATGATGACTGCTGATTACGATCCTGAGCCAAGCACCTCAGGTCGGAGAGGACGGGACCGGGGTCGAGTGCAAGGCAGAGCCATACGAGCGAGAGGGAGAGCAACGACCGGGGACGAGCTCCAGATCCTGGGGACAGCAACAGACAGTTCCGCCATGCTGCACTGACAGGTTGTTGTCTGGCAGCATGGAGCACTTGGTGCAGGTCATAGAGGAGTAATACCTTGTTGCTGTATCTGGAAAATCCGTGACCCTTACCCAGATCCACATGGACAGCATAAAGGTTTCAGTTGGGAGTGAATGAAACTATGACATGATTACATACAATACTTTGGTGACCCTTTAGTTCCTTTGTATATATTTTATATTTATCTTCATGTAAAAAAATACTTGAGTGTGCTGTGTATACATTTGTTAAATAAATCTTTAAATTTACACTGGCCTTCTCTCTTCAAATTACAAAATAATTTAAATCCATATCAAGTAACATACAACATTATACACAAATAATTGCAATATCAAAGAGTTGTTTTACATTTACTTTTATTAGAAATATATTTATTACAGAAATAAAAATAATGGCTGTTGAAGGTAAACATGTTGGCGTGGATCATCCGGCCTCCTGGTTCTCTTCTTTGGCATCCCCCAGTTGCTGTCAGCTTTCTGTGCAGGATTGTGCTCTGGAGGTCTGTGATGTACTTGTAGTCCTTATCCACCTTCATTGTGTACAGGCTCCACTTTTTCGACTTCTTGTTAAATATTTTGCAATACCTGACATAGAAGAAAGAATCAGAAGTTTAGTCAAAGGTTCTCATTATCTTACAGCACTGTGCATTTGATTTCGATCATAATAACCCTTCCTTCAGCCCCATATGTAAACAGTTATTTCTTCTAGCCATGCAAGGAGTTGACACCACTATCACTAGTGTGTGCTTAGTGCCTACTGCAGTGTGTATTGTGCACATATGGTACATATACTGTATTTCTTATTGATAACTTGAATATTATCTAATATTTTCAGAGTAAGTGATGTCAAAATGTGCTCTCTCCCTCTTTGGAGAGGAAGACTGTGCCCACAGATTATTAATACAATTATTCTGTGTATTTGATTCCTCGTTGAACACTTTTATTCATGCTTTCCTTCACCAAACCAAGCTTTTAGAGAAGCAGCTAACATTCACAGGATTTTTTGTCAGCCAAACTTTTTGTCTCTCATCTCTTTAGTCTGTATGGTGTCTGCCTGTCCTGCTGTGGTCTCCGATTGCGAATTAGCATGCAGATCACGTGAAGTGAAAGAGAATGGTTTGGATTTGGACACTAAAAAAAACCTTCTGCGTACGTAAATAAAAAATAGCTCCTAATAAAAAGCAGAGCTGTATTTGTACCTCCACGCAAGCAGTGGTCAAAGCAACGTTCATGTTCATGGAGTTCTTATCGGGCCTGAAACTCACCGGTCAGAGGGGGACCACCGGTCAGAGGGGGACTCCGAACACATGGAACTGCGAGGGGTGCAAGCCTCTGCGTCCCGTGTTTTAACGGTGTGGATGTCCATGTGTTCTTCTCGTAGCTATGAAAACACAGACAAGACAGCATACAACATCCCATTCATGCTGATAAAGAGCAACAGAAGAGCTACCAGCTAACAGGACTGTATACAGGTCTCTATAAAGAGCTACCAGCTAACAGACTGTACACAAATCTGATAAAGAGCTAGCAGCTAACAGACTGTTTACAGGTCTCTATAAAGAGCCAGCAGCTAACACACTGTATACAGGTCTCTAGAAAGAGCCAGCAGCTAACGCACTGTATACAGGTCTCTAGAAAGAGCCAGCAGCTAACACACTGTATACAGGTCTCTATAAAGAGCCAGCAGCTAACGCACTGTATACAGGTCTCTAGAAAGAGCCAGCAGCTAACGCACTGTATACAGGTCTCTAGAAAGAGCCAGCAGCTAACACACTGTATACAGGTCTCTATAAAGAGCCAGCAGCTAACACACTGTATACAGGTCTCTATAAACAGAGCTACAAGCCGTTAGCCGGCCGCTAGCATTAGCCGAAGTTATCGCTAACTGTCTCATAGATGAACTAAACCATGAACACAAAGACAAATGAAATGACATGATTACCTGTCCAGTAGAAAATCAGCAACCATGGCGTCGCTTTAGAGACCCTTCAAATCCTTCAGAAGTCGCTGAAATGCAGTCCGAATATTGACTCGTGTTTGTATCTTAATCCAGCGTTTTTAAGTCGTCTCCTTTTCCATCACAGTCTTCCTCTTCTTGCTCTGCGTAGCGGCAGAACTTGAGGGTAGAAGTTGGGCTAAAAACGTTGGTTTCTCTCTCTCTGACATGTTTATCAGGTGTTCTGCGTTAGAGGATTGTCTGTTTGAAATAACAGGTGCTAACCTAGCTTACATATACAGTTTTTTTTTGCCAAAGATACATGATCTAGCAGACCACCAAAGAAGTGATTATAAAAGACACCGTGATTTTTCTTTTTCTACATGCGGTATGTTGATATATATTTCACTCTGATACGGCAATAAATAGTACTTACCCTTTGTTTGTCAAGCCGGTAGACTTTTTGCCCGTACATAGACTGTAGCCTTTAGAGCGGGAAGGATTCAAGTTTTTCAGCGTAGCGGGCCAGCGTAAGCTTCAGAACGTTACGCTGTATGGGTGGAGCTCTTACCATGGCAACAGAGAAATTACCATGGCAACACAGAAATTCAGGCTCTGGCTGTGCCCAGGAGCAGGATTTTTTGGCTTCACAACCGTACAACGGGAAGATGCAGAGCAACGCTGTCCATTTTATTTACAGTGTTTTTACTGTTTAAAAAAAATTTGAATTCCCCCCCTGGGGATTAATAAAGTATGTTTCTTATCAGAATAATCTTTCAGTTTTGTATTTGTAAAAAAAAATCTTCAACTCCATGTATCATTTTCCTTCCACTTCACAATTATGTCCTAGTTTGTGTTGGTCTATCACATAAAATCCCAATAAAATACTTTTAAGTTTGTGCTTGTAACGGGACAAAATGGGGTGAATTTCAAGAGGTATGAATACTTTTGTAAGGCAATGTAAAACCGAAGTTAACCCAAAACTCACCGTACTCTGCTTCTGGTGAGAGTTGGCAAGGTCTTTGAGCCTGTCCTAAAAAGCCTCCACCTCCTCCATTGATGTCAGGGGAAACTTAATTGGGTCAGGGGAGACTTCACTGTCTTGGCCAGTTGGAGTTAACGTACTAGTTAAATAATTGAACTTCACAATTAGCTGTTCTTGCTCTTGTTTTAGGTACTCAAGCATACTCAAGATTTGGACTTCAGCCGCTGTCTGAAAAAAAAAAAAAAACATATTTCAAAATTAGGAAATATGTGTCATTTCATTAAAAGATTCAAGGCTTCCCCCTGACCACCTCAGAGTCAACTGATTTGTTTTGTAGAAAAACTTGTGTATGTTTAATGCAAGTCAGTCATGTAAAATTTTACACAACGAATATTTCCAAATATACGGGCCCTCAAAGTATTAAGCATTGTGTCAAAACATGCTTTTTAATTTGCATTATCATTTTGGGGGGCATGTTTAGCCCCACCTCTTGCATACAACTCGAGTTTGGACTTAGATGATTATAATATCATAAAATTGCTACAAATTTCACAAACAAAATATATTTGAATCTTCAGATACTGTTTGAGGTATTGCTCACCTGAGTAAGTAACACCATCAGCTTCAGTCCGTCCCCCTCGTCAGGTAGGTCTGTAGACCTGGCTATGTGCTACCCCTTGTCTTCCATGTTCCATCCCATGAGTGGTGGGTGGTTGAGTAGGTGGAGGAGGCGCAGCTGTGCTGCCACTCTGCACAGCACAAGGTGGTGGAGGGATAATTGGTGCAGATGAGGGTCTAGCTGTCTTTGATGGATGAAATTCATCCTCACTGTCATCGCTTGTATCGCCAAAGTAATGACTGTGTAAGGGGGTTGGACGTAAACATAAAGCAATTAGCACGTTATCTTTTAGCTGACTCTTTTATTAATAACAGTCACCTTGACGTGCGCAGAATTTTTTTTTTGGAAAGTATCTTGTGCGCACGAGAAACTTTCACGTGCGCATAAGATACCAAGTAAGCACTGGAGATCAACCAGTTTTGATTTAAAAATGACAGTATGGCAGTTAGTTGAGCTTTATTTCAACCTTGGGCTGCCTTATAAAGATATCACGGCTTTGCTTGCACATCGTCACTGCTTGATTGTCTCAGAACGGCACCTAAAACGGATTTTGAAGTCTTACGGTCTGTTCAGGCCTAAGGGATACAGTCTCATAAATCACAAATGCACACAGAAGGATTCACAAATGTATTTCAACTCACATACAAATGTATATCATTTTATATAAATGTAAAAACAAATCCACAAATAGACCATGATTCACAAACGCATTTCTGATTCACACACAAATATTTATTGTTTTATAAATATGTAATAAAAATCCACAAATATATGATACGTTTGTATCTTGTTACATTTATATACGAACTGTTCAGTCTGCATTTACGAACTGTTTGTAATTTGTGACCCTCACTGCATTTGTGTGTGGAATTTTTGAGACTCTCCTGCCGTGGTCAGATTCACAAATGCACCTTTTTCAGCTACGCAATGTCTGTAGCCAGATGTCTCCCTCCTATTCAGCCAATCACAGTAGCGTAGATTCGAGGGTATGTGGTTGTAAAGCGATCCCTTTAGCCATGCCCGAGACCAAGACTAGTCAATATCTTGTTATCCCGCATTTAGGCAGTTATATAATAAGGACTATTTAATGAGGAGTAACTTTGTTACAATGGGTGGCCTATCTGCTGACGTCTCACCCCATTTACAAGCGTTTGATCCTCACCCCGTTACTGGATTATTGATCAGTTTGACGTTCGTTTACCTGCATATGAAAAATGCGTGCATATGTGAAAGTATCTCGTGAGCACGAGAAAGTATCCCGCGTACACATGAAAGTATCTTGTGAACACGAGAAAGTATCCCGTAGGCACGTGAAAGTATCTTGTGAACACGAGAAAGTATCCTGTGCGAACGAGAAAGAATATCGTGAGCACAAGAAAGTATCTTGCACGCACGTGAAAGTAACTCGTGAGCAAGAGATAGTACCCCGCGCGCACATGAAAGTATCTCTTGAGCACGAGAAAGTATCTCTTGAGCACGAGAAAGTATCTCTTGAGCACGAGAAAGTATCCCGCGAGCACGAGAAAGTATCCCGTACGCATGTGAAAGTATCTTGTGAGCACGAGAACGTATCCCGCGCGCGCGTGAAAGTGTCTTTCAAACACGAGAAAGTATCCAGTGCGAACGAGAAAGAATTTCGTGAGCATGAGAAAGTATCCTGCAAGCACGTGAAAGTAACTCGTGAGCACGAGAAAGTATCCCGCGCGCACGTGAAAGAATTTCGTGAGCATGAGAAAGTATCCTGCAAGCACGTGAAAGTAACTCGTGAGCACGAGAAAGTATCCCGTACGCACGTGAAAGTATCTCGTGAGCACGAGAAAGTATCCCGTACGCACGTGAAAGTAAATCGTGAGCATGAGAAAGTATCCCATGCGAATGAGAAAGTATCTTGTGCGCACGAGAAAGTATCTCGTCCGCACGAGAAAGTATCCCGTTAGCATGAGAAAGTATCTCTTGCGCACGAGAAAGTATCTCTTGCGCACGTGAAATTATCTCTTGCGCACGAGAAAGTATCTCGTGAGCACAAGAAAGTATCTCTTGAGCACGAGAAAGTATCTCTTGAGCACGATAAAATATCCCGAGCGCACGAGAAATTATCTCATAAGCACGAGAAAGTATCTCTTGAGCACGTGAAAGTATCTCGTAAGCACGTGAAAGTATCTGGCGAGCACAAGAAAGTATCCCGCGCACGTGAAAGTATCTCTTGAGAACGAGAAAGTATCTGGTAAGCACGTAAAAGTATCTCGTAAGCACGTGAAAGTATCCCGCGAGCACAAGAAAGTATCCCGCGCACGTGAAAGTATCTCGTGAGCATGAGAAAGTATCCTGCGTGCACGTGAAAGTATCTCTTGAGCACGAGAAAGTATCCTGCGCGCACGTGAAAGTATCTCGTGAGCATGAGAAAGTATCCTGCGCACGTGAAAGTATCTCGTGAGCATGAGAAAGTATCCTGCGTGCACGTGAAAGTATCTCTTGAGCACGAGAAAGTATCCTGCGCGCACGTGAAAGTATCTCGTGAGCATGAGAAAGTATCCTGCGCACGTGAAAGTATCTCTTGAGCACGAGAAAGTATCCTGCGCGCATGTGAAAGTATCTCGTGAGCACGAGAAAGTATCCTGCGCGCACGTGAAAGTATCTCGTGAGCACGAGAAAGTATCTTGTGAGCACAAGATACTTTCCAAAAAAAGAAAATCTGCACATGTCACTTTAGGGGCCCGATGAGTGTGTGCACATATTTGCATTATTTATATTTTAGTAAACAAGTGAACTGATTTTATTCATAAGCTCTTTAAGGTTCCTACAATTAAGCCAACTTGACAGTCCTGTAACAACATTTATAGAACTTTATTTAAAAAACAAACAAGGTTATAAATCAACACACAGTACAACACTGTTATACAGGACAGTGCCACTGGAAAGTACTAGCCTATCAAACGCACCAGTCACAAAAACATTTTAAATCTCTTTTTAAGTGTGTGCATGCAAACTAAATTTAATTTATCACAGTTAAGTAGTTTTGAACAACTGGGAACAAAAAACATTGGTGTAAATTGCTATATATAAAATATAAATGAAATAAAAATCAGAACACAGTTGAACATTTTGTTAATTTCATTACATTTTTAGGTATAATAAGGTTGTATTTTCAATACTCCACCTCAATCTTTGCAGGTGTAGCCCCTTGCTGCTTCTGTTTCTTTACTTCCTGTAGCTGACAATGATATCTTACAGACTGACAAGGATCGGCACACAAGACCCAAACGCACGACTCTTTGAGGTTGGCAACAAAGGTTTCTTTAATAAAGCTGTAAAATAAACATGATAACAAAAAATCACAGCAGAGCTGGAAAATGTCCACAAAATAACAAAAGGAAAACTAAGACCTTGACTATAAGAGAAACACAAAGAAACAGGCTTGCTTCAGAGATTCGGAAAGGGCGCATTCAAGACTGACAAAAACAAGACAAGATGATCTGGCACAGGACAGGGGTAGACGCAGACTTTTAAACAGGAGGTAATGGGGCACAGGTGGAAACAATGAGGGGCGGGGATGACAATCACAGGGAGAACATCAGGAAACGAGAGGAAAGACATGACTACAAAATAGAAGCGGACATGACAAACATGAAAGACGAGACTGAAGTAATGAGTACAACTTAACATAACTGACGAGACATGACATGACAATTTCAAGAAATAAAGCAAAAATGACCCAAAATATGATTTAAAAATGGTAAAGCACAAGTGTATACTTACATCGGCTTTGGGTTTCTTTTGCTTTGCTGTATTTCCTCCTCTTCCTCTTCAGAATGAAGGTCTGACGTGTTGCACACCAAAGATTTTTGCATGAAGTGTCGAGCCTCAAAGTACTGATCTGAAAATATAACAGAATTAGGTTGATTGACGGAATTGTCAAAAAGCAAATAAACACTTTGATGTGTGCTTAAGATATTCACTTTGGACATCAAACTTCTCTCAGTCAGATCCGGGCTCCCCTGCATTTTTGGCAGCTCTTTGAACTCTTCCGCCGTTTTTGTAGCTGGGCCAGTATGTGACACCATCGCTGCACCATTTCTGTGGCACAACTGCAACTGTCTTGTTCACCAAGAATTCAACTAAGTGAGCCATTCTTGATTGAGAAAGAAAAAAACAAGCATGTATGTCGGTTGCAATATAACTCTTTAGCAAGAAGTTCTGAAACAATTATTCATTATTATCCCATTATTAAACCCTTAGGTCAAATTGATGAAATTTAAAGATTAAACCTTCACCGTGCTCTTTAGAGGAAAATGATTGGAGATGATACAGATTTCAGCTTGTTAAATGTGAATGTTTTCTTCCTCTGTCAGATTTAACTGAATATCTTTAGGTTTTACAAATCAAGGAATTTGACTGCATCTTCAACATTTTTCATAATTTTCTGACATTTCATAGACAAAGTAACTAATCAGGAAATTATCCAAGACATTAACAGACACAGAAAATAATAGCATCCATAGTTCGGTGTACACATTGGCAACAATGAATTTTACATAAAATGCTGTCTCTGACTACTATTTTAAAAGCTATTCAGTCAAAACTAGAGTGTGCAAATTCTTCAAGATATATATTATATTATAGTATTATACATTCTATACTACTATTAACACCACAAACATCACATAGAAACAACCATATGTTAAGAATGACAGATCCTTAGTCTTTTAATTCCTCATAACAAAAACAAGAAGCAGACAAGCCTTCATGGCCAAAATCATATTTTCAAAGAAATCCGATGAAACATCAAGGATCAACAGCTGTGGAGTTACTTTCCTAAAATAAGTACATTTACATCTATTTACATTCCGTTGTTTTTCACCAAAATCCATCAAATCTGGCATATTCGACAGGAACGTATTTCTGACAGTTTTGCAGACATTCTGTCAACAATGTTAGCAGGTAGTCTGACATTAAGAGGACCCCTGAGCCAAATATGTAGCAATCGTCTAACAACACCCAAACAAACCAAATTTATATAATCCAGAGGGAATTGTGAAACTATACCAACACTGCTGCCATGAAATGGATGCTGTCCTTCTTGATGATGACCCTCATCAACCATATTTTCAAATGAATGATCTGTCCTTAAAGCATAGTCTGTGCAGGGGTATGTCATTCGCCTATTAATGTATTTTCCTGGCTGTGCACATTTATCAAAACCATGGTAGCCATTATGATTTTTTGTGTTTTTAACAAAAGACCTGGCTGGTGTGTCACAAATGACTGTGTCAAGCTTCAACTTCAAATTCTTACCCTCAAAATCAAAACCCTTCTCAAGATGTTGTAACTCAACAAACCTATCAGCACTGGTTCTCTCATGGGAACACTAAGAAGTAGATCTGGATCGGCCACAGTTGCAGTCTTGAACTCTTGAACAGGGGAAGTCTATCTATGTTTACCTGCAACTTCAAAGTGAAACTGTCAGGCAGTGTGTGTGTGAACTTAGACAGAGTATTTCTAAGAGATGACAGAATACCAAAGTAGTGGTACTGTCCTCCAGCCTTCTCCAGAACTGAATATTTTGTTCTGGTCTTGAGGAGGGTCCTTGCATCTTTTGGCAGATCAGGATGGAAAATTCTAAGTATGCCCAAAAGTGCTGTCAAAGCCACCAAAGAAATGCCAAAGTGTATGGCCCAGTTGGAAATGCTGTCAGAGAGCAAAAACCTTTCCTCGACTTCATTGTCAGAATCTTCCGAATCAGATATTTCCATCTGCCTGTCAGAGTCACCAACCACAAAACCCTCAGTAAAGTCTGCCTCACCTACTGCCTCATGTGTGTCCATATGACCTTCATCCTCACCAGAGACTACATCAGCTGCATTGTCTGAACAAGTTACATTGTCTGTGCAATTTGGCACTTCAAGAAACTCTCTTCTGACATCCACAAAGTCAGTCTCAGATGTCATTTGAGAATGAGCTAAATCTGTGTAGTCATCTCTGATTTGTTCTAGTCATTTTTCAATGTCCACGTGAGACCTCCGTCTTAAGGTGGAGCTGAAGACAGACACAATCTTCTATTCATAATATCTAAAAGAAAAACACATTCTAATCAGTAAGGTCTGAGAAGTAAACCATGATGTGTGTTGTTTTGTCAAAATGATATATACTGTACAGTCATGGCCAAAAGTTTTGAGAATGACACAACTATTCATTTTCACAAAGTCTGCTGTTTCAGTTTTCATAATTGCAATTTGCATATACTCCAGAATGTTATGAGGAGTGATCAGCTCAACTGCAATTAATTGCAAAGTCCCTCTTTGCCTTGAAAATGAACTTTATCACCAAAAACACATTTCCACTGCATTTCAGCCCTGCCACAAAAGGACCAGCTAACAAAATTTCAATGACACACTGGTGTCACACACATTAACACAGGTGTGGGTGTTGATGAGGACAAGGCTGGCGATCAATCTGTCATGATTGAGTGACTGGACACTTTAAAAGGAAGATGGTGCATGACACCATTGTTCCTCATCTGTTAGCCATGGTTACCTGCAAGGAAACACGTGCAGCCATCATTGCATTGCACAAAAAGGGCCTAACAGGGAAGTTTATAGCAGCGAGTAAGATTGCACCTCAGTCAACCGTCTATCGAATTATCAAGAACTTCAAGGAGAGAGGTTCAATTGTTGCCAAACAGGCTCCAGGGCGCCCAAGAAAGTCCAGCAAGCGCCAGGACCGTCTCCTGAAGGTGTTACAGCTGCGGGATCGGGCCACCACCAGTGCAGAGCTTGCTCAGGAATGGCAGCAGGCAGGTGTGAGTGCATCTGCACGCACAGTGAGGGGAAGACTTTTGGAGGAAGGCCTGGTGTCAAGGAGGGCAGCAAAGAAGCCACTTCTCTCCAGTAAAAACATCAGGGACAGACTGATATTCTGCAGAAGGTACAGGGACTGGACTGCTGAGGACTGGGGTAAAGTCATTTTCTCTGATGAATCCCCTTTCCGATTGTTTGGGGCATCTGGAGGAAGGCTTGTTCGGAGAAGACGAGGTGAGCGCTATCATCGGTCCTGTCTCTTGCCAACAGTGAAGCATCCTGACACCATTCATGTGTGGGGTTGCTTTTCGGTCAAGGGAGTGGGCTGTCTCACAATCTTGCCTAAAAACACAGCCATGAATAAAGAATGGTACCAGAACGTCCTCCGAGAGCAACTTCTCCCAACCATCCAAGGGCAGTTTGGTGATGAAGAATGCCTTTTCCAGCATGATGGAGCACCTTGCCATAAAGCAAAAGTCATAACAAAATGGCTCGGGGAACAAAACATTAAGATTTTGGGCCCTTGGCCAGGAAACTCCCCAGATCTTAATCCCATTGAGAACTTGTGGTCAATCCTCAAGAGGCGGGTGGACAATCAAAAACCCACAAATTCTGACAAACTCCAAGCATTGATTATGCAAGAATGGACTGCCATCAGTCAGGATTTGGTCCAGAAGTTGATTGACAGCATGCCAGGGAGAATTGCAGAGGTCTTGAAAAAGAAGGGTCAACACTGCAAATATTGACTTATTGCATGAATTCTGTGTAATTCTCAATAAAAGCTTTTGATACTTCTGAAATGCTTCTAATTGTATTTCATTATACCATAGAAACATCTGACAAAAACACCTAAAAACCCTGAAGCAGCAGACTTTGTGAAAATGTAATATTTGTGTCATTCTCAAAACTTTTGGCCATGACTGTATGTATAAGAAATCTGCCAATCCAACATCTTCACTAATAACAATATTTTGTCATGGCTCTAATTATTGAGGCTTGTTATTTTGAGTTAATAATGAAGAAGTAGAGGACAGTGTGAATTTGGAAGGGCAGTGACACTTTTCTCTTGCTAGGCTTGTGTTTGGTTCCAGGAGCTTCAAAGTCATACTGTTTTGCTTCACAGTGACATAAGTGCTCATCTAAACAACTTCCCCTCCCCTAAAACTATACAGCACATTTTTGAAGTCAAGTTTGTAACTTGCACATTAACCACAAAAGGGAAATTCAGGTTACCTCAGTAATTAAATTTTAATAAAAGCATTTGTAACATCTTAAAGGATCTGACTTACAACTGAGCATTCATCCTCTGGAACTCCCTCCCCCCACACATAAGACAGTCGGACTCCATAACATCATTGAAATCCCAGCTCAAAACCCACCTTTTCAAACTGGCATATTCACTCTAACTGGACTGCACTTCACTAGTTTGAAGTTTTTATTTATTACTTTTTGTTTGTTTGTTTTTATGATGTTTTAATGATGAATATTTTTATTATCTGTAAGGTGACCTTGGGGTGATTTGAAAGGCGCCCAAAATAAAATTTATTATTATTCATTATTATTATCCTATTCAAGCTCGGGCAGTTTTTACTCAAATTTAAAGTGATTTTTTTTTTTAAGTGAAGTTGTATCAGGCAATGGTTGATAGTTATACCTGCAGTAATTCACATGCTGCACAAACCGATGCTGCTGGAGAGGGACAGAAACACACACACACACACACACACACACACACACACACACACACACACACACACACACACACATTTGCAAACTACTGTCCTTTAATATTCAAACATGTCAGGAGGTCAGCATCAGAGCAATTCCTCCTTGCCAACAAGACCCCCCCAATCATTTCAATTCTGCATGAGATGTGTATGCAAGTGACAAATACCTCCACCCTGTCTCTGTTTCTTTGCCAAGAACTGTATCAGAAGATTTCATGACACATGAAGACACAGTATTTAATGAATCAAAATTAAGATTTGAACTCAAATCTTGTTTCAGATTCAGGAAACATCCATCTCAAAGACCTGACCCTATAAATACTTTTATCTAAATCCAACTTAATGTCAGATTGTTGGAAACCAATATTCTGTTTCATTAACATCCTCATTAAAATGAAGTTTCCTCTAGTCTAATTATATTCAGAGTATTATTGATGAGTATTTCATTCAAATAAGTGTTCAGTACTGATACAGGAGTCTTCAGCTGACTTAAGGAGATAAATGCAGAGCAGATTGGTCACAAGCTGAATTAACATTTATTTATTTGTAGCAGTAATCTTGTCTTTATAGTTGATATATTCTATAAATGAAGGCTACAGGTGACATAAAGTATTCTATTCAGGCTTCTTCCCCTGAGATTTAATCTTGCATCATTTATTCTGCAGGAGTTGATCGCCCTTGATGTCACAAACTCGGCTGAGCTGGTGTAGTTTCACTTCCCTGGAGAAGTGCAACATATTACCTCTGAGCTTCAGGTAAGGTCACAACAGAAAGAATCATGCCTCCTTATTTGCCAGTGGTGCTGGAGAGGGACAGAAACACACACACACACACACACACACACACACACACACACACACACACACACACACACACACACACATATAAAAACTAAAACCTGTTAGCTACTTTAAACAGGTATCCATCTAAAAAAACATAAATATCCAGTGGAGAGTACACGATACCCCCACCCCATCCCCCCTGTTTTTTTTCCAAAACAATATTGTGAGCTCAAATCGCCCAACATTATAAGTTCCCACACTAATTAATCTAACTGATCCTCATGTACCAACCGTTATTAAATTCAAATTTGTTCTTAAAACCCACTTATGGTGTTTTTAAGAAGATTCTAAAATTCAACAAAGTTCCCATATCTGGAATTTGTTTTCGTAGCTAAGAACAAATCCAAGACATCTTAGGAGCACCCTTACACACATTTGAGTGCCGACATGTCAGACTAAAATTGTTGTACTTACTTTTCCTTCATTTTGCACCTTTACATAATTAAGACTTTTATAAATACACAAGTTGATCATCTTTTACTTCAATCATTCAATGTTTATTTTAAACTATAAAATGTAAAATTATGAACATGAAATAAGCAAGCAGGCTGTATGGTCTGAGGCTGTTTAGTCTGAGTGTGTTTAGTCTGGGGCCTTTTCATCTGAATGCTGACACATGATGAATGTTTTCCCGAGTCATGTTGCATTTTTCCATCTGAGGTTTGACACCTCACTCTTAGACCTGAGGCTGTCCTAATATGTACTCATGAGCCTGTGTGATTTCTGTGGCACTGCAGTTTCATGCCCTTATATGGGCATTTAAAGCAATTTAAATAATACTATAAAATAACTAATAATTTAATGAACAGTAATTTAATTTATACCTATGGTAACTGGGAGAATCAACACGAGTTTCAAACTTACGAGGACATGGCATTCATCAATTTAAAACAGGTGAGAAATGTTTGGGGGTTTGAGAACCGTTCATGAATCTGATGTAGACTTCTCTTAGGAACCTTCTTAAAGGTAAATTTAAGAAAAGCCTTAAGAAAATATTTGTAAATGAAGCCCATTGATTTTCATTTATTATTTTGTATTTACAACACATCAGTTCAATATAGCATCCATCTACTACTACGGTCTTAGTGAATGTCACATACACAAAGGTCCTGAACAACAAGGGTTAACAGATTTGAGCGACTCTTGATGGACTTCTTGGCACATTGAACAGGGTCTCAATTTGAATAAACCAGGGGTTCCCAAACTTTTCAGCTCGCGACCCCCAAAATATAGGTGCCAAAGACTCGCGACCCCCACTGTCCCTCAAAGTGATTTAATGTGGCTTCATTTAGCTGGTCTGCAGAAAATGACCCTACCTATATGAGCATGTGTCTGTGTTTCCTGCTCCTTTATGATTTAACTGCTTCTGATGCTTTTGATAATTCACTGTTCAGTAACCCTAAACTTAGGAGTCATCTGACAAAAAGAAAGACAGAAAACTCATTACATTTTCTATTTTCAAGGTTTTATTTCAAGTTTAGCTACTATTTATGTTCATATTTTTTACTATAATGTAAAATGCACTATTTCTAGATAACTTTTGTCATTGAACTTTTTTTTTGTTGCATTTTTTTAGTATTCCTTTGTTCACCACAAGTTAACAAATTATGTATAAGTAATACAAAACAACAATGAAAAAAATAATAAATACTTACTTATTAAAGATCCACAAGTGTGTGAAGCTAGTTTTCATGCTTTCAAAGATGATTAACAACATGACGAACATGGTCCTTATTCATGCATTTGGATATACATATATACATATAATGTAGTACATTTGCTCTGTTTTCTCTTCTCTCTCTCTGCCTCCTTAAAGCTTTCTGTCTAAATATCATCAACAGTCACTGCTGATGTGGTGGGATCATTGCTCTCCTTTTTGCAACAACACACAGAGGCCAGACAGTTTCCCATGGTCTGCTTTCTGATGAAAATATACAGAAGCAAGTCTGCCAGAGGACTCAGACTAAGTAACATATCGGACATGAAGTGAAACATAACAGAGTAAAAGTCAGCCATCAGTAACAGGAACATAATGATGGTGGGCAGGAACAGCAGCGTGTAAATCAGTAGCACCACCACCAAAGTTCCAACTATTTGTCGTTTTTCATCAGAGTGGACCGAGACGGAAGAAGAGAGGGTTCTGAGGGACCTGACCAGGAAGAAGATGAACAGTGGGAAGGGGATGATGTGGAAAATGGAGAGTACTATTAATGGAACCTTATCAGGAACCCTAGGAAAGACAATAAGGAAACAAACAGCAGGGAAGGCCCAGACCACGGCACAGACCGCCACAGAGATCTTGATGGTTCGTTTGAACCGGTACCACAGTGGGTGGACGATGACCAGGTACCTGCAAAACCAGAGGGACACACGGTCTTTGAGGAGGTGCAAGAACATTCAGAAACATGATTATCAGACACTGTAGCATGACACACGGCTTTAAACAGACCTTACCTTTCCAGTGAGATGCACACCATGAAGCAAACACTCGTCATTAGACCACAGCTGTAGACAGCCTCAGCCATGGGAGTCCCATGATTTGACACCAGTACGATCATGCAGCAAAGCTGAATGATGTCTGAAATGAGAAGGTTGATGACGTATATCGGAGCAACTTGACCCTTGCGTACCTGCAAAAGAAAAGAGGTAGAAGTAATTGAAGCTCAAGAGGAAAAGTAGAGGAGAGAAAAGGGAAAATTGCAACTTGAAACTGAACTGGCTATAGGGGTGGGAATTGATAAGATGTTATCAATGTCAATGCCATTGTCGATTCTGCTTATCAATCTAATTCCTTAACAATTCTCAACATGAACATGAACATATTCAACTTGAACATACTGAACAATAGGTTGACCTCATTTTCGGCCGCGTGAGTCCAGACGTGGCCCCTGGAGACTGGAGGAAAATACTTTGAATTTGTTATTTTACCCGCTCTTGGTGCCTCATTTTCGGCTGTGTGAGCCTGAGGGAAAACGTCCCAACTCCGGAAGGGGAGAGGTAGACGGGGGTTCGCCTCTGTCATGCGAACATGTTCACATGAACCCTTCTCCACTTCGGCCCGACGCAAACCCCAAGCATCGAGGCCGAGTCAACAAATGCTTCAGCATATTTGAGGTATTTGCACCTCGGAGTTCTGCGTCCCAGAGTATGTGACGTAATGCCATGACATCATGCTGGGAAATGAACGTTAAGAAGAATCGATAACATTTGAGGTGTACAATTCCGATTGAATTGATCAATTGGAACCGGTTCTAAGTCGGATCCGGTTTTCGATTCCCACCCCTAACTGGCTGTAACAAAAGCAAAGCTTCATGTTTTGTTAACTCATCACAGCAAGGCTCAAAGCGCTCAAATGGCTTGAACTCTTATTTTGAAAAGAATCACAAGCAAGTGCATTAAATCCTCATGCTGACTCCTTTGTACCAGTTACAGTGGATGCAAGAGTAAAGAGAACTGATTTGCCTGACCCTCTACCTCAATCACTGGCTGTGAGGCTCAGGCAAAGGCAAGAAACACAAATGGTTATGATGCACTTACAGGTTGATGTCCCATTATAAATGACACAAACTGTCAATGACATGCAAGCTGGATTTTTGCACTTCCAATCCCATACTACAACTGAGAACTATCAAAATGACATTGGAAACATAATGCAACAAAAAAACGACGTTGCCTCTCTGCTGGTTCAGCAAAATCTAAGCTCTGTCCTTCCAGCAAGGGATATCCCTTCGTTCAATGGAGATCCTCTTCAGTACAGGTCTTTTATTAGAGCTTTTGAAAATGGAGTGAAGGAGAAGACAAGTAACTAGAGTGATTGTTTACACTTTCTTGAACAGTACACTAGGTTACTCAAAGTTATCACTCACTAGATAAATGCTCTCAGTTTAAAGTGAAATTACATCGTGATAAGATTAATTTCATCAGAGGAAAAGGGAGTTTATTTTGGTTGCCTCAAATTAGGCCACATAAGCAAAGACTGCAGGAGTCGTGTGGATTGCAATGTGTCACCAAAAGCACCCAGGAGTTCTTCACATAGATGGCAGGATGAGGGCACACCCATCGGTGAGCCCTCCAAGTGTTCCTACTGTAACATCTCTGTAACATCACTGTTGATTATTGCACTCTTATTAATAGGTTACAACAATGGGCAGGGAGCTCTGGCTCTGCGGTGAACTGGCTTTCTTCATGTCTATCCAACAGACCCTTCAATGTCTCCATTAGCAACTCAACCTCCTCCTCTGCTCCTATTCCCTGTGGTGTTCCACGAGGTTCCATACTTGGTCCAATCCTCTTCTCGATATACTTGCTTCCACTAGGCCACATTATTCAAAAACACAACCTTTCTTTCCATTGTTATGCAGACAATACACAACTCTACCTCCCCCTAGAACCCAACAACCTGAACAAGCTAACCAACCTCAAAAACTGTTTTATAGACGTTAAATTATGGCTGGCTGCTAATTTCCTTCGAACAGAGCTAAATGCCAGTTTGGTGTGTCTGAAATCACATTTCTGAGACAAGCTGTCAGTGGCAGAAGTTGAGCCAGACATGAACATAGTAAAAGCGATACTGAAGATGCCCCAACCTGAGGATAAAAAAGGTGTGTTGAGAGTGCTTGGCATGATTAATTTCATTGGCAAATTCATTCCGAACCTATCTTCAAAAAACAGTGCACCTGAGACAGCTTCTGCATGACGGTTGTGAGTTCAAGTGGACAGACAGCCATGAGGAAGAATGGTCTAAGCTAAAAACTGCACTCACTACGGAGCCAGTACTTGTGTACTTTGACCCATCTAAAGAGTTGAGGATATCAACGGACTCATCAAAAGATGGGATTGGAGCTGTGTTATTACAAGTAGATGGAGAGGATTGGAGGCCAGTTGCTTATGCCTCAAGAACAATGACTACAGCTGAATGTCGCTACGCTCAAATTGAAAAAGAGTGTTTGGGACTTCTGTATGAATTCAAGAAATTCAACAGCTACGTCTATGGCCTACCAACTTTTGTGGCAGAGACAGACCACAAGCCTCTCATCGCCATCATCAAGAAGAACCTCAGTGAGATGTCACACCTTGTAGTAGCTGATGCACTGTCCAAAGCCACAACACACAGTGAGGTTCTCAGTGCGAGCTCCACAGGCACTGATGTTAATCTGCATGTTAACCTGATCACTGATTCACTCCCCATGTCTGACATGAAGTCTAGGCAGATCAAAGCTGAAACAGAGAAAGACACATGCCTACAGAAGGTGATTAAAAATCTGAATGAAGGGTGGCCTAGAGGTGAATGTCAGCAGTATTATAACATCAGAGCAGAGCTGAGTGTTGTCAATGGGCTTCTGCTCAGGAAGAACCGAGTTGTCATTCCTCAGTCACTGAGACCTGAGATGCTGAAAAGACTGCATGAGGGTCATCTCGGCATGGAAAATGCAAGAGAAGAGCAAGGACTGCGGTTTACTGGCCAGGGATCAACACTGACATTGACAGGATGGTCTCAAGCTGTGAGACTTGTCACAAGCATCAACCAAAACAGCCCAAAGAGCCTATGGTCATAACAGATCTGCCAGATGAGCCATGGCAGAAAGTTGGGACTGATCTGTTCCACCTGGATAGAAAAAACTACTTGTTAGTCATAGACTACCTTTCAAACTATCCAGAGATGGCTCCACTTCCCAGCATGTCTGCTACTTCTGTTATTACACATATGAAGTCAATATTTGAAAGGCATGGAATCCCCCAGGTTGTCTACAGTGACAATGGGCCCTGCTACAGCTGCAGAGAGTTTCAGAGCTTTGCTGAGGAGTATGACTTTCGACATGTGACTTCAAGCCCCCTGTATGCTGAACGGTAAAGCAGAGAAAGGAGTCCACATAGTCAAACAGTTCCTCAAGAAGGCACAGGACAGTAACTCAGACCCATATCTAGCTCTTCTAAGTTACAGAGCATCACCTATGGAACATGGAAAATCCCCTGCTGAGCTTCTGATGGGACGTCAGCTACGCACTACTCTTCCCTACACAACACAACAGAAGAAACACAGGGAGGTGAAGCGTAAACCAAAATATCTTCAAAAGAGACAAAAGGCGAACTATGACAAGTCATCAAGAAGTCTTGCACCACTGGCTACACATGACACTGTGAGAGTGGAAGATTCCAGTGTCTGGAGCAAAAAAGCTACTGTTCTGGAGGAAGTACGTCCTAGATCCTACAATGTCAGAACAGAAGATGGTCAGATCTTGAGGGGGAATCGCAAGAGTTTGCTGAAAACACAAGAGACACTGCAAGAGCACACAGATGGAAAAGAGCTGACTGTGACCTCGTCGGCTGACCCTCTGACAGCAGTGCCAGGCAGCTGTGTTTCAGTTGAGCAGGCAAACACTGTACCTGTTCTGAGAAGGTCTCCACCATAGACTGTATAAAATATGGATGTAGTATCCGTGACGTCACCCATCTGTTTCTGAACGCTGTTTTGAGGCCAATCGGCAGCGGCAGCCATATTGCTTCTGTCGAGCCAGTGTGACGTAAAGAGGCGGGCTTTGAGCCTTCTAGCCAACAGCAGCAGTGTTCCTTGAGGCAGCTGTGCCTCTCATTGGAAGACTAGTAATCTCAATATCTTCAAAATTGCCGCATTAGAAAAAAATTCACCCCCCCTCACAGTGAGAGGACATCAAGAAATGAGCTATCCAGACTACACTCATCTTTTGTACCAGGCTGTAAACATGTTTATCAATGCTGCAAAGATCGTCTTTTTCCCATTCATGTGTATGTGACTTCCGGTACTTCCGGAGCCAGCCTCAAGCTGATGAACTGCAGCTTTTAACACTTCCGCATTGGGCTCATATTTTTAGACTGGAGGTTGCCGCTTGGTCTGCTAGCAGTGTTAAAGCTCCTAATAGACTGGATCTTTAAAGCTAAGGACTGAACTGTTAAAACAAAACAATGGTGAAGAATGGAGAAGATGAAAAAATGTTTTGTTTATTGTTGATGCTGTGTTGACAGAATGTTTATCGTTTGATAACACTGTATTACAGTTTCATTCATCTAGAAGAATGATGCCTCAGTGTTAAATTTACAGCTAAAAGAAAGGAGGATGTAGTGATAGGAGTTGTTACTACGTATAGCCACTAGGTGTCAGTGCTAAGTACCATAACCTGTTAAGTACATATTGCTATGGTTACACTGAGATAGAGTTGTAGAAGAAGTTACCCGCAATGCTGCGACGTTGTATGTACAGTACAAGCTATGCTACAAGTGACATTAAAAGTCTGTGTTTATAAAGCCCACGTCTTTATGTTTTAAACAAAACATAACAACACCTGTTTTCTCCATTACAAACTCTGCGTAAAAAGCAGTAGCTGCAGTCAGCTCTGGAGCTACAAACTTTCCTCTTTACCGCGGCGCTCTCCGTTTCCTCCCCTTCCTGGACCTAACATCCTCCTTAAAGGGGACATATCACGCTTTTTTCATCAATATATATTGGTCTAAGAGGTCCCCAAAACATGTCTTTAAAGTTTATGCTCAAAAAAACACTTTGAAATCAGATTTTGGCATGCCTGAAAAGTCCTCTTCTTCATTCCTCATCAGAACACACTGTTTTCTCTCTGACCACGCCCCCTCCGGAAGTGGGTGTGGCCTCGGCTCTCCAGCACGTTGATCTAATGTTTACATGTTGGCTGAATATACACGGCTGCTCAGAGATCGCGTTACTTCAACCCTCTGAATCTGATCCTGACGGAGAGGCGCCTGTAGCAGGACCTTTCTGAAGGATTGGTCATAGATTTAGTGTTTCTTGTTGTTTTATTTATCAGTATGTCGACGTGTGTCTGGGTACACAGCTACGAACATGTAGCTATGTGGCTATGCTAACTAGCGCTAGCACTCATCCATGATAAATAAAAATCATCCACTAGATCTTCAAATCTTCAGACGTGGGGAGTAAAACCGACCTCTGCCAGAAAGGCAGCAGGACCTTTTCGGAAGGATTGGTCACAGATTTAGTGTTTCTTGTTGTTTTATTTGTCAGTATGTAGACGTGTGTCTTGGTACACAGCTACAGCTACGACATGTAGTTATGTAGCTATGCTAACTAGCGCTAGCACTTATCCATGATAAATAAAAATCATCTACTAGATCTTCAAATCTGCAGACATGGGGAGTAAAACCGACCTTTGGGTTTATTAAGACAGCCTATAACTAGCATGCCTCCCTCCTAAGCTCCTTGTTAGCACACATTTGTGCAGGTAATGAAAAACGGGGGAGGGATTCAGTATTATTTTATACAGTCTATGGGCTGAACAAGCTCCGAGCTCTGACTCCGTGACAGACCGGATATTGTTGTTACGTAACAAAAACACGGAAGTCTGAAACGGCTCGTTTCACACACATTTACAGAAAGGTGGAGAAATCAGAACAGGGGCAGAATGGATTTTTTTCATTCTCGGGGGGTTTGTAGACATGCCAGGGACACATATTTCAGGTAAAGAACCATTAAAAAGTCAATTTTGCATGATATGTCACCTTTAAGTAACCTTGTCTCATCGTACAACATACTAATACAGGGAACAAAAACAATGATTTTAAATGCCTCCTCAGCTCATACCTCTCACAGACAGTGAAAATAGCACATATCTGGCCTTAAATACATATCTTCACATGGTTTTCCTTTTTTACTGTGACTGACATATCTGCCCAATATTTGGTGTGAGGTTTTAACACCTCTTATCATGTGGCCCTTTCACACCCCTCCGAAATAAAAAACATGTCGAGGCGGCAACCAGGAACACCGGCTAAGTCTGTTTACATGTGTTAAAGTGTTAACATAAGTGTTTACATTCAGTTATTTATTTTACTTGAGACCATGTAAAATTATAAGCACTTTGTACTTATAGCACTTATTGGTTCATTGTTATGTTACAACATTATGTTTTGACTTGAAATACTGGGCAAAATTGTGTAATGACGTGTTGCATCAATAAATTTAAGGATTTTTGCATTTCATTAACGCACATTTTATTCACCGACACAAAAAGCACACACTATATGGTGGTAAAATAAGTGTAAAGGGTAAAAAACAGAATTCTAAAAAATTAAACAGGGCCCTACCAATACACTAAAACTGCATATTTTAGAGTGGCCTTTTATTGTGGCCAGCCTAAGGCACACCTGTGCAATAATAATGGTGTCTAATCAGCATCTTTATATGACAAACCTGTGAGGTGGAGGGATTATCTCGGCGAAGGAGACGTGCTCATTAACAGATTTAGAGACATTTGTGAACAATATTTGAGAGAAATAGTCCTTTAGTGTATGCAGAAAAAGTCTTAGATCTTTGAGTTCAGCGCATGAAAAATGGGAGCAAAAACAAAAGTGTTGCATTTTATACTTTTTTTTCAGTGTATATATGCACTTCATGATATTAAGCATCAAATTTGAAACTACAAAATAGCTATTGAGACATTTTACAAAAAGTCCATCTCTGTTTAATTTAAGAGTATCTTTAATGGTGAGGGAAAGTCAGCCTCTGGAGACCATGAATACTCACAAAGTGTAACACTTCTCCATAGTTTTTAATATTCTATTCTTTAAAACATAAATGTTGATAACTGATGGAATACACTATGTTTTGCTGTTTCTTTGCCCAAGAGTCATGAAATAAAAAAGTAGGTTGGCTTCATCCTCTGACGACCATGAACACTGACAGAATTGAACACTCCTTTGACCTTTTTTAATCAAACTTACTGACCAAGTTTAGTGTGATTAATCGTTTCTTCCTCTACAGTGTAAGCAGAAGCATTCTGCATGTGTATAAACTCACATCATCTTATATCAAATCTAGCATCCTCTACAGATCCTCTACAGACAAGCACACAGTTCCACAGAAACATGACACAGACAGTAAATAAAGTCACAAAGTACATACCAGGTAGAGAAGAGCATAGATGGTCACGATCATCAGAGGAAGGCCGATACTGATGACTATGCATGTCACAACATACAATATTAAATACATAACTCTGTCATGCTGGGACAATCTTGTGAGGATCCAATCCAAGCCTGGTTCCATTCTTCAGTGTAATCTAAAGTTATAGAGATCAGGAAAAATAACAGTTAGTAAAAAGCTTAGTGCAGTAACATGAATAACATGGTCGTCACTAAACACAGCATTTCATCTAACGTGCTCAGTTTATTCAAAAGTTTGAGATCAGTGTGAATAGTTTCATGGACTTTAAACTTCAAAGGCTTTCCTTTTTCACTTTACAAAATGTTTTACTTAGAAACAACTTACATTTCTAATGGCAATGTTTTGGTACCTCTGTAATTGACTCAATATCACTGTAAATGAGGGTTGGCCCTCAATGATCTCTCGAGCATAAATAAAGGCTGATTGATTGATTGATTGATTGATTGATTGATTGATTGATTGATTGATTGATTGATTGATTGATTGATTGATTAGGTTGCCAAATAAAGAATTCATATGAACATCAATTATTTGAGTAAAGGTTTTTTCATTTAAAGATAATTGACTATATTTCTAAGTGACTGTAATCTGCCTCAGATATCACGTCTCTAACCTGCAGGGAGACAAAGCTCTCTTCATGTCTCAGCTGTTCATTGCCTGGACATTAAAAACATCCCATAATTACCCCTCATTAGTTTCATGTTGGGTCCAAACATACAGAACAGACAATGTGAAAATGAATAATGAGGAGAGGAATAAGTCACAGGCTATGAACAACATTCTAGATATACAGAGCTTATATGTATATAGATATATATTCTTTACTTTTTGTCTTTACAATCACACACTGGACATCATCCCACATAAAACAAGAAGATAGAAGCATTACAAATGTCATTACTGTAACATTCATTTTCATGGCTTTTTGTGCCTCTTCTCATTCTTTCACTGACGTTTCTGAAACACAATATTAACTCTGTTGACTACTGAAGGATTCTAAAGAGTCCAGATCTTACCTGAATGAAGTCCCTGCTCAAGTGTCTGATGTTTCTCTGCTTCTTCCCCGTCTACAGTGATCACTTTAAGATATTACGTCCACCAGGTTCCTCAATTTCTCTCTCATCTCCTAAGGAAGTCAAAAATGATTCAGATATGACACCATGTAAGAAAGAGATGTCTCACAAACAGGAAGTGGTATTAAGCAGAAGATGAGTTTCCACATCTATGGTTAGAGATAAGTGCCCTTACTCAGGCTAGTTAGGCAATCTGTGCACAATAGTATGGCTAAACATGCCTCTCTTGGAGCAAACTGTGTTGAAGCGCTGGACTCCCACAACTTGTAATGGCCTATTCATAGTTTTCACGTAATGTCACACACTCATTGAATGCCCCCCTGGAGGTAAAAAAAAAGGCTTCTTACTGCTACGGGCGATTGGGAAATCACCGAACTCTGCTGCCAACTACGTGTTTAAAAACTTAAAAAGTGACGGACAGTTGTTTTTCAGTTATATGGCAAGGAGACAAGCCTGGGTTCTGCTTCTTAAAAGGATTATTCATCATATTTGAAGTGGGGTTGTATGAGTTTTATTTCACGAATTATACTACCCACACTAGTTTGTGATCTGCTGCTATATCTTAATTCCCAAAGGTCTAGAGGGACTGTTGTTAAGTTAATTACCTGGTAGGACTGACCCGGTCTGCAGGACTGACCCGGTCTGCAGAAACTGTAGCCTAGCTTGCTGCTGTTTCTCCTTCAGTTTCTCATTACAGGGGCAGCATCTGTTGTGGCTAGTACAATTACTAGTGACATAAAACTCATACAACCACACTTCAAAAACACTGATATATCCCTGAGAAATAAAACCCTGAGAGGAGGAGATGTGGATTCATTATATTCAACGCTCTGCTGAGGGAACAAAACAAGGATTAAAGTCCACACATCTTTGAGCTTTGAACATTTCATTAACAGTAAGTTGAAGTGAACAGAGAGACAAACCGCGTCCCGTATTGATTCAAAACGGGACACAATGCATAAGTGTGAAATACGAGATAAGTCCGTATTTTACAAGACGGGTGACAACCCTACCAGCAGCTCTCCTAAAGGCTCTGTGTCGTGCCTCAGTGACCCTGTGGACAATACGGTGGACAGTGTGATGAGGCATCCTGAACACTCTGGAGACCACCCTGTAAGATGCCCCACTTGCCAGCCAAAATGAAAACACCAGGGTCTCTATTGTGGCACCCCAACCGTGTCTCCTCTCCTGATGAAACAGGTCCAGCAGCACTGCAAGGGACCCCCTGCTCAGCCGAAAATCAGGCCTTGTGTCCAGCCCCTGAAAGTAACCCTTGGGGACTGGAACCCCAAGGTTAATCCTGCAGTACAGGGGTCTAGTTTGCTTTAGGTAAAGAAGGAAAGGGAAAGCATGAGAATTTAGTTTAATACAAGCTGGATTTAAGTGTGCTTTATATATTTTCACCTGTGTCTCTAGTCAGCTCGTTTTTACAATATTTACTCTCAGTAGGTCAGATTGAAATATTAAGATTGTAAAAAGTCACTTAAGATGTAAAACATAGCACGTGGGACATAAGTATTTACCCCCTGAGATGTAGTCAAGTGAAGGTGTTTTGTTGCATAAAAATTTAAATAATATTGTTAGTACCTCACAAGTACCTCAAAATAACATTTAAGTACAGAACTTGAGTAAATGTAACTGAATTAATTTCACAGCTGGTTATTTGAATATATAAAGTATAACCGTCAAAAACGTATTAAGGGCCCGATCTACTAAAGGTTTGCGTGTTTAAAAAAACGTGCAAACTTGATAGCTGATGTACTAACCGGGAGCAAATGGGATTGCGTCTGTCAAATGAGCAAAATAGCACTCGCAAATCATTTAGCGTGTTTGCCTTCATGAATATGCAGAATACATGTAGATCATCAGGACGCGCAAAATACTGGGAGGAGGAGATGCAAATGTAATCATTTAGCACACACAATGTGATTTATCAAACCTGAAGCAGATAGCGCGCGCTGTATTTGCGTGAAAATTTAGCACGTTTGAAAGGCAGGTGCAAACTGGCACAGCGTTACACACACAAAAAAACAATATGAACTAGGCCTACTTACTACTGTTTGGACGAGCCTTAAGCTCCGCGGACTTGTCCACGATGCACTATATGTCCATTTTCTTTGATCTGTCATTCTCAATAGATAACATGACATGTCCACTCAGTCTATTCTGTCCCATCGTGCTCATCAAGGGGTTTTTAGTAAGTTTTAACTTGGAGAATGAGCGCTCACTGAGCAGCGCCAGGCAGCTCTGCGTAACTCCTCATCTCGTGCTTGCTGCAGTGTGTTGGGGTGAATTGACTCAAACATGTTCCCAGTTCCATTTAAGCTGGTGAATCTTTGGGACAGTTGCTGGATGATGATATCAGGCATTAAAAACGTTCACCCGAAAGTTGCTCCCTGGGACAGTGAGGCGACTGTCTTCATCCAAATGACGCCTAACTTTTCTAGAGCAAGAGTGGCAGACTAAGCCTCATCAAATCGCTCTCTAAACTCCATCAAAACACTGATTGAGTTTTGGAGTAGAGTAGATGCGTTTATTTAATCGGCAGATCACATCATTTCTCACATCATTCACCTTTTCACAGATGGCCTCCCAAATCGCGTTTCTAACGCTGAGATGTCTCTGCTGGAGTTCACCGATGTGTTTATTTCCCTCCTCCACAGAGATCTCCAACTCCATGGCTTCAAACTTCATTTATCGCTTAAGACCACTCTGCTCTCTCAAACTCTCCATGGGGACAGCCGATAGCACACGCAAAATCCTTGTAAAATAGGGCGGTCCGCACCACTTTTGCACTCGTTATCATTTGCGCACGCAGTCTTAGTAGATCACCCGCAACACGCCCAGAAAGAGCACGTGCAAAATTATTATTTGCACACACAAATTAGCGCTCGTTATTTGGGATCTTAGTAGATCAGGCCCTAAGTCTTAACTGGCTAACTCATATTTTTTTTAATTAAAATTATAAAGTTACAAATATTTTTTTACCTGGCCACTGTCTGAGCCGAAAGTACATCACTCGCCCTACGCCAGCGGTGAAGCACCTTCAGCTCCTCCAGCAGAAGATAAAAAGGGAAAAATAAAATTCCAATTTCGGGCTCCATCTCTTTCTGTACAGACTGCAACAGTTTGCATTCGGGGGCGGTTAGTGACAAACAGGAAATATGTGTAAAACTAGACCGTATCAATTCAGTTCGGCCTGAGCAATCTACGCAGGTTACGAAGGCCAGGTCCTTTGTAGGCTGCAGCCCCTTGATTACGACACAGCTAGAGGCGATTTTTCTGAAACAGTCTGCCACCCGACGTTCTCCCTGTCGCAAGTTGAGTGGACCCCGTGCTGCCTCCAGACCAGAGGATGTGTGGTCCAAAACTTTTCTTAGTTCTGCTGTGAACATCTCAGCAGAGGAGCAAGCCAGTGATTGCTTCTCCCACTCAGCTGTTCTCCAAACAGTCCCTCCAGGAAGTTGTGATCAACGCAAATTCAACCAATCAGCGCGATTTTTGCACGGCCTTGCAATTTGTACAATCACAGCAACTTTCCCGCAAATTTGACCAATCACCTTAATCTCAGCCCCTGTACGTCAGCGGTTTCATCATCAAATTTGACTTCCTTGGAACATAGACGCAAGTCCTCACTTGATTGGCACTTTTCAACAGGGAACAGGTGAAGAGCGAGGACAGCAGGCAAGACAAGTGATGATGACAACGTTGTTATTTATAGATATTAGAGTTATTATCTGAAGGGCTCAGTGTTAGCTTGGTCTCTACCTGCAGCAGGTGTGCTTAATGAACCAGCTCTCCCCGCCTCCATGTATCTGTCTCATCTTCATTGATGATTTTTACCCCCGGTGTGTGTTAGTGACAAAGACACAACCGGGGGACGTCTGTTTAATATTAGAGGTTTGACGTTGTTGCCGCTATTACCGTAAAAAGCTCAGCGTCTGGAGCTTGATTTAATCCAGTTTTGTGAAACATCAGACACATTTAGTAAGTGTTGATCAACTCCTTGTTGAAAGATGCAGATCCATTTCAGAGTGCCGTGAACTGACCGTCTGTGTAGTGCGCCTGTCACTGCAGGTACATTCAGGGACTGTTGTAAATGTTCAATACAGACCTTTCATGGCATTTTTCTGTGAAGCAAGAGAATCAAAATACAGTCACAGTGGCCACATCAAGAATGTTTTCTAAAACAACTGTAATTTAGCATATTTACTTGCCCCTGAGATGTTATTGGGGGGGAAAAAGCACACATAAAAAATTCTTTTTTTTCAAAAAAGCTGTCGCAAAATCCGGTTTTCGGGCCGCAGCAATCACAAAAAAAAAAGCGAAATCATGGAGGGACTGCCCAAAGTTTATCAAGGCCAGAGAGATGGGAGATTATGTAAGCCACCTTAGAGAGCTCAATGGGGAATAAAGATGGCTGGAGCTCAAAAGCCCGGGTGCACTGAATCAAAAAGGGCCGGCAGCCTCCAGGCTCACCTGAGTAGCGCTCTGGAAGAGTGACACGGTGTTATTAGTCAGAGGCAACATGAGAGGGAGGTCTGGCCATGGGAGCAGGAGCAACAGGTAGTTCTTGAAAATAATGAGTGAGCAGTTGAATCTGGTCATGGAAAAACTCCAAGGCCCAATCTCAATGACTTAACTTACAGCTAGGGTTGGTAGTCACGGAAAACTAGCATGAATTTGAATGTAGCATTTCCTCAGGACTCCGTCAGAGACTGTCAGAGTGGTGCTTAGTGAACAACCTGACACTGAACACCACAAAAACAAAGGAGATGGTAGTGGACTTCTGGAGGAAACGGGACATAGACCCACCCCCCCTCTGCATCAATGGAGTGTGCGTGGACAGGGTGCAGATCATAAAATTCCTTGGAGTTCATGTCTCTGAGGACCTCTCCTGGTCACCCAACAGCTCAGCGACCATTAAAAGGGCACAGCAGAGGCTGTACTTCCTTGGACTGCTGAGGAGGAACAATGTGGTGAGCAAGCTGCTGGTGGCATTTTACAGGGCAACCATAGAGAGTGTCATAACGTACTTCATCACAGTGTGGTATGCAGGCTGCACCACTGCGGACAAGAAGGCTCTGCAAAGAGTCATTATGTTTGCAGAAAAGATCACCGGATGCCCCCTGCCCCCTCTGGACAAACTTGTCCCTGCACGCTACACCAACAGAGCAAAAGAGATCATTGCAGACCCCTCCCACCCTGGTCCCCCCTTCTTTGAACTGTTACCGTCTGGCAGACGCCTCAGAACTGCCAAATCCCGTACCACCAGACACAGAGACAGTTTCTTTCCAACAGCCATCAGCACACTGAACAAACAAAAAACAAATGAGGTCTATCGCTGCTAGTACACACTACGCACTTTGCTGCACATAGACAATTTATATTTTATACTTATTTATTACACTGCGACACTTTGCTTTTTAAATGGTTTTTATGGAATGTCTTGTCTTGAGTGTAAACATTGATTTCGTTGTAGCTAAAATGACAATAAAGGCCTCTGATTCTGATTCTGATAAAGATCGTTTTAACCAGTATAACAAAAAGTGTATCTAAATCTGACTACCAACCCCAGCTTTAATTGACATCAGCTGGAAAGTGATTGAGGGCAGGAGGCTGTAAGGGCTCAGCACTCTGAGACTTCTCATGTAACCTGCATGACGTTACCAGCTCACCTTAGCGGCATTACAGGGGTTTATTGCACAATTTTTAATTTTACTCAAATTCAAAGCGCTTAAAGCTGGGGTTGGTAATCAGATTTAGATACACTTTTTGTTATACTGGTTAAAATCATCTTTATGTCCAGATGGTAATCAATACATGATGTGTTCTTAAAAAGAGTGAAAAAAAGCCTCTATCTACAGCCGGAGTAAACCTGGGAAAACGCCAACCAATCACCGTTTTTTGGGTACCCAAATTTTAAACCAATCAGATTCCGTCCTGCCGTTCTGCCCGCCTCCTGCGCATACATTTCCCCGGTGTGCACTCCCCGTCTCCTGCCTCTGCTTCCCCTGACTCTACTGACTGCCCCTCTCGCTCGACCTCGGGCCTGTCCCCTCTGACCCGATGAGGTGCTTTGCTCAGGAACATGGAAATGGAATAGAAGCTCTGGTATATTCCCCACCATGGTGTTCATCATCCTAAAAAGGGTAATCTACATGTTGTATTTAACTGTGCAGCTGAGTTTAAAGGAACCTCACTCAACAGCCAGATTCTTCAAGGCCTGAACCTCACAAGTTCACTGTTTGGAGTCCTTACAAGATTCAGAAAGGAGCCCATAGCATTCATGGGAGATATACAGGCCATGTTCTATCAGGTCAAGGTGGCTGAAGAAGACAAAGACTTCCTTCGCTTCTTGTGGTGGCCCGAGGAGGGTGATGTGAGTCGAGAGATGGAGGAATACCGAATGACAGTGCATTTGTTCGGTGCCGTTTCCTCTCCAAGTTGTGCCAGTTATGCACTCAGGAAAACTGCAGAGGACAATGGTGCTAACTTTCCTCCAGAGGTGGTGGAAACAGTCAGACGAAACTTTTATAGGTGCATTTCGACCAAGAGTTCCGGGGTCTTTTAGCCCCCAGAACTACTTTCCCCTGAACTAAAAGGTTCCTGTGCCCCCATTGTTGTCTGCGTTTCGACTGCGGGCTGAAGTCCCGGGTAGATTGTGTAAATCTGGCCAGTGACGTATGGAGGAAATAAAAAGTAAATGCACTACACCACCAGACCAGTAGAGGGCAGTAAAACAAAGACGAAGGCCATTCATCACAGATGACCCCATAGAAGAAGAAGGACCGGCAGGTATCACAACAGTTAGTCTGTTAGCATGAAGAGACTCAGCTGGTGCTGTTTTAGATGGTGCTATATTTCATCACAGATGGATTCACTGAATCAACACGTGAGAGGAGATAAGCGCGAGCAGCAAAGACGTTTCAACACAGCTTTAAAATCCTTTTGAACTCAAAAAGCCGTGGCAGAGATCGACCGGTGTTTTGGTTTAAACAGCGACCCTGTTAACTGGAGACTTTCAGCCGGATGCATCCCTCATAAACGTCTTTAGACCATCATTAAATATCTGATGGTCTAAAGACGTATTGAATCTTAAAACTCTCTCTGTGTTTCAACAGCTGTGTAAACTCCACAAACACTGACACATTCAACTGAAGGTCTCCAGTTTACAGGGTCACTTTTAAAACCGTAACACTGGCAGAGACGCATTCACGGTGGGCTGAGAGAAGACTACTGTTACAAGCTGCTAAATCAAGAGAATCACAGCTTCTTCTTTTGAAAAGTACACACACATACAAAAAAGATAGAACAAATAAAAACTAATGAAAGAAAGAGAAATCAAGAGAATCACAGATGTTTGTGATGTTATTGTGGACGACGGGCGGAATAAAAACACTGCGGTTAATCTACCAATCAGACACGATCAGCATTGCAGGCCCGGTCCCCCAAAAGCCCCAGGGGTTTTTGAAAAGTACTACCCCCCAAGCAGAGGCTTTTTAGCGGGGAGATTATCTACTTCGAACTAAATTTAGACCCTAGTTCCACCGGAAACGCACGTAGCTCAGGGGTAAAGTCCCTAGTTCTGGGGTAAAGTTCCTCCGGTCGAAAAACGACTTAAGAACCTGACTGAGCTGTGTTAAGACCTCACTTTAAGTTATGAGTAAAACTCAGAAGTTGTTGGACTAATTTATTTCTCCTCACACACCCACTTCACTTACATTAGTATCAATTATTGTCTTTATGTGTCAATTTAGTATTTTCTAATTCATTTGTGATGTTAGAATATTCTTTGTGTGGAAGCTTCAATAAACTCTGAGTTTTCTGCCTCTTCTTGTACTGTGTATTAGTTATCTTTGTTCTTTTTTTGTGTTTTCTTTAAATTGTGCAAATAAATAAACATAAACATTCAGAGGGTGCTTTAACATGTTACTTACTCAAATAGTCATGCAGAGGGCACAAAAAAAAACCCACTTCAAATTAACTTAGTGACTGTGCTCAAGTTCAGTTGGTTATGTACGACAGAGGGTGCGGGGCACGTCGGGCTGTGGCAAAAGTTGGGGGACTTTGTTGCCTTTGTGGTGTCTTCATAAGAGGAAGAACAATGAAAACAGATATGAGTTATTATCATTTTTTTAGTCACAACATGAAGTGTGAGCACACTTGCACTGCATCCTAAAACTCTTAAATAGTATAATCTGTCTGTCAGATGTCAAACTTCAACAAGCTGCTGCAACCATGCCCATCGAGTTTCATACACAAGTTAAGGAATATTTCTCCAACATTGAAGTTGTTATTGCTCCGCTGGGATCCTGTGAACCACATTTGGTAACTCTTCAAGTATTTTAAGGCTTTCAGAAAACTACTTCCTGTTTAATGGCAATCAAAAAACTGTGCTGTGGCGTAAACGTATGGTGCAGGCTTATGTGCTTCAAGGGTGGGTAAGCAAACTGTTACAACTGCTAGGCTCATACAGCCCACTTGGGGGCGCTATTAAGCCAAATTCTCCCTGTCCATATTTGACAACAATAAATTATCACATTTTTAATAAGGCCTTGTGTACATGCAAAATTCAAGACTTTTCGTATATGTTATGGGCACCAAATTAGGGAGTTAGTGTGGATTAAAATATAAAACAATCCTGAGCGTTTAGGGTCCTCACAGCCTCGATACTTAGGCACTAATTATAAAACTTTGTTTGCATGAATATTTCACCCCTTTAAATTAATCTCAAAAACATGCAATTGTATCTTGTGGTTGTGAACTGCTGATTCAGAAAGTCATACTGATTTTTTATAATGCTGCTGCAATTCAGATACAGAAATGTAAGTCTGTTGCACTGTCATGTGGAAATACTGCACTAAAACCTAAGACAGCCCCACATTAGTCACTTGGCCATAATGTAATCAATTGTCTATCAGTTGATGTGTTTAACAGCCTGTTCTCCAGTTCAGCTTCCACAACAAAGTGTGATATCCAAATCTGGTTGGCATCCATCCATCCATCCATCCATCCATCCATCCATCCATCCATCCATCCATCCATCCAATCCATTTCTTCCGCTTATCAGGGTTTGGGTCGCAGAGGCAACAGTCGAAGCAGATAAACCCAGACATCCCTCTCCCCAGCAACGCTTTCCAGCTCCTCCTGGGGAATCCTGAGGCAATCCCAGACCAGGTGGGATATATAATGCCTCCATCGAGTTCTGGGTCTTCCCCGGGGCCTTCTCCCAGTTGGACGTTCCCAGAACACCTCTAAAGGGAGGCGTCAGGGAGGCATCCTTATCAGATGCCTGAACCACCTCAGCTGACTCCTTTCGACGCGAAGGAGCAGCGGCTCTACTCCAAGCTCCTGACCCTCTCTCTAAGGCTGAGCCAAGACAGACACCCTTTGGAGGAAACTCATTTCAGCCGCTTGTATCTGAGATCTTATGATTTCAGTCATGGCCCAAAGCTCGTGACCATAGGAGAGGGTTTGAACGCAGACCAACTGGTAAATTAAAAGCTTTGTCTTCCGGCTCAGCTCCTTCTTTACCACGACGGTCTGGTACAGCGCCCACATAACTGCTGACGCTGCACCAATCCGCCTGTCGATCACATGCTCCATCATCATCATCTGGTTGGCAAGCGTATCGAATACTTACCCAGAAACTTATTTTCAGAGTGACTGGTTTCTTTGCTCCTATTTCATTTTTTGTTGATTTGTTTACATTTTACATAAGATGCTTATATAAAAATGTTATTACTTATACTACTGTTATTGACATAAAGAAAATCTCTTTGTCACAAAAAAATCATATTCAAAATCCTGAGCCCTAGAACAAATGAGAAGCTGATGTTTCTCATTTGAAGAAATCAATGATTGATAATTATTGCTCAGATTCAAATGTTTTATTTAAAGAAAATGTATTGTCTGGCGAATGAAAAAACATTTAATGAGAAATTGAAGATGTTGTGTAGTGCTCTATGAAAACTGCACATCACTTGTCTCGTAGATCAGAGGACCTGTGAAGTCACAAGTATTAAGGAATCAATCAGAGCATTGCTCGTGCCTCCAACCAAAAATGCGTTAAGAAGAATTTCACTCAGGCACCATGTACAGAGGCTACAGTCCTCGTTGTAGTGGTCACAGGTTTGACTCCCAGCCTCGACCATTAGCTGCATGTCTTCCCCTGCTCTCCACTCCCCATATTTTCTGTCTCTCTTTAGTTGTCCTATCTAATTAGAAAAGGCAAAAATGCCCCAAAAAAACAAGTTTGAGAACTTTTAAGAATTTGATGAATAATATCAAAATATAAACATATACTTGTATATTATAATTGGGTTTGTTTGTGACTCCATCTTTTTCTGTGGGAACATGATAAGTACTTAATTTACAAGTCTGACAAAATACAAAATAGAATAATTGATGACTAATAGGATGCAAAGCTGTCTTTGAATCTATCACGGCCAAATTCCTCCAGATCCATGTCCGGTCCATCTCTGATCCGTCACAGCAGCAGATCTGATAGGTTTCTATTCTAGTCAATGTGTTAACTTCCACTGGATCCGCTCGGTTGTGTTCCGGCTGCGTCTCTGATCCAGCAGGTCGGAGTCCTCCGGATCAGATACACAAGACTTCTACTTTTGCCGGATTGCCGGAGCACGACGCATCAATCTCAACAGAGCAGATGGAGCGGGACAGGAAGTCAGGTTTCACCAAAACAAAATGAAAACATCCGGTTAATTTTCAGAATAAAACACTCTGTGTTATCACCAGATCGTATTTCACTTAACTACAACAACAAACCGTCATGATGAGCGGAGCCAGGCCTGGAGTCAACAGGTCAGAGGTTTTCAGAGGACCAGAAAGACAACATGGATGAGGAGAGGAGGAGGAGAATCCTTGATTCAGTGATTACTGCGGGAAAACATTGGTCACATGACTCCAGCTGTCCGGCGGTCCTGCTCCGTGCTGCGTTCTGAAAACACAACCGGTTGGTGTTGACGGACGAGAGAGCACGGAGCCGGACTGCAGAGGATCAGAGATGGACCAGAACAGATCTGGTGGAAGTCACGTGTAGCTTATTAGTTTTAATTTCACTTCCTGTTCACTCAGTTACGAACACACGTTGATTGGGTCTCAGTGTAGCTAAATCAAAAGGCTGAGTTTACAAATATAGAATAAAAAAACACTACATTTAAGTTTATCTGCTTGAAATGAATTGCAGCCGAGTACACTACCAGTCAAAAGTTTGGACACACCTTCTCATTCAATGTTTTTTATTTATTTTAATTATTTTCAACATTGTAGATTAATACTGAAGACATCAAAACTATGAAATAATCTGGTTTTGCCATAATCTGGATTACAACAGTAGTCAAATAGGGCTATCCATTGTGTACTAACCCTACCTCTGAACAACACAACTGATGGTCTCAAACACATTAAGAAGGCAAGTCATTCTACAAATGAACTCTTGACAAGGCTCATGTTCATTAGAAACCATTCCAGGAGACCACTTCATGAAGCAGACTGAGAGAATACCAAAAGTGTGCAAAGCTGTCATGAAGGAAAAAGGGGGCTACTTTACAGAATCTAAAATATAAAATAGATTCTGCTTTGTTTAACACTTTTTTGTTCATTCAATAATTCCATATATGTTCTTTCATAGTTTTGATGTCTTCAGTATTAATCTACAGTGTTCACAATCATTACAATAAATACAAACTCTTGAACGAGAAGGTGTTTCCTAACTTTTGACTGGTAGTGTGTATTTAATGTTGCTCTTGTTAACTTGAGGGCAAATTGATTCACGAGATATAGGTGTCTGACCTGGAGGTCAGAAATCTGTTTTGAAACTGCATCAAACTCCCTTTCTCCTCACAATAGTGCAAAAAACCTTTCCATATAGGATCAAAAGGTTTGCTTTAGCTACCATACACTTGGATACTTCTTCTCTGTGATAAATAATCCTGCAGATGGAACACTGGTTGATTATTTACATGCCTGTTGGACCTGTTGGAAGCACTTGGAGTGACAAGCTTAGAAAGCAGTATCTAACTTGACTTTCAGTTAAAAGGATGTGGGTTTTACTCAAGCGGCAAATATTAGTCCAATGCAGAAGTGCTAAAAAGTGCACTTCATCGAGGATCCGGTTCAGGCTGGCTCCGGTAGTACCGGAAATCACATACACACAAATTCAGAGAAGACGATCTTTACAGCAGAAATAAACATGTTTACAAAAGACGAGTGTAGTCTGGATAGCTCATTTCTCGATCGGGGGGTGAATTTTTTCATAACAAAGATATTGAGATTACGAGTCTTCCAATGAGAGGCACAGCTGACTTGATTGACAGGTGGGAACACTGTAGCTGTTGGCGAGGAGGCTCAAAGGCCGCCTCTTTACATTACAATGGTTCAATAGCAGCAATATGGCCTCCACCGCCGATTAGCCTCAAAACAGCGCTTCAGAAACAGATGGGTGACGTCACAGATACTACGCCCATTATTTATACAGTCTATGGTTTTACTCTGCTGTTTAAATGTGGTTGTATGCAATGGGTGTCAGTCCACCATTTATATACACAAGGTTACCAGAGGTCAAGTGGAGTGTATCCCAAATCACGTAACAGAATTAAAACCCAAGACCGTCAACAAACGTCAAACACTTGGTGCGGGCAGTTTCTTGCTCAAGCTCTATATAGAGATTATTGCTTTTGAGAATCAATACTTCAATGACACAGGTTCGTCCTTGCCCTGCTCAGGTACACACATCTCTTAAATCCGTCATGTTGCTCAAGGAAAACAGGGTTTCATTCAATACATTTATTGTCACAGCCGTATTGTCCGTTGCTCTTCTTACTTACAAAACTGTGAGACTAAAAAGTTCCTCTGTGGTTGTGCATCATTGCAATGCTGTGCCGAGTATGTGAGACAGTTCAGGTAAATCCTCTGCTATGTTTTCTCCCAGGTTCAAATCCAGCTTGAACAGACCTGGGGTGTGTGTATAATGTATATTGGTAAAGTAACGTAGTAACCATTTAAAGTATTCTCAGTGCAGCAGATTTGAACATAGATTTATCATTTTACCAAAACCTTACACGATATATTCTGTTTCAAGACAACCGTTTTCATGGCTGCAACATTTGATCAAAGGGAAAATACAACATGTTATTTCCATAATTTAATACACATTCTACTGTTAAAAGTAATACAGGTATGACATTTATGATAATTCTCAAATAATTGAAAAAAGATGGAGTGTAAACAAATGCTGGTGAGTTATCCGTTGAAATGTCTTTAGAGATGACGAGGTTAAGATTTGAAAATTAGTACAAAGATGTCCCACTCTCCCTAACCTGACGGCTGCAGAGTCGACTGTGATCCGATGAAACACTTTTGAACACGTTACTATAAATGTTTTGTCAGTAGAGGCTCAACTTTTCCTCCAAGCACAATACTTATGGCATCTCCAAACGGCATAGAAACCCTTCTCTGAGAACAGAACCAAACCTTTTTGTAACTGCATGTCACTGTACACTCCTTTGTTTAACTCATACTCAGATCTCACACCTGCTTATACCCATTGCATCTGCTGTTGTGGACCTGCTGAGCTACCAATCAGGTTGACACAAACCGCTTCTATCAGAGTCATGTTAGCCCTTGAACTTGCTTTTTCACCCCGGCAGATCTTCCTCACTTTAAAGGTCATCATACGTGAATCATTTCCTATTCTTTAACAGCAACAAAAGCAGTTACGTACATTCCTTGGTCCATTTCTACAATGTTATGCTCTTTAAGTTCAGGACAGGTAGCTGACAGTGATTTGTGAACATTTTTGCTTTGTTTACAAGAAAAATGGACTTCCTCTTCACCCTTCTAGAAACATCTAAGCGATCGCTTTTGGTCCACAGACAGTTTTTATTTTTTTGAGTAGAAGTGAAACCTCCACGGGTATCTTCCTTCTGAAAATGGACACTGATGTTAAATCATACAACTGCTGGTCCCAGAAAATAACAGCAACTATGATTCCACAGAAAAGCTCGCTTGCCTGTTCATCACTCGAGTTCAATAGTTCCTCCATCCTATGTGACATACTCCTCATCATCACTAGGTTCTGATTTGATGTGGTCTGGGTGAAGAAGAGGATAGTGTGGTGCTGTAGTCCTGGTACAGACATACCATTCCTTAATGTTAGACAAGTGAGGTAAGGCTGGGTTTACTGAGCGCTGGCTCCGCCTGGGGGTCCTGCCACTCTGATGCTTCTGAGCCAGCTGACTTTTCAGGCCAGACAAAGACAGATCCAGAGGCATCGCTGCTGGAGACGAGCTACGCAGCAGCAGCTTACTGTCCACTTCGCTGGCTGAGCTAATATTCAATTCATGATGAGACAGAAGCGGGAAATTTATGTGTCTGTTGCCGAAGGGTGGAGAAAGACGGTTAATCTTCAGATCCAGGGGCTCGAGGAGAGCCTGATGAGGTTGTTCGAGTTGATGAGGGACCAAGCCGTACGGGTCCTGGGGTTCAGAGGTAGGTGACAACTTGACGTGAACCTTCATGTGTTTCCGCAGGGAGCTGGGGTGGGTGTAGGACTTGGTGCAGCCAAGAGCCTTGCAGTCGTAGGGCTTTGATGCTGTGTGGACCTGTGAGTGCTTCTTCCGGTCGCTGCTGTTGGCAAATCGCCGCTCGCAAAACTCACACTGGAACGGCTTCTCACCTGCAACAGATAAATCACACTGGACATGAGGACAGGCTCGGAACGGCCCCTGGGACAGCTGAAAGGATACATCAGAGTTTTCTGCCACATGCAGTACTTCTTAAATGTTGCTGAGAGCCAAACTCTGAACTTTGTGTGTGTGGCTTTATTCTAAAAGAGGTTTCAAAGGCCGTGATTACGCAGAAATCTTTCCTAAAAGAAATCTGCATTACAAATGTTCCCTGAGTCGGTGAACTGAACTTGTTTTCCAATAAGAACCTTTGTGATTGGTTATATGGTCCTTGAATAAGAGGTTCTCATTAAAAATACAAATTAATTATAAAATACATTTCCTTTCAGAGCTGCTTTTAACTGTTCATGATGTTATAACCATTGAATCTTTTCTTAACGTGTCTCTTAATGTGTGCCTTAATGATCTGTAAAGTGTCTGAGTATTTTAAAAGTGTTGTATAAATACAAATGTTGTATTATATTATTGTTAACTATTATTCAGAGGGATAAATCAGGTTCTTTTCATGGGTCCTTGACACAATTTAAAATAAAGAACACAAGACAACATGAATATACTCAAATATCACCAGACAAAGCCACAGCTACAACACCACAAAGGAAAAATGGGGCTACTTTACAGAATCTAAAATCTAAAACATATTCTGCTTTGTTTAACACTTTTTTTTTTCATTCAATAATTCCATATATGTTCTTTCACAGTTCTGCTGTTTTTTGTGGTAGTGTATATGTTTGCAGTAGTTAATCTATTCTCTATCCTACCATAACATGGCACATTCCCCACACTTTTTATTTTCATTTTAAATCTTAATTTAAATCTACATTTTGAGATGTATATGTGAATGTCAGAATGTACATATTGCTGCTGTGCAGTTACTGACCTAACTAGTATACCACTGCTCTCTGGCCCTTTAATTTCCTCCCACGGATAATAAAGTATTTTGAAATAAATTGAATTTGTTTTGTCTTTTAGTGTCCTATAGCTACAGAATGTAACATCTACACCCTGCCATCACTGTATCATCATTTCAGTCTATTCTATTAAAGTTATATTTAAAGGCTATCTTCCTTGTCATGAAGTGAAACACAATAAAAAACATGCATAGGAATAATTCACAAATTAAATATTGTAATGCTTCTTTCAAGAGAAATAAGACTTATTAACGTGATCCATCCAGTAGTTTCAGATGTATAAACGCTACATGAAGCAGGCTCAGTCTTGCTGTTATAAATAGAGTGACAATAAGGTTACTCATTTGGAAACACTGTTAATAGACTCTAGACCAGGGGTTCCCAAAGGGTGGGTCGGGACCCCCTGGGGGGTCGCAAGACACAAATGGGGGGTCGTAAGATGTCTTCCAAAAGTTTGGGAACCCCTGCTCTAGACTATTTGATACAAACTGGATCAATAAACATCCTATCTTTGTGCATGTCTCCTTTTATCCAAGAACCAGTGCAAGACTGATCCCCCCTAAATGCACCACAGAATGCCACAGGAAGTCATTCCTGCCTGTGGCCATCAGACTCTACAACTCCTCCCTCTGACTGAACTATATTCTGTACTCTGAGCAATCCCTGCCACTTCAACCTCCTCTATATAATACCTTCATTCCCAGCACTTTTGTACATAGCGAACTCTAACTGTTCTGTGCTTCTGTATATACTTATTATTGTTATTATTAATCCAATTTATCTTATTTTATTCCTTCTTTCTATTAATATTTGACTTTTTCATACTGTGTATAAGACATTCTATAACAACTGAATCCCCCCCAGGGATAAATAAAGTATTTCTGATTCTGATCTCTGTGGTGTTTATCAGATGCACATTTCCTCCTGCACTTATCCAGACATCCTACTGCTTCCTGTCACCTTGCATGGCTTTTGAGCTGCAGTCTCATTTCAACTAGGAAACAAGGGCGCAATGAAGGGTGGACGTGAATTGGTACTGGGCTGAGCTTCCGTAAACATGGAGGGGATTCCTAACCGACTGGGAGCAATCTGTGTTCACCTCTTTATTCTCTGCTCCTGTGCAGAGGTGTCTGTCTCGACGGGTGACACGGGTTTTAAGACTATTGTGTAATAATGGCCCTGGTCTCCCAGCGCTCTGCTGTCTGCAGTCACAGAATCATAATACCCTACCAGTGTGTGTGCGTGTGTGGATCTTGAGGTTCTCGGAGCGTGCGAACATCTTGCCGCAGTTGGGGAATGCGCACGAAAAAGGCTTCTCCCCGGTGTGCACGCGAATGTGGTTGATGAGTTTGTATTTGGCTTTGAACGCCTTCCCTCCGCGGATACACTCGTCCCACATGCAGACATGACTGAGGGTCTCCAGCCCCGCTGCTACATGCTCGGTGGTGACGTGGTCCACCAGCTCGTGCATGGAGCTGAAAGTTTGGTCACAGACGGATGTGGATGTCCGCCCAAGCCTCTGTCTGGAAGAAGTTCGGTCGATCCATTTACATATCAGCTCGGTTTTAACAGTAGGGCCTTTGGAGAAATCCAGCAGGCCGTCCATCCCCCCGCCGATCCCCGTCTCTGCACAGGAGGAGATACAAGTCGCTCTCTGCTGGGGAGGCGAGACGATGCTGGAAGCCCCAGAGTTGTTGTTCCCCAACGGAGAGACGAGGCCATTGTGCCTGGCCACTCCAGCCGTCCGCTTCATGCTCGGCACGGCGGGCTGCCCCGCTCCTGTTGCCAGCTCCGATCCCCCTTTTCCACGCAAAACGAGTTCAGTGCAACACTTCAAAGGTTCATCGCTTCCGTGTTTCCTTCCTGGTGGATTTGATGAGGGGAAAGCGCATGCGGCAGTGTCTTTACCCCCCGCTGTTCAGTGTTAGATCCCGAGAGCCTCCATGCTTTTATTTACTGTGTGGCTGTGAATGGAGGTTAACAGAGTCGAAGGAATACTGCTGGCCGCGTACCAATACTATCTAGCTGCGTCCCTGTCTCCTTTCCTCGTCCACTTGTCCCCTTTCCCTCACGGATAGACTCATTTCCCCTCAGTGATCGTGTTCTGTCATGCTTTTAACATCGTAAAACCACAGTTTGTAGACTGGTAATGTCATAAATGTGTGTTGCAATGGTGAAAGGGCAAATGGCTGTAATGTAATCAGAATCAGGCCTAAATTACAAAACCACTCATTGCATGTTTGGTTTGTTTCTCCGACTAAGAACAAGAGCACCTTTTTAAAGAAATTAGGTAGTGAGAGTAATAATAATTAAAAAGATGGGAGGAGATGCACAAACATTCACACCAAAAATATGTGTTTTTAATTAAAAAAATAAATAATAATAATAATAATAATAATAATAATAATAAATTAAATCAATGAATTGATTGATCAATGAATAAATAAAAAATAATAATTAAATCAATGAATAAATACAAATAAAGAAAATCGATGAATAAATAAAAATAAAGAAATTAAAAAAATGAATAAATGAGAATAATGAAATAAAATCAATAAATACAAATAGATAAATTAAATCAAATACAAATAAATTGATTAAATCAATAAATAATGATAACTAGGCTTATAATAGCGATGATTGTGATGATAATTCATTACACATCTATAAAGAGGTCATTACATATACACCCTCAAAAAATTAACAACAGCAACAACAAAAACAATAATAATGATAATAATAACAAATAGTTCAATTTAGGAAGTAGAGTATATATGTGTGTGAAATTTGTCCATAACTACTCTGGTAAATTAAATTATTTGATATACAGTATATTAGAAAAATACAATTTTAAGTAAATCGTTAAATATCAATCAATTAATAATGACAGCTCGTCATAAAATGTTGGAACCAAAGTGGGATATATCAAGGATACATTTAGTGCTATTTGTACCACCTATATTGAAAATAATCCAATACCATTTTTATCAATCAATCAATCAAGCTTTGTTTATCAAAAAACTAAAAACAATTTTTTTTTACAAAGACTTATACCACACTAACACCTATTTGGCATCATCCGGACTTCACTGCAAATAAACTACCACTAACAGGCACAGAATGGGAAAAAAAAAAGGGATCACACACCTCAATCACATTTTTCACCACAACACTTTGTTAACATTCCAACAGCTTATGGACATTTATGGCATCCCAAAACAACAATATTTACAGTACATCCAGTTAAAACACTCAATCAAGTCAAAAATAGACATTTCTAACGCACACCTGGAACAACACCCACTACTGGACAACATCAATAAAATTGCAAAATTGAATAAACCACTATCCAAACTGTACAAACTCATATCATCCACTGACTCCACCAATACACCTCATATTCCAATAAACAAATAGGAAAAAGACCTCAACATCGACACGATAACCAGTTCTGGAACAAAACCTGTAATAACATATTCAGCATGTCCACCAGTACTAACCTAAGACTCATACAATACAAGATCATCCACAGAACACACAGCACAAAATGCACATAATAGGACATACAGGATCAGACATATGCACCGAATGCACACTCAATAAACCTGAGGACTACCTCCATGCACTCTGGCTCTGCCCACCCATACAACATTTCTGGAAAGAAGTAACCACTAAATGAACTCAATTCCTTGGCTGTAGCGTCCCACTATCCCCTTCTGTATGCATACTCGGCAATTTGGATATACTCAGAACAGACTCAACACAAATCACAACACCCCTTCTTGTGGCTCTAACTATCGCCAAGAAAACAATATTGCTAAACTGGAAAAGCAGAAAAAAAATCAAAATCTCACAATGGTTGGACCTCCTAACACAACACATATCAATGGAGCAACAATCAGCCCAACAGAACAATCAACTCGAAGAATTCTATTAAACATACTCTATAGTTCTCAAATCTGTCTTGTTGCCGGTGAAATAATGCCACAAAACAAATCAAATCAAGTCCAAAGAAAAACCAAACTACATAACACCAAACCCATTCTGCAAGAATTTCCTAAAATGCACCCAAACAGACCCACCCTCTATGTATTTACTCTTTTTGTATTTTTTTGTTGTTGTTGTTGTTGTTGTTGTTTGTTGTTTTATTTTATTCTATTTTCTTTTTTCTGTTTTGTTTTGGGTTCCTTTCCCCCCCTTTCTTCTCCTCTGTTTTCTCTCTCTTCACAAGTGTTTAAATGTGTCCTTCTATGTTTTGTAAAGTTTGTACTTGTTAGTATGTCTGTATCAATTACATGTTTACACACTAATTGGTGAATTATTAAATTAAAAAAAACAAAAAAACAAAACAGAAATGTTTTTTTTAAAAAGAGACTAATGCACACCAACAACAATAAAGCAGTTAAAGCATCAAATTAACATTAAGAATATAAATAGTTAAAATAAATAAATAAAAAAAGGGGAGGGATAAGAGTCTTAAATAAAGGCTAAACATAACAATAAAGTTGAGTAGATAAATAATAATAATTAAAAAAAAACATACAATTAATAAAATCAAATCAATATAAAACATTAAAGTAATAAAATTGTTAAACCCTACATAACATTTTATGGACCTGTAGGTATAAAGAGGACATGTCAAAGTGTGGCCTACAGGGATCGAGTCCACCATAGCACAGAGACTGCACTGCTGAAAGTAACCAATGGTCTACTGATATCTTCTCTCTGTGCTTGTTTTCTTAGATCTTCATGCTGCATCTTGTCATGGTTTGGACTCTTGTCTTGTGTTTGTGTTTTGTTTGTATTTTTCCTGTTTCCCAAGTTTGTATTTTGAACAAGGTTTGTTTTTGTATTTGTGTGGTGTTATTTTAAGTCCTGAAGTGGCTGGTGGAGGTCTCCTCTCTATGGTTTTTTTTGAAACCACCTACTACACTAGCAGTATGTACTGATTTGGCCTAAATTCAGGATGTAGTATGTGAACAAGAGCAAAATCTGCAGTATGCCAAAACTACCCAGATGTCGTACTGATTCGGGAACATGTCTCAGTATGCATCGGACCAGTCTGTCTTGCATACTGTTCCCCACAGTGCACAGCGCTAACTTTCTGCTTCTTCTTTGTCCGTATATGACGGGGGCACTCAGTTTTTAGGTGCCGTGAAAATTATTAAATTCCATATAAACCACTTCTTAACTTTTTAAATCATAAGTGATGCTAAAGAAGCAGTTTATCTGTCAGCTTGGTCGTTGTTTACTTCTGCTTTCTAAAACCGAAAATCCAGCAACACCTGACCCAGCATCCTGCAGACCAGATCCAACAGAACAGACATACTACAAACTACCTTCAGACGCAGTATGTAGTACCTACTGTATACTGCAATTATGGGTAGTATGTAGCAGGCGATTTTGAAAACAGCCCAATTATGTCTCTCATCAGTGGCAGTGAGTCCAGCCCTGGCTCCTGGAAGCTGCCAGTTCTTGCTTCTCTGCGGTATCAAGTCTCTCTCAGGTGTTTCAAGCTTCATGCAGTGTTCTCTTGTGTTAAAACTGTTGTTATTTCTGCTCTTTTGTTGCTACAGTGCCTTCCATGTAACCCTCATTGCCTCCGCTTCAACTCAGCAACTCACCAACGCCTGGTAGATTTCTGCTTTCAACATCTCAGACAATCTTTAGTTTCTGCAGTCAGTCTGTTCATTACCTTTTACCCCGTATGAGTCAAAGGACCCAGACTGGATTCAATGAGCTGTCTTGAACCAAGGACCCCTGCTGGGTAAAACTGATCAGCTGCTAAATGAAATCATGGCCTCTTTATGAGGACTCAGCTTGAATGCTGTGCTCCTAAAGTCCCAGCTCAATCAGCTCATCTTTCAGACTCCTTTAGCCTCTTTGAATACTCCAGCAGTGAGACTCCCCCTCCTTTCATTAGGGACCCTTTTGTACCTCCTCCATTACCTTGCTGATTTGGGTTCATGTGGTTGTTTCCTGCTTCAGTGTTTTCTTGTATGTGACCAGCAGCCTTCTTCTTATCCCTCTGACAGGTCTAAGGTAGCTCATGTCATAAATGGAGAGAAGGCAGTGGGCTACTGTTTGGTGTGGGAGGTTATATCACCTGTACTCGACTCTTCCTCTAGTTTCTCAAGCAGAATTAAGTGGACCGTCACAGCTTCCTGCACGCTGGGGTGCAGCGCATGTCATAGTGTGGCTAAAGTTGGGTGTGCAGCAGCTGCAGAGTTTGTAGTGTATTCTAGAGAAAGAACAGTCTGAATTTCTAATTTTCTTTGAATGCAACATGAAGTGTGTGCACACTTGCTTTCCATCACAAAAGCTCCAAAATGACATTTCCTTTGTCAAACCAGAAGAAGCTTTAAGTCTGCTATGTCAAGAAGCATCCCAAAGCTGCCAAAGAGAGGATGAAGGACAGAGGACAGAGGAGAGAGGAGGGGAATAAGAGGAGCAACATGCACCGATACATAGGAGCAGCCTTTGATTGGACGCTTCTGTTAATCAGACCTCCCTGAAACTGAAAGTCTGAGTTTCAGCTATATTTAAAAAAAAAAAACAAGTCTTCAAATAGCTGCTGAGAAAACTAAAAACTGTCTTTGTATGTTTTACAGGACATAAGGGTGAAAATTTAGAGCATAAGCAAAGACAGATGCAGACGCGCACAGGGGAGAGCTGCACGAGGTTTAACATGGAGGATAATTACTGACTGAAGTGACCAACTAAAATAAAACGTATTTATAAGCATTATGAATCCTCTACAGTTCTACTGGAGTCTCTTATTACAGTGCAAAAATATAGAAAATAACCTGCGTGATAGCTGGAGCATGTTTGGATGAGAAAAAAAGTACTTCCTGTATTCCACAAAGATGGAAACATCCATCTTTCATGGCTCACCCTTGTCAAACCTCCAGGGTTAAGTTATTTGATTTGTCTCTCCTCATGTTTCTTGTCCTGTGAGTCCAGTGGCGGTTCTGGGGAGGGGCCACTGCCCCTGTAAAACTGAACCTAGACCCCCCTGTGGCCCCCCCTCCACACTTAACAAATATTATACAATAAAAAAAGCTTTGAGCGCTAAGGGACTCATGTTGAGTGTAAACAGTCAAACAGCTGCTGTCAGTCTGCATTTTGATATAGTACACAGTAGTATATATGTCTAGTATATAAGGATGCACTGATGTTTTGCCAGTTTGTTCTCAGCTGGTCCTCGCCCTTCTCAGTCTCTTTTGGCAGGGTTGAATGTGTCTCTGACAACACCCTTGTCCCCAGCCTGGCCCCCCCAGTAAAATTGGTCTAGAACCACCACTGTGTGCGTCATGTTTTTTTTTTGTCACTGACCCTTGTCTCTTGTTTCAGATACATTGACTTCCTGCTCCCCTGTGTTTCCTACTCTCCTGATTACCCCAATGTGTTGCACCCATGGACTGTATAAATAATGGACGTAGTATCCGTGTCGTCACCCATCTGTTCCTGAGAGCTGTTTTGAAGCCAATCGTCGGTGGCAGCCATATTGGTAATGCGGAACTCAACCAGGCATAGTGTGACGTAAAGAGGCAGGGTTTGAGCCTCCTCACCAACAGCTATGTTTTCCCGCCTGTCAATCAAGTCAGTCATGTCCTTATTTGGGCAAAAACTTGTAATCTTAATATCTTCTGATCCCTAGCGTTATATCAAAAATTCACCCCCCGTACAGTGTGTGCCGATAGAGAAATTAGTTACATAGAGCCAAGCTGTTTTTTGAGCCAGGCTGTAAACATGTTTATTTCTGCTGTAAAGATCGTCTTCTTTGAATTGGTGTGTATGTGGTTTCCGGTGTTTCTGCAGCCAGCCCCAAGCGGATTCTCGATAAATTGCAGTTTATAACACTTCCGCATGGGCTTCATTTTTTGAGACTGGAGGTTGCCCCTTGGTTGCACCTGTGTCTTGATAATTCCACTCCCAGGGTGTACTTATACTGATAAGAGAACGATTCAAAATGTTTCCTGCCAATCACAGCTTTATTTGGAATATCAAAATAAAAGTATAAGCTAAATTTCCAATGGTTTTTATTCAGACATATTTTGAGGTCTATCAGTCTGAATCTTAATATTTGAGTGGAAACAGGATTGTCAATGTGAAATATATTTTAAAGCTAGGGTTGGCAGTCACGGAAAACTAGCATGAATTTGAATGTAGCATGAGCTCCTCCAAAACGACGCCCCTGCTCACATGCACGAGCGCCGCTGATTCGTGACCATATGATGGTGACCGATTCAAAACCGGTCCTCAGCACATGGTTTGTGTTTTGCACTATGTCAACTCATGTCTCACTCAGCGGTAAGAAAACACCAAAACATTCTCATAGTGAAAGTTAAAAACACAAACAAACATGAAATGTACGCTTTGCAGGAGGCGGGCAGAACGGCAGGACGGGATTTGATTGGTTTCATCATTTGGCTCCTGATGGCAGGGATTGGTTGGTGTTTTCCCAGGTTTACTCCGGCTGTAGGTAGCACCTTTTTTCACTCTTTTTTAAGAACACATTATGTATTGATTACCATCGGGACATAAAGATCATTTTAACCAGTATAACAAAAAGTGGATCTAAATCTGACTACCAACCCCAGCTTTAATTCTTTTTTCCAAGGCACCATGACTTTATGTTCTGATATTATTGTAGTATGTTTGTTTATTCAAAATAAAGTATGTTTATTTTCTGCATTATTTTTGTACGGGACAAGACTTTTGTCCAAGCAAAATCTGACCGTTCTGTCCTAATTAAATGAAAAAAACTCAATGAATGATAAAAAACTTGATTATGGTATAATAAGTATAATTTAGAAAGCTTTGCCTCTTATATAAGCCATTTCTGATTCCAATTGATCACCTACAAGTAGAGTTCTTATTTGTTGTTCATATAACTTGGATAAGCAACAAAACTTTTGTCAGGGCCTGTATATTAATTCCTTGCTTGTGAACATTTTTATATTTCAGACGTCTTTTATTTTGAAAATCACTGGTACATTCCCTTTCCGCCAGAATGTGCGGTTTGTAAGTTTGTTTCAGGACTGGTAAAAATGTTCCATCACTTGGAAAAGTGTTTCTGATTTAGTAAATTTGTTTTCTTAAATGTGAATTTGTTTTGCTCTTGGTAAAAGTGTTTAATGTCATTTTGTTTTATAAAATATTGAAACATTTTCCTAAATGTAAATTTGTCTCCAGCTTTGTAAAAGTGTCTCATCCTTTAAAAGTTTGCATCGCACTTCCTATTCACCAGAAATAAATTAATAGTGAGCATTCTGGTCCTCCACGCCGACAGGGGGCGGTATTGCACAGAAAGGCTGTTTTCAAACCAACACTCCTGTTAGAAAAGGGACGAAGAAGAAGTTGTGTTGACTTGTGATCATGCTAACCAGAAATGTCGGAGTCTCCAGACGCACACAGCTTACTCTCAGCTTCTTCTCAGCTCAACCTGATGGAGGTGGAAGCGGTGAGGCATTGTCATTGTGATGGTGTACTAAACAGAGATTAGATGTGAGATTATGTCATTAGATGTTTCTTAGATGACTTACTCTGGTGCGCAAAGAGCTGCTGCGCATTAACGTGAGGTTTCCCCTGAAAGCTTTCAGACTCTCTCTGACTTTAGGAAACATCTTTTCTGATTCTTTAAGGTTGATTTAATTCATAAACGTTTCAGACAACATGTTCGCTGTGTGTGAGCACAATCACGTGATTTACCCTGCAGCCTTCAGCCTTGTTATTATAGCCTGTGTTCATCCAGCGGCGGTGTCACTCCCAGGGTTCAGTGTAAATGCTATAACAATGCTACTCTGATGTGTTTCAGATTTACACATCATGTCATTTATGTGAGGGCAGGGTCAGGTGTAGTGCCGAGAGAAACCTGCCCACTGTGATGAGCGTGCGTCTCCCGAGAGCGCGCACCACAACAGTGAAGTTGGTGTCTGATTCGTAGCTCCCAGGAAGGTTGAGGGATTGTCTGTTTTTCTATTTCAGTATGCTTATTAAGGAAACACAAGATCTCCACATAGACATTCATATTTTCATATAACAGTACATTTCAAAGGCCTGATCTCACAGTCTATAGTATGAATGAGGTGGATTATTCATTCCTTATCATCAGGAGAGACTGTCTTCATCAGAAGTTAACAGCAGAGCAAGAACTTATACCATCCCCACCCTCCTTCAACCCTCCCAAGGAGCCACCTGACAATGCGCACAGAGTTTATTGTTCCAGCTCTGCAAAAAGGAGATCAGTGGGTGCCATGTCTGTTTTTAAGAATAAATCTAATTCTCTCTATATGAAGTGTTTCTGTCATCGCAGTGATCCACGGTTTGAGAGTAGGTGTTTCTTTCTTCTTTAAAATAGGAGGTTCAGTTTCGTAGCAGTGAGCAGACATTGTTGAGCAACTTGGAGATTCCTGAGCCTTCCGACATCCCAAAGATAATCAAAATGGGATCAGGTTTGATCTCAACCCCAAGAACTTTTGAAAGAAAATCCAGTCCAGAAATTCTGCAAGCTGGGACACATGGCATCACTGTGTATTCAAGTTGTTTCTGTTCATTTATCACAGTGTGGTGGAGAAAAGCTTCAGATTCAGTGAGCTAAAGGGCCCGTTCTGCTGGGTGGATCCACTTGGACTGATGCATGGCTCTAGCTTTTTCTAGAAACAGTCCTTCTAAATGCAGGATAGTTCCTGTGGGTTTGTTTTAAAGCATTTTTTAAAGGTTTTTTCTCCATCGGTTAAAATAACTTGCTCCCATTGTTCCCTGGAATCCTCAAAGCTGTCTGTCTCAAGATATTTAACCCTTCCAAACAGTACTGGACGTATGATCCATGCATTCTTTGTTCTATGGGTCACACACACTCAGACTCCCTGACCCTGAGATGCTGGTTGTCTAAACACCATTTTTTTGGTGTGTTTCTCCAGCAGCCGGATAATCTCATGTTCCACACATGCACATGTATCTCTGTCCGTGCTCCTCGGCCCTGTGATATACAAAGGTCGTCTTCAGGCACATTGTCTCTGTGACAGAGAGAGATGCTGCTCCTCCTCTGTCTGATGCTGTGCGTGGAGTTCAGTGGTGCTTTCTGAATTCATCATTAGTCGTCTCATCTCTGCGAGCTCTGCTGCTTTCCCAGTTCAAACTTCTCTTTCTGCAGTCTTATGAAGTATTTCTCTCCTGTAGATGTTATCCTGCTCTGATCTCTTTCTGGTGTGGAGGACACTGCTGGATTCAAATTCAATTATATTATGATTATTATTATAAGCATAATAATAATTATTATACTTGTTATAATACTTATTATAATAATTAATATTTTTATTATTATTATTATCATTATAATACTTATTATGATTATTATTACTATAATTATAATACATATTATTATGATTATTATAATAATACTTATTATTATTACAATAAGTATTATTATCATTATTGTTGTTATTATTATCATTATTATATTAAATTATATTGTATGTTTTTATATGATATGATGTTCTATTATATTATATTATATTATATTATATTATATTATATTACATTACATTACATTACATTACATTATATCATTTCTCTGGCTGCTCTTGTACGACGTCTACATCAGCCAAAAGTGCCACAATGTACTTCATGGATGGTGGTGTGAGGACTAAGGTTATACAGATTGCTGTTGCTCTTTTACATGCCTTCCTGTGCATTAGGATGATTCATCAGTTCATTGCACTTTTTTTTGTCCAATTCAATATCAATTTCCGTTGTAATGAATTGTCCTGTTTTCGCACTATATTATCATTTAAAGCCTGAACTTGAGCGCATGATCCTCCTCGACTGTGTTGTAATTCAGGCTGATACCACGAGATGTCACCCTGTCATAGTTACTATGAGAGAGGAGAGTCAAAGCAGAGATCGCCTCCTGCCTCTGCATCATGTGACGTGTAGGTGCTGGAGACAGATGGAGAATATCTCAGCAGCTGCAGTAGTTTTCATTCAGTACGCTCAGCTCTGAGAGATGAGGATAACTGAGATATATTCAAATCAAACTTCCTCAATCTTACAATAAGATCTTTGTACTTGGAGTTTATGTAGATTTGAACTCTAGTCACTTAAGTTGCACTCCTTTAAAGCTGTAAATCTGCACAGAGAAAGATGGACTTCTTCCTGACTGTTATCTTTCTTTCATCCTTTTTAAGATCGACGATAAGGAGTTCGATATTCCCCAAGTAGACACACCTCCGACTCTGGAAAGCATCCTCAATGAGGTAAAGTATGAGTTTCTTTTTGACTGTTAAACTGCCAAACACTCTGCCATCTGTTGACTTCATGCAGTTTTAGTGGTGTTAACCAAATATCAGGGGTGTGACCAGCTCTCATGTCACGTGATCTCAAGATTATAAAGCCTGATCATGTTTATAATCAAGGTGATTAACTGTCTTGCAAGATAAGTATGTAAGGGTTTTTTCCTGCATAATAAAATTAGATTGAGTGTCTTCGTGAAGAACGCTGTTTTCTGTGAATCTGTCATTTTTCAACTTCAATCTCAATCTTTATTTGTATAGCGCCAAATCACAACAAACGTTATCTCAAGACGCTTTTACAAACAGAGCAGGTCTAGACCACTCTATGTCAAATTATGAACAGAGACCCAACACCAAGACAGGGATAAGACTCAGTCTGACCCCACCTTAATCCATCATGAGCATTGCACATCGCAGTATTTAGCTAGTTACAGTGGTGAGGAAAAACTTCCTTTTAACAGGCAGAAACCTCGAGCAGGACCAGACTCATGTTAGACACACATCATGCCTCCACTGAGTTGGGTCTGGAAAGACAGATAGAGGGGAGTAAGAGAGAGAGGTGATAGTGATGAGACGAGTCGTAGAAGCTGTTGCCGCTGGAGTCCAGCACGTCCGTATCAGCTGGAGTCCAGATCGTCCGCAGCAGGAGGACGTCTACGGCAGCTCAGAGGATTTTTAACTGAAGTTCTGGCTTCACACTGATGTGGTGGTGGCGCTGTATCAGATCAATCTAGTGCAGAAGAAAAGGCCCCTTTCCAAAACAACCAAAGAAGAAGAAAAGTAAAAGTGCTCTGATAAAAGTGTTTTGTGGCTTCTATACTGAAAGTTGAGTTGAGTCTGGAAACACTGACAGATAATCATCTTGGTATGGTGTCAGTGACCAAAACCACTCCTTGGTTGATTTAGGAAGTGGGGACATGTGTACTAAAGGGAGGCCTAATCGTAATTAATCATGAGGAGCAATGTGAGAGAAGGCCAACTGGGGACCGGGAGGGGGGACACTCGTGCTTCATGGTCCAGGGCAGCTGGAACTAGTCTGAATGCACTGGAGATCAGCAAAAAGCAGCGGTGTGTTTTGGTGAAAGTCAGGGAGAACATTTTTTAAAGAGACTGACGACTATACAAAATTAGCACTTGTCACGCATGCCACAAGCTGAAAGATGAGATAAGATAATATTTTATCGATCCCTCTGGGAAATTTGGTCAGTGGCATAGTATCAATCAGAAATGTGCTTGTGCAGGCAAACAGAAGGAGAGTGCAGTGAACATGTGCACACATATGTCATGGTCTGCTCCCTAAGTGAACAGTTCTGCAGAAATGTTCTCATTGAGAAAGATCTCTGAGCCTCTACAAACAGACCTCTCAGCATGTGTTAAATGTATTCAATTAAAAAAATCTGTACTTGAAAAACAGAAGGATTTTTCATCCAGGCAAGTGAAAATAAACAAATTTGGTGTTTTGCATCCTTGATTAGCAGTTTTTTTTGTCCTTTACAAAATGAATACTTCAGAACTAAGCTCTGTGTGTGCGTGTATTTGTGTGTGTGTGTGTGTGTGTGTGTGTGTGTGTGTGTGTGTGTGTGTGTGTGTGTGTGTGTGTGTGTGTGTGTGTGTGTGTGTGTGTGTGTGTGTGTGTGTGTGTGTGTGTGTGTGTGTGTGTGTGTGTGTGTGTGTGTGTGTGTGTGTGTGTGTGTGTGTGTGTGTGTGTGTGTTCTTTCCCCCCTGTGTGTCTGTAGCTAGAGGACGAGGAGGAACCATTCGTGTTGGAAGACACCTGTGTACTAAACACAGACAACATCGATGCTTACTCCTGTGACACCTCATCTCTCGCCAGCTCGGACAGTGGAGACCCAGCACACCTTAAACGGCATGAGCACACACACACATGAACACACACGTACAAATGCACACACACATAAAAAAAACAGTGGTGTAATGCACAGTACATAATACATATATCCCCAACTACTAAGACTGGATGTGGGATGAATAAAGTGATGCCATGGCCTGTATTGGCACACACTAAACATCAATTCAACAGTTTAATCTGAAAATGCATCTTTGAGCATTGTGTGATAATTTCCCTCTATGGTGCATTATATCTAAGGTTGTTAGGCAGCTTATTGACAAGTGGGATGAGACGTGTGGCTTCTTTTTTCCTGGGCATCCTGAGAAACACAAATCCTAAAAGCAGTTTACTTTAGCTCTGTAACTGGTCTCATTTTTCAGAGCATCACCTGCAAGAGTAAAAACTATACAACTTATCTAGATGACTAACAGTCGTTGGTACTCACTGTAGACTCCAGATCAGAGGTCCTCCAGTCTCAGTGCTGATTATTGATGAATTAGTATACGTCCTAAAGTAACAACCAAGACAACCAAGCATGAGTTTGCCTATTTGTCTGTCAGTCAGAAGATTTACAATATTTATATCACTTCTTTTTACATTTTTGTCTTTGCATGTTCAAGATAGAAACCCTGTAAAGTCTTTGTTGTGTTTATGTCTTATCTGTTTCCGTGTATGTTTGTGTTTATGTCTGGTTTTCCTCATATGAGAAGGAAGAGGAGGACATTGGATTTAAACACAGCAGTCCATGGGTCTGTTCTTCGCCAGAGTCTGCTGAAGGGCATCTCCGCACAGATCGTCTCTGCTGCCGTAAGAATATCACACATGTACACAAAACACAGGTCTCCTTGATCTTTCTCCCCTGGCAGACATGTAACTGAAGTCTGTTCCTTAGTACATATCTTTAGAATTGTAATTCTAAACACATGCTTTAAGATTGTTTCAAGGATACCAAATATTTGTGTTTCCTTCCCAGGACAAGGTTGATGCTGGACTGCCCACTGCGATAGTGAGTATTTATTCATCAAAGCAAAAGTGAATTTCATTTCCAGTGAAAGCATTTCCTGTAAAATCATTCGTCTTTTGTTGTAAATTTATAACAGATTTCCTTTGTGTTTATTTTGAAATATAGTATTTGTTTCTGAATTTGCACTCTCTGCCTCTGTACCTGGATGTCTCTAAACTTCCTCCATCTAAACCCAAATAAAACTGAAATACTGTTAATCAGACCTGACACCTTCACCACTGTAGTTCAACAGTCTATTTGCCCATTAAAATAAATAACCACTCCACTGCAATAAATCTAAGAATCACTTTTGACCAACACATGACTTTTGACCATCATATCACCAAACTCATCCAGTCCTGTTTCCTGCAGCTCAGAAATGTAGCTAAAATCAGACCAATGCTTTCTCTTTCCAACCTTGACTCCCGTTTAGATTATTGCAATTCCCTTTACACCCGCCTAAGTCAATCATCTCTACACCGCTTAGAGTTAATCCAAAATGCAGCCGCCAGATTACTAACTCGAACCAGCTGTCAGTCCCATATCATCCTGTTCTTGCATCACTCCACTGGCTCCCCATTAAATTCAGAATTTCAAGATCCTTCTAACCACATACAAAGCTCTGCATGGTCTCGCCCCCGAACTCCTCGTCCCTTATTCCACCCCTCGTCCACTCAGATCAGCTAAAGGTGACCATGCTTTTTCCATCTACACCCCCTCCCTCTGGAACCTGCTCCCTCATCAGGTCTGCAGAGTCTGTTGACAGCTTAAAGAAACTACTGAAAACACATCTGTACAGACAAGCCTTCATAGAACCTCCCATCTAATTTCTACAGTTGTCTGTCTATTGCTTTGTCTGATTATTTCTGCAGATGTATTTTCTTTCTATCTTACTTGTTTTATTTTTTTGTGTCTGTGAAGGACTTTGTAACCAAGCGTTTAAAAAGGGCTTTAAAAATACATTTTTACTTACTTACTTACTCTAATGTGCGACCTGACTATCAAACTAATGGTTCACCTTTTTAGCATTTAAAACATCCAAGTTGAAGAACATTTTTTTACTTTTGTTGAAAAATGTAAACAAGATGAGGTAGAAAAGCAGGGAATATCACAATATGCAATGTTATTATAGTGTTTATACATGTTAACTTCAGTTAGGGCTGGGCGATAATTCGATAACTATAATTATCGTGATGTAATTTTTCTCAATATGAATATAACAAATGTTCAATAAAAATTTGATATAACTAAACCTGTAATTTTACCCCCCAACCACTTGAAAGGGGGGCACTAATGAGCCTTAGACGCTAGTGGCCACCCAACATTAGACAAAATAAGAAGACTGCAATTAACAGCCAATCATGTCGCAGGGTGAGAGGTAGGCGGGGCTTAAAGACGTTTGGAGCGGAATGTAAACGGCTGAAACGTGCGACAGTGGCAAGGAAGAAAACTCAAAACCTAGCAGCTCAAAGCAGAGTCGTTAGTCTGACACTGAGTCGACTCTGTGTTAACTTTTAACTTCATACACTTCATTAAATATACTTTCAGGATGTGGGTAGAGGAAGAGCACAGAGACAACTTCTGCTGTGCATTTCTAACATGTTTAATGTCCACCGTGACTGCAGGACAACTGAACACTGAATTACCATGATGCATTCACTGCACTGTGGGAAACAACAACACTCTGCCTGTAACCCTTAGTAATCTTAAAGGGGAGAGCACAACTCAAAACAATACTCTATAAACTGATACACAGAACATAATTGTATATATTTGTTTTGAATTTAAATCAAATTATGCAAATAACCTCAACCTGAGAAAAATAAGAATCTGCAAACTAAAATTTCACAAAAATCTCATCTTACACAATAGACCTGCTTCCTGTTAGCAGCGTCAGAAATGATGGATTCAAGAAGCTCATCAGAAAACTAAATCCAGATACAAACTAACAAACTGTCTTCAACTTTCACTCAGGAGCAAAAATCTGCCTTTACATTTAAATGAAATACTGATTTGATATTTATCGTGATGACATCTTTTTCAGTATCGCCCAGCACTAGTTGCTTTGCTTATGAAATACTAATCGTGCAGGGGGAGTCAGTGTTTTCATGGTCTTCATGTTCACCTTTTATTTTTGTACTTGCTCTCTGGAATCACTACTGAACTAAGTCTTTTCTTGTGTTGGTATTCAGACGGTCTCTGGTGTGATTGCTGTGGGAACGTCTCATGGTCTGGCTCTGGTCTTTGGTAAGTCCAACCTTATCACCCACAAGTACATTTAGTCTCTCGTGTTCAACTGTGTAGGATAAAGTTGTTCTTTCTGCAACATTTTATAAACTGGCTTTGAGGTTGTTGAACAGGTGAGCAGGTTGAGCTGATGTAGACGAGTGTTGTTGTTAGTTTTGGAAACCTGATATCCTCGACATCCTGCACTAGTCCAGTCTTTGATAGTGCTTTCTACAGAAGCTAACGGTTTAACCTCACCTTACGGTCTCTGGTCTCAACAAGCAGAAGCTAAATGTGTCAGAACTCTTGGCGGGAGATGTCTGCAGGCCTGACATGTGTCTCTTTTGTAATGCTGACTAAATGATGCCTTTGCAGGAAAAGGTATGAACATCCCTCTTCGATGGGTCACCACTGCTTTTTGTTTCCATTTTGTTCAACCTGACTGGCTCCGAGTGGCGTCACCAATCATGTCCCATTATTTGGCTTACTTATTTTGATGCATGCTGTGCTGCCTGATTACAAAGAGCTGTTTGGAAGCTTTAACATTGGTTTACCAGCTCTTCATTTCGTGCCAGTTTATTATCTTTATGTGCTGATTTATTCCTTTTCTTTTTCTTTAAAGTCCATACATGGAAAAAGTTTGAGTTTTTCATTTTGATTAATGAACCATTCTCACCTTTTTTTTTTATGGATTACCTGTGTTCACCTTTACTCGTCCTCTGTACTCCTGACTGAGCATTTCATGTATTCTTCATGTTCCTCTCCAGATAACAACCAGGCTCTGAGGCTCTGTCTGGGTACCAAGTCAACGGGAGCAGAGTTCGGGGCTGTTTCTGCTCTGACCATCAACCATGACTGCTCCAGACTTCTCTGTGGATTTGCCAGAGGACAGGTGAATACTCAGAGTCTTATATGAACAGGTTCATCCTATCAGATTACAATATCATGAAAAAGTTCAATATTTTCAGTGCTTTCAGGGAAGTTTACTCTTTGCATAGCCAGGTTTTAATGCCAGTCAAGTCTGCTTTTAATGCTGTGCCAATCAATCCATCCATCCATCCATTCATCCATCCATCCATCCATCCATCTATCCATCCATCCATCCATCCATCCATCCGTCCACCCTTCCTTGCATCATCCATCCATTCATCCTTCCTTCCTTCAATCCATCCATCCGTCCATCCTTCCCTCCAATCTTCCTTCCTTGCATTATCCATCCATCCTTCCTTCAATCCTTCCATCCTACCTTCAGTCCTTCCATCCTTCCAGTCTTTCTTTCTTTCTTTCTTTCTTTCTTTCTTTCTTTCTTTCTTTCAATCATCCATCCATCCATCCATCCATCCTTCCTTTCTTCTTTCCTTCCTTCCTTCCTTCCTTCCTTCCTTCATTCCTTCCATCCATCCTTCCATACTTCCTTGCATCCATCCATCCATCCATCCATCCATCCATTGTCTTTCTTTCTTTCTTTCATCCATCCATTCCACTCCTTCCTTCCTTCCTTCCTTCCTTCCTTCCTTCCTTCCATCCATCCTTCCACACTTCCTTGCATCCATCCATCCATCCATTGTCTTTCTTTCTTTCTTTCTTTCTTTCTTTCTTTCTTTCTTTCTTTCTTTCTTTCTTTCTTTCTTTCTTTCTTTCATCTTTCTTTCATCATCCATCGATCCATCCATCCATCCATCCTTCCTTCCATCCATCCATCCGTCCATCCTTCCCTCCAATCTTCCTTCCTTGCATTATCCATCCATCCATCCTTCAATCCTTCCTTCAATCCTTCCATTGTACCTTCAGTCCTTCCATCCTTCCAGCCTTTCTTTCTTTCTTTCTTTCTTTCTTTCTTTCTTTCTTTCTTTCTTTCAATCATCCATCCATCCATCCTTCCTTTCTTCTTTCCTTCCTTCCTTCCTTCATTCCTTCCATCCATCCTTCCATACTTCCTTGCATCCATCCATCCATCCATCCATTGTCTTTCTTTCTTTCTTTCTTTCTTTCTTTCTTTCTTTCTTTCTTTCTTTCTTTCTTTCTTTCTTTCTTTCTTTCTTTCTTTCTTTCTTTCTTTCTTTCTTTCTTTCTTTCTTTCTTTCTTTCTTTCTTCCTTCCTTCCTTCCTTCCTTCCATCCATCCTTCCATACTTCCTTGCATCCATCCATCCATCCATCCATCCATTGTCTTTCTTTCTTTCTTTCTTTCTTTCTTTCTTTCTTTCTTTCTTTCTTTCTTTCTTTCTTTCTTTCTTTCTTTCTTTCATCCATCCATCCATCCACCCATCCATACTTATTTGCATCCTTTCATCCATTCATCCATCCATCCATCCATCCATCCATCCTTCCTTGCATCCATCCATCCATCCATTGTCTTTCTTTCTTTCTTTCTTTCTTTCATCCATCCATCCATCCATCCATCCATCCATACTTATTTGCATCCTTTCATCCTTTCATCCATCCATCCTCCCCTCCCTCTATCCATCCACACTGCCCCTTTAAAGCTCCTAAATGAAACATACAGAGACCGTAGTGTAGCTGTTAAAGCTCACATTGACTGTAGGGACCCCCTCAGATGTGCATTAGTCTCTTGGACAGCTCTTCTGAATCTGGGGTTGAACCTAACTCTGGTTAAATCTTGACATGTCGTTTTGTTCCTCTGAATGTCTGCTGGGTTAGATAACGATGTGGGATCTTGCCAATGGAAAGCTCTTGAGAACGATCAATGATGCCCACCCTCCAGGGACAGCTATACTACATGTGAAGGTAAATTCACACACACATTCTCTCTCTGACAAGGACACATACTTTTTCATGATTTTTTGATGTTGTATTTAGTTGTGGTTACAGCCAGTGCTTCCACTTCCTCAACCCTTTCAGCAGAAACACCTTTAAATAGTAAAAACAACGTACTGAATGTGAGGCACACTAAGGAATGCATCTCTTTGTCTCTATGTCACCAGTTCACAGATGACCCTACTCTTGCTGTATGCAATGACAGCGGAGGATCAGTTTTCGAGCTGGCTTTCAGGTAACTTACTCAGATTTGTCCTCTTAGTTATTTTTGCCTTCATTGATGGGGCAGCTGAAGAGAGACAGGAAATGTGGGGAGTAGGGAACGAGGGAAGACCTACAGCTCATAGTCAAGACTGGCAGTTGAACCGGGCGTACTGGTGTCAGGGAATTGATCAGATACTGATCGGGTATAGGTGACAAAAGGGCGGATCCAGTGGGCAGTTAATCCACTCAGGTCTTTGCTTTTATGTGTTTACAACAACCACATGCACGCACTACATCCTCAGTGTTGCATCAAGTTGCATTAATGAGACATTTTTTCCCTGTGTTGGATTTAGATTTAAAGAACTGTCTTCCATAAATAGTGTATGTTTTGAGTCTAATCAGTCAGGTCTAATGAAATAAATTATTCCATATGGTAGTTCATGATACTGAGATATATCAATCATCAAGCTTTATTTATATGTTACCTTTCATACAAATCAAATGCAATTCAAAGTGCTTTACAGCGATTAAAAAACAAGAAAGAAGACATAGTAAAAAACTAAAATTTATTTTTAAAATAGAGACTAATGCACACCAACAACAATAAAATATGTGTAATTAAAATAAGTTAAAGCATCAAATTGATATTAAGAATATAGATAGTTAAAATAAAAACATTAAGAAGGGTAAGGATAAGAGTTGAAAATAAAATGAAGGGTAAAAATATCAATAAAACTGAGTAGATAAATCCAAATAAATAAATAAATCCAAATAAAAAAAACTGTTAAAATAAATAAAATAATAAAGCAACATTTAAATCAATATAATAGTATTAAGCATTTAGTAAAATACTTAAACCCTACATAAAAGCCAGAGTGAATAAATACGTTTTTAGTTTACATTCAAAAGTCTCCATATATCTACAGTATATGGACTAAATGTTACTTAAACTATATGCACAAGTAATACAAAGTGCATTTCTTGTGTACTTTTTTAGCAATCCACTGTCAGAGTCCATACCACAGCACAAAAAGCAAGCTGCTCCCCTCCCACTCCTCTTTTTGAAGCCTAAATAATTACCTCCCTTGCCATTGTGAATGCTAGTTGAGAAATAGTACACCCTGCAATAATGCCGACTTCTAGCCTCTGCCAATCTGTTGTGAAATTGACCGTACTAACACACATTCTAACACCTTGGAAATGTGCCTTCAGCAGGTCAAAAGCAGCCTCTTACCTCCTACATTAAGGTGGGATATAGTCTTTTACTGGCTTAGACCTGAGGACTCTTTCTCCTTAGGAATAGAGAATCCTTCTGCTCTACACCAAGCTTTTGGGAGGACTTATTTATCCCATGCTATTCTAAATAACCTCCACGAGAATCTTAGAACATCAGACGTGCTTTTATAAACCCGGTAGGGGACTCCATTCGGCCCCAGGGCTGAAGAAGCCTCATAACCTCTTACCTCTAACATTAGGGTGGGATATAGTCTTAAACTGGCTTAGACCTGAGGACTCTCTCTCCTTAGGAATTGAGATTCCTTCTGCTCTACACCAAGCTTTTGGGATGACTTGTTGATCCCATACTATTCTAAATAATCTCCACAAGAATCTTAGAATATCAGGAGAACTTTTAAAAACCCGGTAGGGAACTCCATTCGGCCTCGGGGCTGAAGAAGCCTTCCTACAGCCTCTACTTCCTTCCACCTTGGAGGCCTGAGGGATCCCTTATCTCACCTAGCAGTCGTATATTAAGAGGAAGGCCATGTCTCCATCCTTCCTTGGGTGTCTTTTTTAAGTGTTCCTCTTCTTCTTGCTCCAAAGCTTTGAGTTGCCCAGTCGTGAGAATGAGCTGTGATTGGAAACAATGATTCAATCAGCAGCCTGTTAGCCTGTTATTTATTCATTCATGTTTTCATCTAATGTTCCAAAGGGAGACGTGTAGTATAACTTTTCCTACCTATGTGTCTTTTTGTTTCCAGGAGGGTGATGGGCATGCGTTCCTGTGACTCTCGATGTCTCTTTAGTGGTTCCAAAGGAGAGGTCTGCTGCATTGAACCATTGCGTGCTCCTCCAGACTTTAGAGACCATCCAATCACACACTACTCTCTGTTGGCAATGGCCTCTCTCACTAAGGTTGAGAAACACACAGTTCTAATCATACTTCAACACTTACTCCTGTGCTTGTTAACAAACTATATACAGTTCTGTTACGTTTACATTTTGTCTGTCTTTCAACAGATTTTGGTTATTGGACTAAAGCCCTCCCTGAAAGTCTGGATGACCTTTCCATACACTAAGGTCAATATTTATGTCTTTGTTTATGTTGTTTTTGGACAAAAATTGTGTTATTTCTGTATCAGCTACTGACTCTGTGATGAGGTCATCTGTTATCCTAAGTTCCAGATACACACCTGGAAATTTAAGGGGGTATCCCTTACCCCCAATTTACACAGGATGCGCTGCGGCGCGTCTCAGCTCTGTCTGGGGAGTGTGCGCGCGCGCCGCTCCGCCATAGATACGCTTTGAGTCTATTTTCGAACGGAGCCAGCGCCCTGCACCCCTCAATCTGCAGAGAAAAGAACGACCTGGACAGGAAGTCAGGCACGAGGATCGCATGCAGCATCCACCAATTTCAAAATAAAACATCATATACTGACTCCAGACTGTTTAAAGATCGTTTAGATCAGAAATACTCATCGATTCTGGATGTAAGCTACAAACAGCCACTTATCAGTGATACAGGTCGCTACAAAAGAACTTTAACATGATAACTGTGTCAGAAGGTAACAGGACTTTAAGATGATCACTGTGTCAGAAGATAACAGGACTTTAAGATGATCACTGTGTCAGAAGGTAACAGGACTTTAAGATGATCACTGTGTCAGAAGGTAACAGGACTTTAAGATGATCACTGTGTCAGAAGGTAACAGGACTTTAAGATGATCACTGAGTCAGAAGGTAACATGACTTTAAGATGATCACTGTGTCAGAAGGTAACATGACTTTAAGATGATCACTGTGTCAGAAGGTAACATGACTTTAAGATGATCACTGTGTCAGAAGGTAACAGGACTTTAAGATGATCACTGTGTCAGAAGGTAACAGGACTTTAAGATGATCACTGTGTCAGAAGGTAACTCTAACACGGCTCTGTAACCTGTTGTTTGTATGTAGTTCTCTCTATGCTGGACCCAGCTGATCCTGGCTGCTACGCTCCAAACATGCTTCCTGTGTAGCAGGGTGCAAACTGTCGGATGGAGCAAACACGCTGCGCAGCTGTAACACAACGCTGTGCATCGTGTACATTTGAGGATACACTTCACCAAAGTTTAAGGCTTTAAAACTGTGGAATTGTGAATGAAACTGATGAGCATTGCTAGGGAAAAGTAGTGTTTAAAAAAAGCTGCAGAGATGTCATCCTCTCAGCTTGCCATCCTTTAACTCTATCTATCCCAGCCTTATGGTCCTCATCTCTCCAGCAACATCAGTGCAACCAATAGCGCAGGAACGTTTGAACCTTTATCTGCCTCCTCAGTCACAACCTAAAGAACATTACATGAATGTGGCTTTGTTTAAAACCCATTCACTAACAATTAAGGCCTCATCAGGGCCCAAGCACCAAATTTTAGGACCTGATTTTAATTACTTTGACTATAAAATGATTATTATTGTCTGTAAATTGCTGCAGTTTGAAGGATCTGAGCGTGCTTAAGAAGTTGTGAAAATTTGCATGTGCACCAGACTTGTAAAAATACAAATGGGATCCAAAATTAGTGACAAAAAATATCTCCCTTGATCCCCATAGCAGACTTAATTAGCCTCTCGGGTAGTATCACCTAGAAAGATGATTTTTTTTTCACACAGGTGAAACTAATGAAGCAATCAAAACTGGAGGGAAACACAAGGACAGGAAGTGAAACTAAACCAGACTCAGAAGATTAAAAGATGTCTGAGGTTACTCATTGATAAAATGTGATGTCTTTTCTCTCTCCAGTCTGATCCGTCCAGCGTTCCTCAGCTGGCCTGGCAGTTTGTTCCTGCTCAGAAGACGATCACCCCGGTACTGGCCTTTTGCAAAGGAGACACGGTCCACTTCCTCCTGGTATACGAGTGCCTCCTTTCTATTAAGCTATTTTTATTTTTATTAATTTATTTCACACATCTCTGAACTTAGCAATGAATTCTACCTGAGAGGCCAGCTGGCTGTAGTGTTTAGAGCTTCTCCTTTGTTCTTCTGTTTTTAACGTAGGTTAAGAAAGAGGAGTCGGGGACGATCCACGTCATCAAACAAAGACAACTCCACCTCACCTGTGACATCATCAGCTTAAGTGTAAGTGTCGGTCAGACGGTCGAACTACGACTGGAATAAATGTTCCACGATGTTCTAATTTATTGAAATGCACCTGTAGACCAACCCCTCTCTCTGGATACCACTACATTTATACTACACACTACACCTTACTTACTTTATTACTTTATTTATTTATTTATTTATTTATTATCTAGTTCAAATTGTAGTCACTTTTTATTTATTTCATTTATATATTTATTTTAAGTATAGCATCTTATTTTCTTTTACTGGTTTAATATTTTAGTGTTTTATTATCTTAGAAATGTATTTTATTTTGGTGAGTTTAATTTCCTGTGTTGAGTTTTAACATCTTATTTTACCTCCACTGTTTCCTCATTAAGATATCATGAGAGCGTTTCCTCAGATTGTTCAGTAACTTCTTTTTTATTTTTCATTGATTTATTTATTTTATTTTTATTGATGTATTGGGTTTGGGGATGGGATTAGGATGGGGGGTCTTTTTATTTTTATTTTTATATATATCTTTTTATTTTTTATTTTTTAATATTCTATTTTAAGTTGTTTTTTTGTAAAGCACTTTGTGTTACAATGTCATTGTTTGAAAACGCTTTATAAATAAAGTCTGATTGATTGATTGATTTTATTTTGCATCAGGAACATTAAGTGCTTTGTTGTGATTCATCTCATATACGTCTGTGTGATTCTCTACTTATATCGACTTGTGATTTCCCTGTCTCTGTGTCTCTGCAGTGGATTAACAGTCGCACACTGGTCCTGGTAGACAGCCATGAAAAGCTGCAGGTTGTGGACCGACCCAGTCAAGAGGTGTTGGAGACTCTGGACTTGGAGCAGGTGCAGCTGGTCTACAACAGCCGGCATTTCAAATCCCTGGCCACTGGAGGGAACGTCTCCCAGGCTCTGGTGAGGGATCTGTCTGAGTTCATACAATAACCCATCAAGGTTAAGCTCGACTCCTGGCCGGTCGACCATTCGCTGCAGCTCCCCCACTCACTACTCCCCATGTTTCCTGTCTCTCTTCAGCTGTCCTGTCATCAAAGGCAAAAATGCCCCAAAGCATAACTTAAAAAAAGAAAGATTTCTAGGAGTTGTGATGACCTACTGATTTTTTTCCCTCAGATAAATAAGATAACCTTTGAAATGTTTCTGACTGAATCACTGAGTCTAACAGTCTCGTCTCTGTTCAAGGCACTAGTTGGAGAAAAGGCCTGCTACCAGTCGGTCTCAAGCCACGAAGGACAGATCCTGTATTTGGGCACAAAGGTATGTTCTTCTTTGTGTTTATGTGTTTCTTCAGTGTGACCTGTAGTTATCCGTTTATACAACAATCTGATGTTCTCTTAGTTTGAGTTTAACATTAACACTGAAACTGGTTATATTTCAGTGTGACCATCACACTGTTGTTTCTGAGGCCTTACCCAAACGGAAGGAAATGGAGCCTTCAAACTAGCATGAGTCCTGGCCTAAACACATTTATATGTAAGGGATAATGTATGGTTAGCAGGTTGTTATGGGAAAAAGAACCCCTTCAGGGTGGTCAAGACCCCTCCGCTTCACACCGGGGTCTTGTCTCACTTGGTCAGGATTCTAATGCTTCAGCCACATTGCTTACCAATGTGATGCCAACAGAAACTAACGGTCTTACCTCACCTTACGGTCTATGGTGTCAACAAGCAGAAGCTAAATGTGCTGGAACTCTTTTCAGTGGATTGATTTGACATGACATGTGATCAGTTTGTCTCTGGTGTTGCTCATGTTAGTGAAAGTTAATAACCACTGTCAAGGGATTTGGACCAATCAGAATCAAGCATCTTACACAACCGGAAAAGATAAGTAAGATAGCTGGGTAGTAAGACAATATAACAAATGCAAGTCTTTGTTTTCTATGAAAGAGGAAGTAGTTTTTTGGGGAAGCCCTGTAAAAAATGATTTGGTATGAGTTTGATGAAGTTAGTTTTTTACTTTATGATATTTCTCTGTTTTCAGTCAGCACACATCATGACTCTGAGAACCTGGAGAGAGGTAAGTAAGAGTGTTTCTAATTATTTTAGCACAAATGTTTCAAAATAAGCAAATGAGTGAGCATTATATTGCAGTTACTTTGATCTCAAAGACTGTCCTCAAGCCTCAATGTGTCTCATGAGAGATTCACAAGAGTATATAGCTGGTTTATATGTTTTCAATAAGAACTGATATGCTTGCTTGCCAAGATTTTTTCTCAGGATGTTTTATAACTGCACATTCTTCAATTGTTCGTAGCTCTTATCATTATCCTTATAGGTAGTTGATGTCAGCATGTGTATTTATTTTCTTATACTGACACACATTAACTTTATATTACATTAATAAGCTTTAACAGGAAAAAAATACAGTGCTAGAGGATTTTAAAGGAGAGTGAACTCTTTCATACGTCCCCTCTGTGTCTCTGTGTTTACGCAGCGTATCGACTTTCTGATGAAACAGGAGCACTTTGTTGAGGCTCTCTCTCTGGGCTGGTCGTTCCATGAGGGAACAGCTAAGGCTGTAGTTGGTGGGTATAGTACACGTCACACATTTTCATCACAGTAGGGACACACACAGAGACAACACACAGTTGTAGTTCTCTGAAATATTCCAAATTCACATTTATAATTTTGTGATGTTGAATTGATCTGAACTTTAAAGATATGAGTGTACCGGTCTGAGAGGTCATGGATTAGTAGTTATGAGAAAACAATGTTGCTGTGTCTTGGGATAATTTAATATTTTGCTTTGGGTGTTTGCAAGAAATTGCACACAGTACACAAAGATTTTCACATTTCTCAACCAAACTCACTGTCAAGGTTAGACACTAGCTCAATATCAGTGTGTATTAAATAATGTAAAAATATTTGTTTGTACAGTAAGCCTATCTTTCTTCTTTTGAAAAAGAAACAAAGATAAGGACATCATTATTTAGAACACACTTTCTTTTATTTTCTCAGTTAAAAACAGAAATAAATAGGGATGTAAGGATACACTCAACCCACGATTCCATTCAAATCCCTATTTTTCTTTCACTCACAATTCTCTAACGATTTTCAAGAAAACTGGATTGAACTCAAAATTTAAATAACTATTATTCTATTTAATTCTCAGATATGGACAGTTGCAGTCTATATTTTTTCTCTTATATTTCTTTGTAAACAAATTAATCCTTTTTCATTTTTAAGGTGTGTTGTAACTCAAATAAAACCACTGCACACTTTTTTTCAGCACCTTGCAAAAAAAATCAAAATGACCATACAAAAATACCTTGTTGGAAAAATTCAGAACAATGATAGAGAAATGGAAAGTGAACGATTCCCAAATGAAAGTGTTAATATTAAAACAAATAAGGTAAATCTCTTTAAATGAACTGCAGTGCAGCTTCTGCTCCTGGCTTGGAATTTACATGTTCTCTTCAGGAATATCAGGGAAAGACAAAATGCTGCCAAACCTCAGCTCAACTCGGCGAGTGACGAGAGAGCTGCGCAAGAGACTTCATGATGTTGAACAAGCAGAGTGAAATGCAGATTGCGCCTTCCACTGTTTAAAAATAATATCCAGATACAAATGTTGTTGAATCGATTTGAATCCACCCTTATTTGTACCGATTTTTTACCTCTTGTGATATATCCTTACATCCCTAGAAATAAATAGTTTTGTTCATTCATCATTTCAACAGACTGAACATATTAGAATTGAATCATATCATAAATGATTTAATCTAATTGAACCAACAGTGTTTTAATGACAAATCCCTAAATCAGATCATAACCACCATGAGTTGAATCAGAACAAACTCTCTTATATATGAAATATTCACACTCGGATGGCAGCTTTAACATCACAGTTAAATGCATTGTTTGTTTCTCCTAGGTCTGTTTGGAGATCCAGTGAAAAGGAAGAGAGTGGTTGCTGATAAGGTAAAATCTGTGTTGAATCATCAGTGTGAGTGTATGTTTCATCATTCTCATGCTGATGTTGTGAACCTCTCTCTCTCTTTGTCTGCAGATGGTAGAGCTCTTTTTCCAGTTTGCAGAGCACGCTTTAAAGAAGTGTCCAGAACAAGGCAAGATCCAAGTGATGGAGCAACATTTTCAAGTAAGCAGATGTTCCCTGAGGAGCACACTTTGAGGCTCATTCATGCTTCATTTTTGTATAGAAACATCTTCAACAACATAACCATTACTACACACATAGTCCATAGACGTTTTTCAACCGCAAGAACATTACTAGTTCCTAGTTTAGTTTTTATTAAGATTTAAAAATATCCTCATCAGATATTTAATGATTGTCTAAAGACGTTTATGAGGGATGCATCCGGCTGAAAGTCTCCAGTTAACAGGGTCGCTGTTTAAACCAAAACACCGGCCGATCTCTGCAATGGCTTTTTGAGTTCAAAAGGATATTAAAGCCGTGTTGAAACGTCTTTGCTACTCGCGCTTATCTCCTCTCACGTGTTGATTCAGTGAATCCATCTGTGATGAAAAATAGCACCATCTAAAACAGACCAGCTGAGTCTCTTCATGCTAACAGGCTAACTGTTGTGTTGCTCATAATGATACCTGTCTGTCTGTCTGCTTCTATGGTGTCACCTGTGATGAATGGCATTCCTCTTTGTTTTACTGCCCTCTACTGGTCTGGTGGTGTAGTGCATTTACTTTTTATTTCCTCCATACGTCACTAGCCTGATTTGCACAATGTACCCGGGACTTTAGCCCACGGTCAAAACGTAGACAACAATGGGGGCACAGGAACCTTTTAGTTCAGGGTAAAGTAGTTCTGGGGGCTAAAAGACCCTGGAACACTTGGTCTTCTCCTTCACTGCTGTCCAACTTAAGGCTGATTTATACTTCTGTGTTGACCCAACGCAGCAGTGGTCAACGTGTACATGAGCACCACATACTTGTGCATAGATGTGTCCGTGTCGTGCAGCAACACTCCACCGAAACACTGGAGGGCAGTGTGGTCTCTCTGATAGTCGGTCGTCTGTTTCCAGCCCCGCTATGATCTCTGTTTACTTTTCCACAGAGATTCAGAGCGTGTTATGTTAATCTACAGCTGATACATGTTGCTGTTTATCATACAGACATGATTACATGAAGAATAGAGAGGAGACATCAGAGGAGATGAAAAACACGGCCAATGTGCTGCGGTTCCTGAAGTGCTGTAAATGCGGGAAATGCAATGCCTCTGAGCGGACCAATCACAGGGCTTGCAGTCCGCGTGGTTCGACTCGTAGTTAAATTTTGGAGGAGGTGCAGGTCAGCTACGTGCGTTGACCTCTGTGTAGGTATGGGAGCTAAGCAGGCCCATGGCATAAGCTATGCCGTCAATTCGACCCAGAAGTATAAATCAGCCTTTAACCCGAACTGTTCCTGTTTGATCTCACTCTATCTGTAAAAGTGGTGTAAGAAAGTCTGTAAGGATGACAAAGCTGTGAGAGTTTGTTAGACAGAATACATGTGAACCAATGCTCTCTTTAATGTTGACACAGTCTGTTTGACCAAATAGATTTTCAATCTTTCTTTCTGATTTATTGAAGAGCATTAAAAGTAACCGTCTCCATCTCTGTGGTTGTGTTAGGATGTCATTCCAGTCCTGGTGGATTACTGCCTGCTGCTGCAGAGAGCGTGAGTATTGAAGCATTCAAAGGAGGGCTGAAAGACAGTGGGTTCTGTGATTCAAACCAATGAGTCCTAACATGATGACCACCTTACTATTAGAGTGAAGGCCCCTCTATTATCAGGTCAAGGTCAAAACAACCCAGGGGTCTCATTTATAAACGTTGCTTAATCACAAACTTGGCATGAAAACTGGCGTACACCAGTTTCCATGCCAAGTTTGTGATTAAGCAACGTTTACACCAACATGGAAACTGGTGTATGCCAGTTTTCATGCCAAGTTTATGATTTATAAAAACAAACTTGAAGGTAAAATGTGCCTACCGGTAAGCAAACTCTGACCCAGGCGTACGCTCATTTTTAGAGGGAGGGGGAATTGGCGACGCGGTGGTGAGAGGGAGAACTGAAGTCAGATTATATTTTAATGCCTTTAACACATTTCCTTTCATTGAATAACAACATATTAACAGACCTGCGTCACCATCATCACTAAAACCAGCATATTGTATTAGAATATGTGACTGTGGAGCTGATTCCAACATGCTTTGTCATTAAAAGATAAAAGCTTGTCTTAAAGTTCATCAAATATTGAATCAGCTTTGTCACATTTCTCCAAAGTGTAGAGGAAACACACGGGCCGTAACCTAACGTGTTCTTCTGAAGGTAAAACCCGGTGTGTCTTTTGTGTCATGAGGCAGTGTGGTTGTCAAAGAGTACAATCTACATTGGCATTTTGTCTTACGGTTACAACGGGCCCTTTGAGGATAACCATAATGCTGATGTGGCTCTCTGTGAAAATGAGTTTGACACCCCTGCTCTAAAGTGAAACAAGTTTTAAGATCAAAGAGTCTTGATAAGTATATAAAACCATTAAATTCATCTGCAGATATATAACCCGTGTTTGTGTCTTTGTTCTCTCTCTGTGTTTGTGCATGTTCAGTGACCTGCTCTTCAACCAGCTGTACTCCCAGCTGGCAGAGAACATGGTTGCCAAGGGGGTCTTTCTGGAGTCACTGGAGTCATACATCGTCGCAGACCGCCTTGGCCACCTGACCACGCCCATCATGAAGGACCTCTTGGCCCATTATCATAGCACTGGTAAAATGGAGAACCTGGAGAGGTGCATTGTCCATCTGGACATCACCAACCTGGACATACAGCAGGTGTGTGTGAGCTGTTTGAAATACATCCTACCTCAACAACTGTGATGATTAGGCTGATCAGACTCTTACCTCTCGTTGGTGTCATCACCAAACGTCTTTCGTCTGTCTGTTCATGTGTGGCTTCTACTTGTGTTTGAAGGTGGTCCAAATATGTTGGGAGAACCAACTCCATGATGCAATGATCTATGTATTCAACAGTGGTATGAACGACTACATCACACCTATGGAGGTAAGTTCTCTCTTAAAGGTAGGACATCATCACTTGCCGGGTGTTAGTTTTAGTAAGAAGTCAAGAAAAGTTAAGTGTTAGACTTTTGCTCTTTATACGGTGCGTATTTGAACAAACTCTGCGTCCAATCAAATACGCTGTGTGTAGACACACACAGAAGACTAAAACGATCATGGTGCTTCCTCTGAATATGATGATAATTATAATGCAAATATTTGCGATAATTGTTTAGAGGGGATTTTAATTGCATTTAATTTTATATAATTGTGTTATATTTTATTTTATAATTATAAATAGTATAATATAGTTATAATAAGGATTCTTTATTAATAGTATTTGTAGTACTATTTCAATTATTATTTTATTTTATTATTATTAATTATTATTATTTTATTGTATTTATTGTGTATTATGTTGGGGGGATTATGGGGATAATTTGAGTAATTGATTTTAAGAGGCAAAAAATGATCATGGCCCTTCCTCTGACTATGATGATGATTACAATGCAAATATTTGTGATAATTATGTAGAGGGGATTTTAATTACATTTAATTACATTTTATTTCTATTATTATTATAATAAATATTATAATATAGTTATAATAATGATGCTTTATTAATCATAGAAGTAGTATTTCAATTATTTTTATTTTGTTTTTATTTCTTTGTACTAATTTGATTTGATTAATTATTTATTATTTTTGTGTGGATTATGCTGATAATTCTAATAATTTCTTTGACATATTTATTAATTCAGTTTTTAACCTGAGTTTTGTATGTTTTATGTTATAATTTTTATACTGTATATATATGTGTATATATATGTGTGTGCGTATATATGTGTGGGTGTGCATGGAGTGTGTGTGTGTGTCTGTGTGTGTGTGTGCATGGAGTGTGCGTGTGTGTGTGTGTGCATGGAGTGTGTCTGTGTGTGTGTGTGTGTGCATGGAGTGTGTGTGTGTGCATGGAGTGTGTGTGTGTGTGTGTGTGTGTGTGTGTGTTAGTGTGTGTGTGTGTGTGTGCATGGTGTGTGTGTTTGTGTGAGTGAGTGAGTGAGTGAGTGAGTGAGTGAGTGAGTGAGTGAGTGAGTGAGTGAGTGAGTGAGTGAGTGAGTGAGTGAGTGTATGTGTGCGCATCTGCCATGCGCGATAGAGAGCAGAGGAGAATTGTGAACGTGAGACCATGTAGAGACAGAAATGACATCCCGTCATGTAAACAAGAAACCAAAGAGGGAACTTGTGCTTCCCTCTCGTGTGGGCGCACGCTCACATACATATATGTGAACATATGAACCCAGCAGACCATCGTATGGCGAAATACGACAAACAGTGTGCGAAACACACACACACACACACACACACCCACACACCTACTTATTGGAAAGTTTTTAAATTTGAAATCTGTGCCTGTCACCATGTAGTTGTCTTTGTTATTGTGTTTGTGTCTTTGTTTGTCTTTGGTCTTGCAAAAAAATAATAATATACTTTTGGTCCATTGCGATGGCAATAGCTGCAAAACCAGACTTGAGCTTGACTTAGATGGCAATAAGTGACTAGAGCACAAAAGGTTTGACGTTGCTGTCCTTCTTGCACTGACAGTAGCTTCTCTATTTGTTTCCCTCTCCATGTTTATGTTTCAGAAACTCTTTGCAGTTATTGGTCCACCTCTCAAGTACGGGAAGAGCCTGACAGGTAAGATTTGACTTCTCAGACTCTGATCTCATTGTGCCAACTATTGAGGGAGCAGCGAGACCTTGTGATAATAATACGAGATAATATTTATTGTAAAGGTGAGGAGCTGTATCGTAAGATCAGTACATAACACAGGGTATTTCCTGCAGCCTCAGCCTAATCTCCATTCTGCCTCGGCCCTCGTCAGTCTGACAGTGTTCTAATAAGGAACACAGTTTTCAAAGGTGAATTTGTCATCTTTAAGGGCGTTAAACTGACGTTGCGGCAGTGATGTATCAAAATCAGTCCAGTGTATTAAAACAAGGCACTACCAAAGATGAAAAAAAGTCAAACGTTTTCTGTAGAGATTTACTTTTATACTGTTGACAGTGAGTTGTGTTTAAGTTGTTGTGTCTCTTTCCTTTTTCTTCTTGAACAGATGAGGAGGTGGTGATGGGGAACAAACTTCTGGTGTACATAAGGCAAGTCACAGATAAGATATTGATTTATACTTCTAGCTACTCGGCCTTCCAGCTGCCATTCATCATTTTGAAAAGTTTGTGACAAACTGCATACAAATTAACATGCATGCAGCTTCAGAGCCATCACACCGGTCTGTTTGCTTTGTATCCAAAGATGTTGAAATGTCCTGAGTTAAGTTCTCAACCTTCTTGTCCATGTCATTGTTTGAGGCAGTTGTGTATTGCTCCTGTCCAAAAAGAGCTTAAACTTATTTTCTCTTTGCATATGCATACATATGTTGTAAATAAGTGTGTGTGTGTGTGTGTAGCTGCTGTCTTGCAGGAAGAGCATATCCTCTAGGAGACATCCCTGAAGACCTCGTGGTTCAAGTAAAGAACCAGGTACGTAGACTCTTCATACTTGAGCTCTTCATCAGGCAGCCAGAGGTTCAGATTCAGACCTTTAGATTTCTTCTGTGGTCGACAACAAGCTCTAAGATTTATTTTCCTTTAAGAGAGAGACATAAATCTGCCTGTGCTCTTGCTCCCGTTGCCAGAGACTTTACTGAGACTGAGGTTAAAGTCCTGTTCTGACTCCCTCCTGTAGATGATCTGATTCATAAGGGAGCTCTCCTGTGTCATGTGGTTGTATGCCGTTGTTTTGAAGGTGCTAAGGATACTAAGTCAATTATTTATACAGTCTATGGGTTAAACATGATAAATGAGAAATCTTTCTCTGTGTCGTGAGTTAAAGATCGGGTACAGTGACTATTACAAAAAGCCAGTATTTCAATACGAGGTTGATTCATCTTGTTATTTCTTTTTTGTGTTTTGGCGACAGGTGTTCGAGTTCCTCATTCGTCTTCATTCAGGTGACTCATCAGAGGAGGAGGAGGTTTTCCCCTTTATTCGTTCTCTTCTCCACTTTGACACCCGAGAGTTCCTCAATGTCCTCGCCATGGTGAGATTTCTGTCATTCTTGATTTATATTCTCGTGTGTTTGCATCTGATGGAGAAAGACCGGATGTCTTAAAGCTGGGGTTGGTAGTCTTGGAAAACTAGCATGAATTTGAATGTAGCATTTCTCAGGACTCCGTCAACCCCTCCCCTCCTCCTCTCAGAACTCCTCAAAAACGACGCCCCCCCCCCACTTACATGCACGAGCGCTGCTGATTTGCGACCATATGATGGTGACTGATTCGAAACCGGTCCTCACCAAAACATTATCATAGTTAAAGTTAAAAACACACATAAATATGGCTGCTGTTAGTACTCACAACTATCATGCTAGCATTATCCAGTTGTACTGGTGACACGATATCAGGAGAAAAGTTATAACACATATATAATACTGTAACAGCTCTACTGTTTGTTAAACGTGTTCAGTGTAGATGTTCTTAATTCCTACAGTGTTGACGGTCAGTGAAGGCATCAGGAGAGGTGTAGAGTGTGTGAGCTGGAGAGAGGAGAGACAAGAGGAGAAGTTCTTCATTCATTCAAACATTGATTGTTGTTTTGTTGGTTGTCGTGATCACGGCCGACAGTGACCGGTTATTAAAGCTCAACGTGTTCACGAATCGGCTCGTCATTCCTACAGCGTCCGGACGGACGCTACAGTACATCTACATTTTCTGTAGGACTTAGTAAATGTCATTCATTCTTCTGCTTGTCAGAGCCCCCGTGGTGAGAGCTTTTCAGACTCTGATCCGGACTACAGTCCTGAGCAAAGCACCTCATCGGGTCAGAGGGGACCGGCCCGAGGTCGAGCGAGAGGGGCAGTCAGTAGAGTCAGGGGAAGCAGAGGCAGGAGACGGGGACTCGGAGTGCAGGCTGGGGAAATGTACGCGCAGGAGGCGGGCAGAACGCCAGGACAGGATTTGATTGGTTTAAAATTTGGGGACCCAAAATTCGCTGATTGGTTGGTGTTTTCCCAGGTTTACTCTGGCTGTAGATAGCAGCTTTTCTTCACTCTTTTTTAAGAACACATTATGTAATGATTACCATCAGGACATAAAGATAATTTTAACCAGTATAACAAAAAGTGTATCTAAATCTGATTACCAACCCCAGCTTTAATCTCAGATGTCTTAGATAGCTTCACTCTCAGGGGTCATTGTAGTGAGATGATGGGTGTACTCGTAGGGTTCAGTACAAGTTGAGAAATGTTAGATACAAATGAGATTCTCAGATCTGGTCTGTCGTGGTGAAGAGAGAGCTGAGCCAGAAGGCAAAGCTCTCGATTTACTGGTCAATCTACGTTCCAACCCTCACCTCTGGTCACGAGCTGTGGGTAGTGACCGAAAGAACAAGATCGCGAATACAAGCGTCTGAAATGAGCTTTCTCCACAGGGTGTCTGGGCTCAGACTTAGAGAGAGGGTCAGGAGCTCAGACATCCGGGAGAGGCTCAGAGTAGAGCAGCACTGTTGTTCCCTGCTGAGACTGCTGCTCCGGGATCAGACCCCGATAAACGGAGCAAGATGGATGGATGGGTGGGTGGATGGATGGATGGATGGATGGATGGATGGATGGATGGATGGATGGATGGACAAATGAGATTCACTTTCAGTTGTTATCATTTAATAATCCAATCTTTCTTTGTTCCAGACATTTGAAGACTTTAAGAACGATAAGCAGGCCCTTGAATACCAGCAGAGGATAGTGGACATCTTGCTTCAGGTAACGTCACAAACATCTGTGCACAGCTCTGTGATTGGATCGTATGAATGATGGCAGCATGCAGCATAAAGAACAGGAGGCTAACAGAACAATCATCTGCACAAATATTCTCCTGGTTGTGTCTCTGTTTCAACATGTTAGTCAACAGTCTCTAAGAAAAACATGCAGTAAAGGAAGGCCATCTCATACTTTAAATCACACTATGTTTCAAACCCAATGACACACAGACACACAGTGCTGCTCAGTTACAGTCATCCTGTCTCTATTATCATGAACAGAAATGACTACAATGAACATTTCATCCTGTGTCTTATATTCCTCTCTCTGATTATTAATCTGTCTTTGTGGTTATGCAGGTGATGGTGGACAACTCTGACTACACTCCTTCCCAGGTGGGAGGACTCTTCACCTTTTTGGCTCGCCAGTTGGCCAAACCAGACAACACACTCTTTGTGAACAGGAAACTCTTTGATCAGGTATGTATATGTGCAAAGTCTGGAGACCAGAGTGTCTTCATGGGTTTTATCATTCAAACAGACCTCTTTGGAGTAAAGACTTTTTTTTCATTTTTAATATTTTAATTATTTTTGTTGGACTTACAGGAAGTAAAGTGTATGTTCGATTAATTAAAGACATCCATATTGGAGTTAGCTACACCTTTCTCTCTGTGTTGGCAGCATAGACTGGATGTAGAACGAACAATGCCCCTTTACTTCCACCCAAAAGACCTCCTCCACAGGCGCTCACATTTCATTGCGTTGGTGCAAACGAGGCATGGAAGTGACCTGACTGATAGAACCACGAGACTGTTATTTTTTACCAAAACATCAATAAATCTTTATTTATAAAGCACCCAATCCCAACAAATGTTATCCTCAGACTCTTTCCAAACAGAGCAGGTCTAGACCGTACTCTATGTTCTATTATTAACAAAGATCCAACATCAAGACAGGATAAGATCCAGTCCCATCTTACAGACAGGACTCAGTCTGATCTCATCTTAATCCACCATGAGCAGAGCACTTTGCAGCATTTAGCAAGTTACAGTGGCAAGGACAAACTTCCTTTAACAGGCAGAAACCTCCAGCAGGACCAGACTCATGTTAGACACACATCTGCTGAGACCGTGTTGGAGAGAGGGATAGAGGGATAGAGGAGATATGCATAAACATGCATTTAACTCACAGATAAAAGGTCAAAGAGCCTTCAGGTCAGGACAGTCCACAGCAGATTCTTGTGTTGATCTGAAGTGGACTTGTGGCTATGGACAGTGAAATGACTGATGTGTTTGTTTATAGAACACAGCAGGAGCCTGCATTTATTGATAGAGTTGTAAAATAAGTTAGTATGTTAAAATCAAATAACTGATTAAAGCTAAATAAATTCCAGTGTATTTTTTTATTAAAACCGTTGTCGTTCCCAGAGTAGCTGATATCAATGAAAGAAGTAATCCCTTGTTCTTATTTTTTGACATCTTTGCTCGTTCCTTGTTTCCAGGTTCTGGACTTTCTGTGTTGTCCAGACGATGACTCCCGTCACACTGAGAGGCAGCAGGTTGGGTTTATATGATAAACTCTGTACCTTATATTTAAATATATACAGCCTTTGATTTAATACATGATTGATCATTGGTGCTGCAGGTTCTACTGGAGCTGCTGCAGGTCGGGGGTGTTGTCCAGTATAACGAGGAACGCCTGTTGGCTTTAGCAGAGAAGGCCAAGTTGTGAGTAACTGACCAAAGACATTTAATAAATGTTAATAATAATAATAATAATAATAATAATAATAATAATAATAATAATAATAATAATAATAATAATAATAATATGACTGGTAATAATAACAATAACAATAATAATACCATTACTAGTAATGATAATAATAATAATAATAATAATATTAATAATAATAATAATAATAATGATAATTTTATTTATCACGCACTTACATTTGGAGAATAATAATAATAATAATATTAATAATAATAATAATAATAATGATAATTTCAATAATAATAATAACAATAATAATAATAAAAATAATAATAATAATAATAATAATAATAATAATAATAATAGTAATAATAATAATAATAATAATAATAATAATAGTAATCACAATTGATAGGACTTATATAGCACTTTTCTAACTACTCAAAGTTGCTTTACATGAAGTGTGAAAAAAATCAAATGAAATCCCAAAATCAGAGGTGGGGGTGGAGTAGAGGTCACGTGTTGTATGCTTTTTGGAAGGAAGGTCTTGAGTTGTTTTTTTAATGAGTGAAGAGAGTCAGAATCACGGATGTGTGGAAGGAGAGAGTTCAAGAGTCGGGGCAGAGACAAACTTCCTTTAACAGGCAGAGACCACGAGCAGAACCAGACTCATGTTAGACACACATCTGCCTCCTTAGTGTTCTCTTTCTTGGCAGGTGGCATACAGTATGTTTATCCACAAGGCTTCCTGCTGAAATAGATGTCTATTGTTGTGTAAAAGATTTCATAAGGGTGTTTAGACTATCAAATGTTGAATACATTTGGATTCATTTAATTTGTTGAAAGACCAAAACAATTTAACCATAAATGATAATAAGGGGGGCTAAAAGATAGGAAGAGGTGAGCTTTAGTTCTGTAACTGAGAGTGACAGCTTTAATTAAACTTCACTTTTTAAACGTTTTTCATGTACATTTAGATTTGAGTAGCTTTAATTTCCAAATGTTGTTTATTTATCTGTGCATTAGGCCTCTATCCTAATGTTCATACAAAGTCCAGCTCTCTGTGAGACACCAAAGAAATAAGCATTAATATATGACAGTTACTAACATATGATGCTTTTCTAACTAGCGTAACATTCTGTGTAAATAACATGTCTTTTACTTTCCTGTCTCACTCTCCAGCTATCAGATCTGTGAGTTTCTATACGAGAAGAACAATTTGTACGACAAGATCATTGACTGCTACCTCAGAGACCCTCTCAGAAAGGTAACATGCATTTCAGATTTTATCACATTACTCCCAACACACTTGCCAGAACTAGAGATACCACACCCAGAGAAATGAGACCCCTGGCCTGTTAACAGATTTAATGTTTCCGGTTTGTTTATCTGTTTCTCAGGTGGAGATCTTCAGCTACATCCACAACCTGCTATCCATGCCTGGCTACAGCCTTGAGGACAAACAGACTGTCCTGGACAAAGTACTACGACACATTCAGGTCAGTACACACACACACACACAAACACACACACACGCACACACACACACACACACACACACACACACACACACACACACACACACACACACACACACACACACACACACACACACACAACATGTCAGGAGGTCAGCATCAGAGCAATTCCTCCTTGCCTCCTTGCCAACGAGACCCCCCCCCCAATCATTTCAATTCTGCATGAGATGTGTTTGAAAGTGACACATACCTCCATCCTGCCGCTGCTCCTATAACAAGAACTGTATCAGAGGATCTCATAACACATGGAGACACAGTATTTAATGAATCAAAATTAGATTTGAACTCAAATCTTGAATCTCTTCAGATTCAGGAAACATCCATCTCAAAGACCTGACCCTATACATACTTTTATCTAAATCCAACTTATTTAACGTCAGATTGTTGGAAACCAATATTCTGTTTCATTCACAGGCTCATTAAAATGAAGTTTCCTCTAGTCTAATTATATTCAGAGAACTATTGATGAGTATTTAATTCAAATAGGTGTTTAGTACTGATACAGGAGTCTTCAGCTGACTTAAAGCTGCTGTTGGTAGTCGTGATATAAACATCATTTCGGGGAGAGTTTTCTAATGTCAACACTACCCCTCTCCACCAGATTTCCTCTCACTCACCTCGCCCTCCCCTCTCTGCTCCCATAAGCCCCGCCCACAAAGGATTGTCATGCACGTTCATGTGTTTTACCATTGTTGCAACAAATGTTGTTTACTTCTCATGCACATTCTATGAAGAAGTAGTGACGGCTTCACAGCCAATCAGGACAGCGTAGCAGGTACCACCCCTCAACCGGTCGGATAGTAGCTCTGATTGGTCAGTGATAATGGGAACGAGGGGAATAATACCATTGCTTGAGACAGAGGCATTGGAAAACACAGATATTTTGACATAATCTAAAATTACTTTAATAACTGATGAAAATCGATTAGTATTATGACTTTTTTTCCAAACCCAGCACAAAAAACGGACTGTTTTTTTCCCCATTCCTACCAACTGCACCTTTAAGGGGATAAAAAGCAGATTGGTCTCAAGCTGAATGAAGAATTGTTCATTTGTAGCAGTACTCTTTTCTATATCGTGGCTTATTGTTGAGAAAACTCCTCGAAAAAAGTTTGGAAACGTTATTTGGGTCAATTATTTCTCCCTTTTAATTATACCAATTGATATTGTATTATATATCGTTTGAAAGTCTGATTAGTCATCTTTACAACAAGGTATAACTTGTTAGGATTGTGCATTCGTGGAATGAGAAACACAGATAAAAATGAATGCTGAACAAAAAAATGTGCCAAAATCCCCAGCAATGTTCTCCTGTTACAGAAATAGTTACTGAAATAATGTTTCCAATTTATTTTTCAGGAGTTTGTTTTAGAAATGAAGGACACGGGTGACATGAATTATTCTCTTCAGGCTTCTTCCCCTGAGATTTAACCTTGCAACCCTTATTCTGCAGGAGTTGATCGCCCTTGATGTCACCAACTCAGCTGAGCTGGTGTTGTTTCACTTCCCTGGAGAAGTGCAACAGATTACCTCTGAGCTTCAGGTAAGGTCACAACTGAAAGAATCATGCCTTCTTATTTGCCAGTGGAAAATCTGATGACCCGTTCAGACTACTCACTGTAAAAATATCTGCACTAGAACTGCAACTATTTTACTCAAATTCATATAACTGTTGATCATTATCTTTGAAATCAGAAGGGATATACTGTATAAAAGGAACTCATCGGTGCTAAAAGACAGGCTTCTCTTTACTCACTGGTGTAGCTATCGGGCTGGTGTGTTTACTCAGGGCTAGTTAACTTGAGTCGAGAGATCCAGAGACGGGAGTAATGCAAGTCTTAAGATCCAAAAATGGGAGCTGATTAGTTTATTGTATTATTGTATTGCACATATTAAAGAACAAACAAAGCATTTCTGCTCAATAACAAGAGCCAAGATATAAGTAAATTCAACAATATAACTAATGACTAACTTCAGTAAATGTGCAGGAGGAGCCAAAATAAAACCTTACAGAAGGGGTGTCAAACATACGGCCTGCGGGCCAAAACCGGCCCACCAGAGGTTCCAGTCCGGCCCGTGGACGACTTACCAAAGTGAAAACATTACAGAGAAGACATTTGCTGCAATTTTTCAATAAAAGTAACTACTATTTCAGATTTGTCCTCTGGGGGTCGCATACAATCATAGTGCCGATTGAGCGCACATGAACGGCACTCCGGGAGAATATTTGCAGTTTTAATAATCCGGTGGAAATTCATTCATACTTTTTAGAGCACTTCAAGATCCAATCAAAAGTGAAAAGTTTGGAAACACCTTCTCATTCAAGGGTTTGTATTTATTGTAATGATTGTAAACACTGTAGATTAATACTGAAGACATCAAAACTATGAAAGAACATATATGGAATTATTGAATGAACAAAAAAGTGTTAAACAAAGCAGAATATGTTTTATATTTTAGATTCTGTAAAGTAGACCCCTTTTTCCTTCATGACAGCTTTGCACACTCTTGGTATTCTCTCAGTCTGCTTCATGAAGTGGTCTCCTGGAATGGTTTCTAATGAACATGAGCCTTGTCAAGAGTTCATTTGTAGAATGACTTGTCTTCTTAATGTGTTTGAGACCATCAGTTGTGTTGTTCAGAGGTAGGGTTAGTACACAATGGATAGCCCTATTTGACTACTGTTGTAATCCAGATTATGGCAAAACCAGATTATTTCATAGTTTTGATGTCTTCAGTATTCATTTACAATGTTGAAAATAATTAAAATAAATACAAACATTGAATGAGAAGGTGTGTCCAAACTTTTGACTGGTAATGTATATATGAAGATGTTATACCTCTTGAGCTGAAGATGTTGTGTTTTGGGATTATACCTCAGGATTGGTTGAAAAGAGACAAATATTTAATGAACATTTTGCTGGTTGCAGCTAAAGAGGCGTTAACCAGGAAATGGTTGTCACCGGAGAGCCCAACTCTAAATGAATGGATGGACACTACAATGGACATTTACAATATGGAAAAGAGTGTGTGTGTGTGTGTGTGTGTGTGTGTGTGTGTGTGTGTGTGTGTGTGTGTGTGTGTGTGTGTGTGTGTGTGTGTGTGTGTGTGTGTGTGTGTGTGTGTGTGTGTGTGTGTGTGTGTGTGTGTGTGTGTGTCTGTGTGTGTGTGAAGCTTGCCTCAGCTGTAAACTGGAGGAGAAACATCACAGTACAAGTTTTTAGTGGAAGCAAAGTATAAGGATGAAACACTCCAAGACCAGGAGAGAGCAGCCCACTAGTTTGGAACGTGGTGACTTGTTCCCTCCGTCACCTGTAGGAGAGGACTTGACCGGTTCATGTAACTCACCAAATAGCTTCCTGTCTTTGTCTCTGTCTTTAGGATGACCAATTACTCATGAAGTTCCTCAGTTGTCTCCTCGAGCCAAGGTATGGTGTGCATTAGTGTTAACTCTTTTATCATTCTCCTGAGATTATTTTAATTTCCCTGTTGATATCTCCTCCTTCTTCCAATCACCTCGTCCGTCCTGCTGCTCAGAGAGGGACATCATTCAGCGACCGTCCTGCCAGCCGAACACGAGCTTCACGAGCGTCTGCTGGATTTGCTCTGCCGCCTTTCTCCTCAGCAGATCCTGAACTTCCTCCAGACTTCTCAGCACTACCGACTGGAAGAGGCCATACAAGTACTTTTAAATATTCTGTCATTGTGTGTATTGTATGTGCTTGTGTGTGAGAGGGGACGTCCTGTTCAGAACTATTCCACTTTACCATTCGTCACCAATGATCTCATTGATGACAGCAGGATCAAACCAGCTTACCTGAACCTTTGGGACGTTACGTTCTTCTCATGGCATGTTTTTATTCCATAGATCATAGAGAAGTACCAACACAACGAGGCTTCAGCATATCTGCTGGAGAAGAAGGGAGATTATCAAGGAGCTTTTGCTGTCTTGTTAAAGGTACGTAAACACTTAAAGATTGATTGGTGGCTCTGAGGTAGACGTGTTTATGTGTATGTCAGGGATGTCTTTTCAAACTTTTCACACTGAGGACCACATACAGAAACGTATATGAGGAGGGCTGGGCCACGTTGATGTACCTCACCTCAAGTATCAAATTTAGTAAACCTTAGTAAACCAATCCAATGTGGGTGAGATATGCTGGGTGATCAGATAAACATAAACAAGAAGAAAAAAACGCCTATATCAAAGATTTCCAACTGAGTATGAACATCTCAGGAAGGGAAACGTCAATGAAGCGGGTTGGTTTGGTTGTCAATGACAACAATATCATAACCTCCCTCAAATTGTAGCTTGAACTTTTTGTCCAATCATGCTTTTTTCAATTTAAAAAAAACTGTCAAAAATTCGGTCATTTTTATCCATCAAAACCTAGAAACAGTAATTCACACTTTTATTTCATCCAGGTTAGATTTCTGCAATTCACTTTACTCCTGTCTCAACCTCAATAAACTTCAACTGATCCAGAATGCTGCAGCCAGACTCATAACCAGGTCCAGCAGGAGAGACATCTCACACCCATTTTAAAATCACTTCACTGTTCTCCCAGTCCATTTTAGAATTGATTTTAAAATGATGGTGTTGACTTTTAAAGCTCGTAGGGCTACATAATAGCAAAATAGCAGACTACATTGCTGACCTCTTGAGCTTTCATGTAACCTCAGATCGTCCGGTAGGTCTTTACTGACTATTCCACGCTCAAACAAAAAAACAAAAGGTGATCGAGCATTTTCTGTTCGGGCCCCTAAGCTGTGGAATGACCTGCTGGAGGAAATCAGGGAAGCTAACACACTGTCGTCTTTTAAAAAACTCACTATTTTTATACTCGCTTTTTATTGATTTTATGGTGTATTGCTTTGATGATTGTTTTATTACTACTGCTGGATAATGATATGTTCTTAATTACTGCCTACTGCTTTTAGAAACTGTTTGTAAAGTGCTTTGTAATTTGTTTTGAAAAGCAATATATAAATAAAGTTACTGTTACTATTATTTCTGTAGTGTTCTGGCAGCTCCTTCTCTGAACAGCAGTCTTCTGGTTACTTCATCCTCAGAGGAGAACCATGGTGATCCCCTTCCTCTGTATAGAGGGGAAATAAAGGGAAAAGGAGAGCTTGTGATGAAGTCTATGTGAATAAAGTAGAGCTTATTAATCATTCAGATCAGCTCCAAATATTTGACAGAAATGTTACCAACTTTAATTGATTTTATTTAGCTTTGCAAGTATTCAGGCTTATTAACCCATAATACTATGTCCCAAATATGTTTAACTCACCAATGATGAGAATATTATTGCACTTAGTGGGAGCAGTGATGTTGCGCTTTGGACTGTAGGATAGCTGGCTTTGCACATGACCCTTTTCAGCTGTGACTGAGGGTGGCTGTGGCTTAGTGGAAGAGTTGGTCTTCTCTCAATCGGAAGGTCGAGGTTTGAACCCCGATCCCTCTGAACCCCAAACTGCCCCGGTGTGTGAATGGGATGAGTTAATACTAATGGGCTCTTCACACAGCAGCCTCTGAAAATTACAAAGCATAAAAAACGGTGCAGACAGGAAAAAAAAAAAGAAAAAAAGAAGCAAAACAGGACATCAGAATGCAGAATATACAGTTGTGCTCATAAGTTTACATACCCTGGCAGAATTTATGGTTTCTTGGGTAGTTGCTGTTGTCTTTATGATATAAAAAGAGTAAACACAGTTTGATAAAAAATTTGCTTCACCCAACCACTAACCATGAGTGAAAAAAAAGTTTTTCTCTTATCTTTCACATTCTCTGAAAAATGGCCAAAAAAAATCACAAATTCTGCCAGGGTATGTTAACTTATGAGCACAACTGTAGCCATGATTTAGGGGTGGAGAGATGCCTTCTTATATTACAAGGTTTATAGTGAGGATTTAAAAGCAGTTAAGGTTGTGGATTGTCTAATCTTCAGTGTCAGGGACTTCCACAGTCTTGGAGCTCTGACTGAAAAGGCCCGGTCACCTTTTGCTCTAAGGCGGGATCTTGGCACAACCAGCAGAGCTGCATCCACAGATCTGAGGGGCCGCCCAGGCACATATGGGGCTAGAAGGTCTCTTAAATAGTTTGGGGCCTGTCCATTTAAAATTTTAAAAGTAATCAATAAAATCTTAAAATCAACACAATAAAAAACTGGCAGCCAATGTTAGCTGACGAGGACAGGAGTGATGTGTTGGTATTTTGATGTGCCTGTTAAAATCCGAGCGGCTGCATTTTGAACTAGTTGGAGTCTGTGGAGGAAGCTCTGACTGATACCTGTTAAAGGTGCATTACAATAATCAAGACTAGAAAAAATAAAAGCATGGATGACTTTGGACAGATCGGAGGGGGAAAGGAATGATCTTATTTTGGAGATTTGTTTAAGGTGGAAAAAGCAGGATTTAACTGTATTTCTGTTTTTAAATAATCATACATTTGCATAAAGCAAGCATATTTGTCTATCCCATAATGCCAAGAGTTTTAGAAACTTGAAAAATGTCTCTTTAGGTTACATTTACAACTGATAAAAAAGTGTGATTCATTTGTGATTGATTATGAGTAAAATACGGACACTCAGGTGATTAATTGTGATTAAGATAGTGAATCATTTGACAGCCCTACACACAGAAACACACACTTAGATTATTGCTTTAATGTTTATTGATCTTATATTCTCTTTTAATCTCTGAAGACACTGAAACAAAAGCTGAGTCTCCTTACTGCCGGGATCGACCGAGGATCTGAAGGAGGAAGTCTGGAAGAAGAGGACGGAGACAGCAAACCGTCCCTGACTATCGTGAAGGATTCTCTAAATAACATCATCGACTTGTGTCATCACAGCTCTGAGAACCTCTACCAGCAGCAAAGAGAGGTACGGTCACTCTGCAGCAGGGTGGGTGGAGGGGATTCGGGTGTTTGCTATGTATTCATCCGTCCTTTTCTTTCAGGTCCAGTGGTTTCCACTCCTGGAGACGATGATGGTTTTTCAAAGAGAAGTGAAGCAGCACGGCTCGACACACACATTTCAGGGTAAAACATAAAAAACATCTTTATACAACTTTACCTTTACACTTCTTTTGACTGTTTGTCGAGAAACCTCACGTTACTTTGCTCTCAGTAAAATGATCCTGTTCTCTTTCAGACAGACTGAACTTTAAAGGTGACATATCATGCATAATTGACTTTTTGATGGTTCCCTACCTGAATTATGTGTCCCTGGCATGTCTACAAACCCCCTGAAAATGAAAAAAATCCATTCTGCCCCTGTTCTGATTTCTCCACCTTTCTGTAAATGTGTGTGAAACGAGCCGTTTCAGACTTCAGTGTTTTTGTTACGTAACAACAATATCCGGTCTGTCACGGAGTCAGAGCTCGGAGCTTGTTCAGCCCATAGACTGTATAAAATAATACTGAATCCCCCCTCCGTTTTTCATTACCTGCACAAATGTGTGCTAACAAGGAGCTTAGGAGGGAGGCATGCTAATTGTAGGCTGTCTTAATAAACACAAAGGTCGGTTTTACTCCCCACGTCTGCAGATTTGAAGATCTAGTGGATGATTTTTATTTATCATGGAAAAGTGCTAGCGCTAGTTAGCATAGCCACATTGCTACATGTTCGTAGCTGTGTACCAAGACACACGTCTACATACTGACAAATGAAACAACAAGAAACACTAAATCTGTGACCAATGGTTCATAAGGTCCTGCTGCAGGCGCCTCTCCATCAGGATCAGATTCTGGATCAGATTCAGAGGGTTGAAGTAACGCGGGTCTGTGTGGTCAGAGAGAAAACAGCCTGTTCTGAGCAGGGCTGAAGAAGAGGGGTTTACAGGCAGACCAAAATCTGATTTCAAAGTGTTTTTTTGAGCATTAACTTTGAAGACATGTTTTGAGGACCTCTTAGACCAATATATGTTGATGAAAAAAAGCGTAATATGTCACCTTTAAATCAAAATGTTCTGCTTTTTGATAGATTTAAATATGCTCCTATTTTATCCGACAAAAAAATCTAATTATTATTAAAGACAAAAAAATCCCAATATTTTTGTTTTTCATTCTGTTTGACTCAGATTTGATCAACATTGAGTATGATTTATATGAAAATGTTTTATTTAAATACTTTTGTCACGTGTCTGATAACTGCATTAAATTAACAGCTGGAAAGTGTTAATCTAAAAGGCTGTTAAAATGTCATAAAGTCAAATATCAGCTGTAAAGTTCTACATTAAAAAAATATATAAAACACATACTACTTAAGTGGCCATGGATCAATGTAATATTAATGTTGTGGAGGCTCTAACTAAGATGTTAAAAGTTGTATTTGTGTGTTTTAGTGATACGAGAGCTGACGATGAAGGTTCTCAACTGTATGAGCAGCTTTATTTCTCTCCCGGCCATCATCCAACGAATCCTTCAGGTGAGTGTTTTCACCTTTCTCTCACTCTCTAGTTTACATTTATTATAAATCTGATGTTTATACTATATTATATTATAGTTTTATATTATTATATTATATTGTATAATATTAGACTGTTTTATACTATATTATATTATAGTATAGTGTTTTATATTATATTGTATTATTTTATATCATGTTATACTATCTTATTTTATATTAATTAATTTTATTGTAATATACTGTTTTATACTATATTATATTATATTAGTGTTTTATATTATATTATATTGTTTTATATTATATTATAGTATCTTATTTTATATTAATTAATTATATTGTATTGTATTATACTGTTTTATGCTATATTTTATTATATTAGTGTTTTATATTATATTATAGTATCTTATTTTATATCAATATAGCATATTATAGTGAATTATATTATATAATATTATATTAGATTATTTTATATTACATCATAGTATGTCATATTATATTATATTATAGTATGCTACATAACATTACATTATATTGTATAATTATCATTATATGATGTTTTATTATATTATATTACTATTATATAGTATTTTTTACTATTCTCTATCTCTGTAAACAGACATATTACATACCCATATATATTTATTTATTTATATTGCTACAATCTGTCATAACCAAAACATAATCTCACCATGTCAACCTTTCACTACTGAATAACATTTTCTTTCTGTGGGTAATGACAACTATTTACACCATATGTAACATTTGTACATACCTTTTCAATTTTTATTCTTATTCATTTCTATCTATTTTTATTATTATTATTATATTTTTATCTATTTGTGCTCCATTATTCTTGTACTATTCTTGCTACTTTGTCTGTGTTGCTGATCTTATCTTAACTAAATGAATTCCTCTCAACGTGACATGCTGTGCTGCATCTTTGTGTCTGTCAGGACCCCGTGTACGGGACAGGAAAACTATCAGAAATCCAGGGACTCATCCTGGGTATGCTGGACACCTTTAACTACGAACAGGTGAGAGGTGTTTGTGTTAATGTGTGAGAGAGTTAGTGTTCTTCACTGAGCTGAGACTAGAAACCTTATTACATAACAAATAACAAAGTACATTCACTAAAGTAATGTAGACATGTGGAGTTGTCCTCTTGTACTCTAATTGGGCGGAGCCAAACATCTTCTATATTATAAAGTATAACTTGATGAGAAAGACAAAATAAGGGAGGCTGATCAGCACGGGCCCAACCAGCAGTTTAAACCCCCACCAATCAACTCCTCAGATCTTACCTTGCAGATGTGAATTTATTGGTCATTTTTTGGTAACTGACAGCTTTAAATAATGCAAATATTCTTTTAGACTCTACTTGAAACAACCACCAGTCTGCTGAACCATGACCTCCACTGGTCCCTGGCTCATCTTCATGCTGCAGTCACAAAGGGACTCCACCCCCGACAGGACTACTGTTACATCTGCCTGCAGCACTACAAGAGAAGGCAGGACTCTGTTGAGGAGATTATTGTGTTCAGGTAATATTAGACTGTGTTCAACTGTCTCTGGAGTAATAGACTCAAAATAATTGGTGTGTCTGTCCTCTCTTATTTTACAGTTTCAGTCGTCAGACCTCGGTGAATATGGATTGTTAAAGTTCTAAAGTACAGGTGCTAATGTGCCTCTCTGTGTATTTTGTCAGCTGTGGTCACCTGTACCACTTCCAGTGCCTGCAGCAGAAGGACTATTGTTGGGGCTCTGCCTCACAGCTTCAACAAAGGTGGAGCTGCTACAAATGTTCCTCCAGCCACGGAGGGAGGAGTGGGTCCTCTATTAAAGCAGGAAGACATCGCAGTTCATCCCTGGCACAGGTGAGTGGGTCTGTCCTATCAAAACATATAGATTAACAAGATGTCATCAATGTGAGGAAATACAGGACCTCAACTAAACATTGTGATTGACTTTTCTTATATGATTGTGTGACTTGGGAGAATGAGAGAATGAGAGGATAATGTTGGACCAAACCCTGATGTATAAATCACTTCTAAAAAAAAATGTTATCAGCTCAAATTATTATTAATGTATTTATTTTTTTTATTATTATTATTATTATTATTATTATTATTATTATTATTATTATTATTATTATTATTTTAATACTTTATTTATTTAATTATTTATTTATTCATCTTTATTCACGTTTAGAGAATGAAATAGAGAATAATGTTGCACCAAACCCTTATTCATAAGTCATTTCTTTAAAAAAAAAAAAGCGTTATTAGCTCAAATGATTTATTTATGTTTTGTTCTTTAATAATGATAATAATACATTTAAATTAACCAAAAACAGCAGCTTTAGATAGAAATCTTCATGCTGGTAAATATGCTCCGAGTCTCATAATGAACCTTGATTCTGACAGTGTTTCAATGAGTTAGCATGTAGTGTGGTAAAACAAAGGGTCATTAGCCTTTGCTGTCATAAAATGCCTGTTTTATCATTATTTATATGGCCGTTCAATCTCGGAAATTATTGGCAATTGTTGTTTATCATTGTCTGACAATGATTGGATGTGAGAATGGATGCTAACTTTTCAGTATTTCTGGGGTTACAAAATCAACTTCCAGCTGAGGAAAACACAAACAAACATGAAATGTACGCGCAGGAGGCGGGCAGAACGTCAGGACGGGATTTGATTGGTTTCATCATTTGGCTCCTGATGGCAGGGTTTCGTTGGTGTTTTCCCAGGTTTACTCCGGCTGTACATAGAGGCTTTTTTCCTGCTCTTTTCAGCATTCACACGTTAGTCATAATGCAATTAAGGTCAAAAATGAATGCATGAATTGTTTCCTTTTCTTTCACTTTTTACTACTTTATTTCTCTTTTTCATTTCTCTTTTAGCTCTTGCAGCCTCTGTTATAGAGGCTTTAACTTTAGAATAACTCACAGACAGCTTAGTGGACAAGTCAAAACTAATATACAATTTGCATCAATTGGAATAAAGAATGACCAAAGTACTTAAAGTTTGAGCTACCACCTATGATCTAAGCATACAGGTGCAACTGATTTGACCGATGTGGCAACCAAAGCATCACAAAAGCCAGCAGAGCTCTATTTAAGAGTGTGAAAATAAACCCAATAAGTTATATGCACGAAAGTTAAACAGATGGAAATTAGCTGCAGACCAGTCAACATGGTGGAGGACTCATCCGAGGGAAGTCCTCAGGTTAACATGTTGTCATATATCATATTCCCAATGCGTCGTCTCAAATTCTAAGAGTTCGTCAGCTCTTCTCTTTCTTTAGTTTCACGCACACAGAACCTGTATGAAACCAGAAAGCATCACACATGATGCTCCTGATAGTGCAAATACACTCAGCTGGGATAATGGGACATCGTAGAGTAATCACAATGATCTCAGAATAACTGCAGACCATAAGTATGTACACCTGCATATTTGTAAATGTTTCACAGTGTTCTCCTTTAGAAGAATCATTTTAAAAATATTATTATTAATATTATTATTATTATTAGTAGTAGTAGTAGTAGTAGTAGTATTAATTAACCCAAAGGCCAAAAACATAAAGTACACTTCATTCATTCGAATCCCAAACTAAGACAGTGGTAACAATTGTTGTTAATATGGTCTGTAAAATGGTTCAAAATGCAATAAAATGGAATTTTAAACATGCAATTAATTTCAATTGACCATTAAAATTCTGCAATGAATTACTATTAACTAGTGATTATTTGTAAAAGTGCTAAATGTGTCAGGTGTGTCCTCATGAGGAGAAGAACACAACTTTTCAAATGTTTGTTTGTTGAATAGAGGTTTGATCAATCTTTTCTGATGCATTCAAGGTGGTCAGGAAATCTAAGCGCTGATGAGCTTTTGTAGCAGATTTGTCTCTCAAAAGGATTTTTAAAATCCAGACCAGATTGTTAGCTGAACCTGCATGAAGAAATCTATTTATGGAATAATAATCATCAGATTGACATCCTGGCTCACACCAAAGGGAGCCAAGATGTCAATTCAGCAGTGTGCATTCCTCCAGTTTTTGCTCTCCGCGCTGCATATACCAAAGCCTGATTGATCAATACTACTGACACAAACAGAAACCAGAACACATCCCACTCTGAAAATCTTGAATACATTTTCATGCAGATCTGTAACTAGAGATGAACGTCAGAGGGATGTTTTCACTTTTATCATCCTGCTCTCATCAGCACAAAACATGTTATATCTTACAATCCTTACACGGCTCTCTTCTTCTCTCTGTCGTAGACTTGTGTTTCATCAGGGCATCGTGATGCAGGAGCAGAGGCTGACAGCACCATGGTAAGGTTTTTTCAGATCCAAAAAGCATGTTTACAACAAAACACATTTTGTCTTTCAGGCAAAAAGTCCTGTTCAAGTTTTTTCAAAATGTGACCCAGTTTGTAAAAAATGCTGCACAATGTGTCTTAAAAGTTTATTGGTAACACTTCACAAAAAGGTGATAAATGTCTGTGCAGTTACAAAACTGCTGATGAACTGATCAGTACACCAGAAATAATCTAAGAACGCTAACACACCATGAGGTTTAGATCCTGTGGTAAGTTCAATTGTAGTCTTTATTGAGAACCTTACTCAACAGATCCAGGAAGGCAAACAGTAACATACACAGATGAGTATTATATATATTTTAACTGAATAAAATAAAGTAAAGTATCCAAATTAAACAAAACATTGTTTGATTTGGATACATTTAACCAGATAAACTAATACACTCTGATGTTTGTGAAAAGAGAAATAAAACAAAAAAGCAGCAGAGAGAGAGAAAAAAGAGAGAGAGAGCTAAAACCAAGCGGCAACCTCCGTCCACAAGAATTGAAGCCAATGCGGCAGGCATTTTTCTTTTTTCAATATATGTAGCAGAGTTTAGAACAAACAAACAAAAGCAGTTTTCCATTAAAATCAAGCGGCAACCTCCGGTCTCAAACGATAAAGCCCATGCGGAAGTGTTAAAAACTGCAGTTCCTCAAGTGACCACTTGAGGCTGGCTGCAGAAACACCGGAAACCACATACACACCCATTCAAAGAAGCCGATCTTTACAGCAGAAATAAACATGTTTGCAGCCTGGTTCAAAAGAAGAGTGTAGTCTGGATAGCTCATTTCTCTATCAGCACACACTGCCGCCGTTGATTGGTCTCAAAACAGCGCTTCAGAAACAGATGGCTGACGTCAAGGATACTACGTCCATTATTTATACAGTCTATGCTTAAATAGTTATTGTTGTAACTTTTTATTTCTAAGATTGCTTTTTATTTATTCTTTGTAATTAATTGTAATGAACTTTTACAGCATGTCAAATGTGTGACTGTGTTCAGAGACTTTCGGTACCAGCATTGTCTGCAGGACATAAAACTTCCCAATGTTTGGTGCTCATGAGTTCACTCTTTGTTGCGGTGGAAATGAAACACTCAAGTGGAAAGTAAACAGATAATCATGATGGAATGATTCAATACTTATTAACTACGATCATACGAGGGCACCATCTAGTGTGATAGTAGTTTACTGAAGGAGACACAAAAACAGAAACTATGAAAACGTAAATGACTCAATAAGAAGTTTGGCAGGTTATTTAAAAAAGAAGAACTCAAGACCATCATAAAAACTCTCAGATATGTTGTTTATTTGTATCTAACAGTTGATTCTTTATTAAATAACAATCCTCTCTCCTCCTCTGACATCTGATAAGATACAGATGGTTCACGATCAGTTTGTTCCATGTAACGGTCTCATTTGTTCCCTGGTGACAGCACATACTTCTATGATAGCAAATATTCAGTAATTGGCCCACATGAACCAATCAGGAATTGGCAGCAGAGAGAGAGAAAAAAGAGAGAGAGAGCTAAAACCAAGCGGCAACCTCCGTCCACAAGAATTGAAGCCAATGCGGCAGGCATTTTTCTTTTTTCAATATATGTAGCAGAGTTTAAAACAAACAAACAAAAGCAGTTTTCCATTAAAATCAAGCGGCAACCTCCGGTCTCAAACGATAAAGCCCATGCCGAAGTGTTAAAAACTGCAGTTCCTCAAGTGACCACTTGAGGCTGGCTGCAGAAACACCGGAAACCACATACACACCCATTCAAAGAAGCCGATCTTTACAGCAGAAATAAACATGTTTACAGCCTTGATCAAAAGACGAGTGTAGTCTGGATAGCTCATTTCTCTATCAGCACACACTGCCGCCGTTGATTGGTCTCAAAACAGCGCTTCAGAGCCAAATCAGAGCCAAATCAAGCTGCATTTCCTGACTCCACCCCTTGTCTGTTTTTTGGCCCCTGTTGGAACAGCCCACTGTTTATGCTCTGACATTATTTCTGCTCTGGTTTTGTTGCGGCCCAGGTGGTGGTTGAGGCGTCATTGAACCTGCAGCAGGAACAGTCCTGGGATCAGCTACGCACTTTATACAAAGGACCGTCGAGGGTATGTTTCATTCTGTGTTTTTGTTTGTTGGATAATTATCAAGGCCTGATGTAGAAAATGAATGATTCATACAGTTTGTTTCCTTTTAGGATAAGAACAAATCGAGTAATGGAGTAATCTTTTTTTCATAACTTTGTAGTGTAAATGCTCTTCTGTAAATATGTGTTCATAATGCTGATAGCTTGTTAACTTATTTTTAAAACTTAGACCTTACTCTTAAAGCTATATTTATTTTTTCTTGGGGGGGTTGTGTGGGTTACATGTCAGTCAATCAATCAATCTTTATTTATATAGCACCAAATCACAACAAATGTTCTCCTCAGACTCTATCCAAACAGAGCAGGTCTAGACCGTACTCTATGTTCTATATATGATCCAGTCCCATCTTACAGACAGGACTCAGTCTGATCTCATCTTAATCCACCATGAGCAGAGCACTTTGCAGCATTTAGCAAGTTACAGTGGCAAGGACAAACTTCCTTTAACAGGCAGAAACCTCCAGCAGGACCAGACTCATGTTAGACACACATCTGCTGAGACGTGTTGGAGAGAGGGATAGAGGGAGATGAAGAGAGAGAGAGATGATAGTGAGAAGACGAGTAGTAGTAGTTGTAGCAGCTGGAGTCTGGCTCGTCCACAGCAGCAGAGATCCAGAGGAACCTACAAGACAAGGGAGCTCAGGGACTCCAGAAAGGTCTATGGTTAGTAACTTTAATGGGACAGGAAGAGTTAAAGTAAGAGACAGGGAGAGAGAGGAGAGAGACAGGATCCAAGTGTGTCAGTTCCCTATAGCTGTCTAAGCCTATAGCAGCATTACTAAGCTGGTCCAAGCCTGATCCAGCTCTAACTATAAGCTTTATCAAAAAGGAAAGTTTGAAGCTTACTCTTAAAGGTGACATATTACGCTTTTTTCATCAATATATATTGGTCTAAGAGGTCCCCAAAACATGTCTTTAAAGTTTATGCTCAAAAAAACACTTTGAAATCAGATTTTGGTCTGCCTGAAAAGCCCTCTTCTTCAGTCCTCATCAGAACACTCTGTTTTCTCTCTGACCACGCCCCCTCAGGAAGTGGCTGTGCCTCGGCTCTCCAGCACGTTGATCTAATGTTTACATGTTGGCTGAATATACACGGCTGCTCACAGATCACGTTACTTCAACCCTCTGAATCTGATCCAGAATCTGATCCTGACGGAGAGGCGCCTGCAGCAGGACCTTTCTGAAGGATTGGTCACAGATTTAGTGTTTCTTGTTGTTTTATTTATCAGTATGTAGACGTGTGTCTTGGTACACAGCTACGAACATGTAGCTATGTGGCTATGCTAACTAGCGCTAGCACTTATCCATGATAAATAAAAATCATCCACTAGATCTTCAAATCTGCAGACGTGGGGAGTAAAACCGACCTCTAACAGAAAGGCAGCAGGACCTTTCTGAAGGATTGGTCACAGATTTAGTGTTTCTTGTTGTTTTATTTGTCAGTATGTCGACGTGTGTTTTGGTACACAGCTACAGCTATGAACATGTAGCTATGCTAATTAGCGCTAGCACTTATCCATGACAAATAAAAAACATCCACTAGATCTTCAAATCTGCAGACGTGGGGAGTAAAACCGACCTTTGTGTTTATTAAGACAGCCTACAACTAGCATGCCTTCCTCCTAAGCTCCTTGTTAGCACACATTTGTGCAGGTAATGAAAAATGGAGGAGGGATTCAGTATTATTTTATACAGTCTATGGGCTGAACAAGCTCCGAGCTCTGACTCTGTGACAGACCGGATATTGTTGTTACGTAACAAAAACACGGAAGTCTGAAACGGCTCGTTTCACACACATTTACAGAAAGGTGGAGAAATCAGAACAGGGGCAGAATGGATTTTTTTCATTCTCGAGGGGTTTGTAGACATGCCAGGGACACATATTTCAGGTAGAGAACCATTAAAAAGTCAATTTTGCATGATATGTCACCTTTAAAAATAGAGAGGGTGTCTGCCTCACGGACCCTGACTGGTAGTTGGTTCCAAAGGAGAGGGGCCTGATAACTGTCAATAGTAATTCTACTAGCAACAGTGGAAGCCGGTCATTATGAGTTGGTGGAACAGCTTGAGGCTTAGATGGGAGATTAGATAAATTGAAGCTAAGTTAGTCAGGTGAGATTAGCTTCCTGTCAGTCTGTGAACCTGCAGTTCATTCTATTTCCAATTCTGAAAAGCAAATTGGCAAACAAAAGAACAGGCACTTCTCTTTTTTCAACATATGTAGCAGATTTAAAAACCAAACAAACAAAAGCCGTTTTCCATTAAAATATAGCAATAAAATTGGATTCTGTGTTGTTTTCCTATAATAGATTTTTATATTCCCTGATAAAAACGAAGAATCCAATCTATGTTAATCTAAAATGCAAAAATGCATGATATCTGTATGATTACAAGGTGAAGGTTGGTAAAGTTAGAAAGAGATTCACAGATTCGACCTTGATCATTGATTTTTTTAGTAGCATATCTTTTCGGCAGTACACTTTGTAGATGGTCTCTGCCAACTCACCTCACCACTGGCAGCGCATAGAGACTAATGTTATTTGCCCAACGCGAGAGATGGCCTTTATTGATGAAAATGACGTTGTAGCTGGTTGTCTGTCTTACACTGATGGGAAAGAGGTATATTTTGTGTTTTTACCACCTTTTGTTAACAAGTTATTTATCTGAGAAGGTTGAATCTGTGAATCTCTTTCTAACTTTACCCAGCTTCACCCTGTAATCATACAGATATCTCTGCATATTTTGCATTTTGGATTAACATAGAATGGATTCTTTGTGTTTATCAGGGAATATACAAATCCATAATAGGAAAACAACACAAAATCCAATTGTATTGCTATATTTTAATCATAGATTGTATAAAATATGGACGTAGTATCCGTGACGTCACCCATCTGTTCCTGAGAGCTGTTTTGAAGCCAATCGACGGCAGCAGCCATATTGGAAATGCGGAACTCAATCAGGCAGAGTGTGATGTAGTGTGAGCATAGACTGTAAATAAAAATGGACAGCGTTGCTCCGCCTCTTCCTGTTGTACAGTTCTGAAGCCAAAAAATCCCTCTCCTGGGCGCCGCCATTGTGCAGCCAGAGCCTGTGAAGCCACTGTAATAAGCTCCGCCCTACAGCGTAACGTCACAAGACGCTGTGTGTCCTTTGAAGTTTCACTCTACGGTGGCTGTGAATCAAAGGAAACAGGAAGTAAAACCCCGTTTTTTAAACTCTAATAACTAACGAAAAAGAAACTTTTCAGAAAAAAGAGGCCTTGGACACAAAACACTTAAATACTAACTACATATCACCACAGCATACGGATGTGACAAACATTCGTACGACGTGTATTTATTTTTTAAAGTTTGACGGATTTTTTGACCTATACTGCAGCCAGCCACCAGGGGGCAGTCACACTGCTGAAAGCCTCACCACCAGGGCCGTATCCGGCATGCTTGAGTGTGAGCCTCTTAGCCAATAGCTATGTGTTCCTGACCAGGAGTCACATCAGTCACGTCCTTATTTGGGCAAAACTCGAAATCTTAATATCTTCTGAACCGTCACGTTAGAAAAAAATTCACCCCCTGTACAGTGTGTGCCGATAGAGAGATTAGCTTCGTAGGGCCAAGCAGTTTTTTTTAACCAGGCTGTAAACATGTTTATTAATGCTGCAAAGATCGTCTTTTTCCCATTCATGTCTATGTGGTTTCTGGTTTTTTCTGCAGCCAGCCTCAAGTGGATTCTCGATGAATTGTAGTTTATAACACTTCCACATTGGCTTCATCGTTTGAGACCGGAGGTTGCCGCTTGATTTTAATGGAAAACGGCTTTTGTTTATTTGTTTTAAACTCTGCTACATATATTGAAAAAAAGAAAAATGCCTGTTCTTTTGTTTTCCGATTTGCGTTATAGAACTGGAAATAGAATGAACTGAAGGTACACGGACCCCTGGCTTCATCCAGTGTTAAACTCAGCAGTAGCATCACCTTCAACAATACAAACTATTGCACATTAGCATAAAAACAGGAGTACTGCATGTGTGTGTTTGTATGACCACTAGGTGGCAGACATGTATTCATCAATGTTTGATTGATCCTTTGTTTTCTTGTTCTCTGTTTTCACAGTTATCCATGCTTTCACAACTCTCCCACGGCCACAGCAGCGATAAGAAGTTGCTCCCAATCCCAGCCGATCTCAGGACGGAGAACTCCTCTCTGAAGCTCTCTCCTCCGCCTCTGATGGAAGACTAGCACTGGGCCTGTGTGGAGAGACGTGCATGTGTTGGAGTTTACTGCTGTACAACTAATGACGTGTGATTTAAAAAATGTTAATAATCATGACAACGAGTAAGGCTGGTGATTTTTATCATTAGTGCATGAATAATAAAACAGTGACCAAATTCTTACATCTAAAATCATTTAACAGCGGGCTGGGCAGATACATGTTGGCGGTGATGACGTGCCTTTGTGACTGAATGAACATTTATAGGGATCCACCACTTGTGATGAACATTACAGAACAGGAGACGGTTTCTTTAAATCCTTCAGGGATCTCGTGGCTATGAAGGAACATTATACTGTTTTTACAGGAAAAGTTTATGAGACTTTCCCTCATAATGTATTTCTAGCCAATAGAGGTTCACGGCTCTTGTGTGTATGAAGTCTGTGTTGAAGGTGTTCAATATTAGAGAGGAGAATTCTGTAAAAAAGAAAATGTTGATGCCTCATAAGTCCTTGTTTACTACTGTGATTCTTTTTTCCACAAAATAAACTAAAATCATTCCTTGATTTTTAAAAAAAATCTGAATAAACAACACATTTTATGTCCACATGGTGTTTGAGAGAGGGATAGAGGGAGATGAAGAGAGAGAGATGATACATACGACCACACTTATGGAAATGATGGATATGAATGCAGACTTGTTCTAATCTTGAAAATGATCTACTGAACCCTCACTGCCCCTCCTTTGGTGCTCCTGCTGGTCCAATCGCAACATTTGGATGAAACCACCTGAAGGGTCTGGGTGCCTTCTTTAAGCCTGAAGGATGAGCCGCAGCTTTTATTCTTGAGAAAACTTAAACAATCCAATCTTCCCTCTCAGCTCTTAGTGAACTTCTACAGGAGCACGAAGAGAGCGTGGTGTCATAGCGGTTATTTCATGATGCTATGACACATTTTTAAATCTAAATGTACCTGAAACCAAGGAAGGGTTTTTGGTTTTAAGCACAGGAGTGCATCATTCAAAAAAAAAAATGGGCTTGTAGGATCATAAAAATACTCAAGGACATATTTGGTGTGAACACTGAGGCTATTGTGAAGAGAGGATTCACCTCTCACTGAAGCTGAACTCCTTGTCAGTCATTTGTTGAATCTTTGTGTTGAGCAGTGTTGTTAACACCTGACAGATCTGAATTCTTGCTGTACTCAGCAGATCCTGCAGAAGGCTGAAAGTATTAAGTGTCTTCTGGTTTTGTTCTTTTGAATGGATTCTCTGTGTTGCCTTCAGGGCGTCGCTTTGTCTTAATTGTTTGTAAAACTAAGCTCTTTTCTAAATCCTTCATCCCCTCTGTGATTAAGATAAGATAAGCTATTCTTTATTGATCCTCCATTGGGGGGAAATTCTTTTGTTCCAGCAGCTTACAACACGAGACAAGGGGAATCCAACAATGTACTAACATACTTTAAAATATAATAACAATAATGATAGTAATGATAAAGGTAAAATAAAATAAAATAAAACATTACAGATGTATTCAAACTATGTACACTTATATCTAAAGAATACATAGTGAGTTCAGTTATTGCACAGAAAAAATTGTACCAGGTTAGTTAAAAAACACAGTATGAAAAACAATGTGATTGAGATGTGGATGGATACAATAGTTTGTCAGTGTGAATCAGATACAGTGATCCAGGAAGACAGAGACATAGTCACACAGTAACTGCCATGTAGTGAAGAGAAAGATGATAACATGACTAACGGGACATTGTAGTGCTGCTGTTAAACATCCTGATTGCAGATGGGATGAAGGACCTGCTGTAGTGCTCCGTCCCATTAGATTGTTGAATGCTCCTCAGGTTACTTAGATATATATTTCTACCTGACTGAACCTTTCATCTCTTATTTTACTGATCTTTTATTGATTTATCCTGCCTATCTATTTATTTATTAATCTGTTTGATACCAGATTCTTTACTTCATATTGTAGCTTCTGTGTATAATTCCTAGTTGTTTGTATGTCTCTGTGTTTTATTTCTCTTGTTTTTTACAAGCTGCTCCACATAAATTGCCCCTAGAGGGATTAATAAAGTTGTTTGCAGTGAATTAAATTGGTACACCGGTCACACAGCAGAGAATCTGAGAAACTTGGCCAGGACAGACGAGACTGCACAAAGGTTTGTGAGAACAGAGCTCCCTAATGTTTGTGTTGACATAGTGGAACTATGTTATCAAGGACAGAGACTGTTTGCCCTCCCCCAAACTCACACACACACACACACACACACACACACACACACACACACACATTTACACATACAATATCCTGTAAATGCAATTACAATTGTGTAATAACTCTTATTTCAACACAGTCCCATCAATCTGCATCTAATAAGACAACATTACACTTTAAAGTTGCGTTCCGTGCATATGCCAAACTGGAATTTGGCTTGTAGCACAACAATTCCTTCTATCATCTTCTGTGGGTTTTGGGGGAGGGCAGAGATGAAGGAGTGAGTTGAGGTTATCTTTAACCCTCTGTAAGCCTGAGTAAAACACAATGTTTAAGGTCTTGGGATTGACAAAAGGGTCTCTACTTAAACCTGATATAACTATGTCATTTAATGAAATTTAAATATTTTAATCAAGTTCAGTATTAATTAAAAATACTAAAAATTGACACGGTATAATTACCACTTGTTAAAGCACTAGAGAGGAAATATGGAGATGAAAACCCACTGATTAAAAAAGGAATTATCTCCTACATAATAAAATAAAAACTGGAGGTTTGAGTCAACACATATGTTGATGACAATACTTATTTTATGACCTTATAATTAAAATCTATGGGGAACAAAAATGGTCAATACTTTAAACTGTTATAAATATATATTTTTAAAAAAACTAAATTATAACTTAAAAAAATAAGTCAGTAGAAATGTTCACCTTATTTGTCACAATGAATATGAAAAACAGTGTTTAAAAATCATACCCTTGAAAAGATAGTTTTTGACAGATTTTTTATTTTTTATTTAAAAAGGCATGAAAAGAAGGAGTTTTCTGTATAATATAAACATTATCACGAGAAAAATAATTCTGGATCTCGAGATAACAAGCTTTGTTTTCTTGAGATCTCAGTAAACTCAACTCGTTATCTCCAGAAAACAAAGAAAATCAAATGTATTCAATCATGTCCTATTAGGGCTTCCATTGATTGTAAACTTTATTTTATGTTCAACTCTTATCCTTACCCCTTTTTATTTATTTATTTAAACTATTTATATTCTTCATGTTAATTTGATGCTTTAATTGGAAGCCCTAAAAGGACATGACTACCAACCCCAACTTTAGTTATCACGAGAAAACAGAGAAAATAAAATGTACTTAATCATGATCTTTTAGGGCTTCCGTATAAAGCATTAAATTAACATTAAGAAGATAAATAGTTTAAATAAAAATAGTATGGATAAGCATTAAATTAAAAAAAATAAAGGCTAAGAAATCAATAAAGTTGAGTAGATAAATAATAAAAAAACAGATAGTTAAAATGAATACAATAATTAAACAACATTAACATCAATATAAACATTATAGAATGTTAAATAAATACGAATAAATACGTTTTAATTATATTTCCAATGAATTTAACATAAAAGTGTTTCACCAAATACATTTAATATTTAATCTTCAAATCTTCCTCTTCTTCATTTTCCCAGTTAAGAAGTTGAAGCGTGTGTGCGCGTGCGTGTGAGGATGATGATGCCATTGGTCAGCTCTTCACCGGAAGTAGACATCGGCCCAGTCTGTCAGTATGCTCCGTGGCATTCTGCTACACAGCCTGGATCCAACTGGACAGTCTGGACTGTAACAGCTGCTGTGGGCTCAGACACACCCGGACAAAGACCGGATCAGGTGAGGTCTTGGTTTTACATCCTCAGAGCTGCCGAGCCGGCTCTCAGTCCGGGAATCAAACATCGGGATCACCCGGAGAAGCTCGGGACTTAGCTCAGCTAGCTCCAGGTCTTAGTCCGCTTCCTGTGTAGATTTTTCAAAATCATTTATCCTAATTTATAAAAATGTTTTAATGTTTGTTAAAGAAGCGGATTATGTGTTGTTCAGGTCGACGATCAGTGACGTAGCAGTTTAAAGATCAACGTAAAGACGTAAAACAAAACAAAGAGACAGAATGATAAACAACAATCCCAGCACAGCGCTCACCTCTCTATTTATCATTATAGCTTATCTGAAACAAACATCTGAGATACCAGACTACAAAACAGAATAAAAACTGCATGATTTCGTGTGATCAGGCCGAAGCTTTGTGTTTGTTTGTTTATGAGGCATTTTAAATGATGTGTGGTAGCTGCCCAATGCTAGAAGCAGAGGATGTCCTGTAGGAGTCATTTATCGTGTGTTGTACCCAAACTGATTCACTGTAATAACCTTGTGTTCGATAAACTCAAGAAAAGGAGTCTCTCTCAGCACCCTTTATTTCTATAGAATGCTTTTATTCTGAAAAGCCCGTCCTTTGACCGGATACAGGTCTTTACTGTCTCACCTTGGAGCTCGCCCACCAGATTCTCTTGGTGCTGTGTAGCTTTGAGCTAGCAGCAAATGAAATGAAATATATTATTTAATAGTGTTCACTAATTAAATTATTCAAAGTGTGTGTATCTGCTGAACAACTCAACTCAACTTTATTTATATAGCTCCTTTCATACATATAAACATGTAGCCCAAAGTGCTTCACTGAATAACAGAGACAGAAAACAACAGCAATGGTAAAATTATAAATGGAAAGATTATGAATAAAATACTTAAAAATAAAATAAATCAATACAGTAAAATTAATAAAATAAGTAATAGTGGAAAGAAAAGTTAAAAATGAGGTAGCGTTAACAAGATCAGATGAATTTAAGAAATAGAATAGATAAATAAATGTTAAAGCAATGATTAAAGTAATAATGATAATAATGCAGTCGAGGGCTAAAAATAAATTACTCCAAATTAAAAGCTAGATTAAAAAGGTAAGTGTTAAGTTTACTTTTCAAAACAAGAACAATGTATTCAAAAATAATTATAAACTTCTACCTTTTTCTCCATTATCTTGAGATAACGAGAAAAATAAGTTGCGATCTTGACAAAACAAGTGAAATTAACTCATTATCTCGAGAAAACAGAGACAATAAAATGTATTTAATAATGACTTTTTAGGGTTTCCATATAAACCATCAAATTAACATTAAGAATATGAATAGTTAAAATAAATAAATAAAAAGAGTAAGGATAAGAGTTAAAGATAAAATAAAGGCTTAAAATTCAATAAAGTTGAGTAGATAAATAATAAAAAACAGATAGTTAAAATTAATGAAATAATAAAACAACATTAAAATCTACAGGAGCCCTAAAAGGACATGATTAAATACATTTTATTTTCTCTGTTTTCTCAAGATAACAAGTTAATTTTATCTTGAGAAAAAAGCTTGTTATCTCAACTTCTCTTTTGTGGTTGAAGATTCTGGACTCACTGTGGTTCTCTGTAGTTTCTCACAGGTGGTCATCTCAGGATTCACACAAGACAAATGTATACGAACAAGTCGAAGCCAACAAACCAGACCAGCACGGTGACATGATGACAGATTTGCCCCCCAGGCCTCTGAAATGATGTGCGGTGGCACATTGCAGCGGATGTAATCCAAAGGGAAAGGGAATGAAGACTTGTCAGCAGCAGCCTTTATGCTAGAGTGATGCCCAGGCGGGGGTTCCCACTCCAGGGCCGGGTCCGCTGGCTCTTCCTGGGCATCTTCCTCCTTCTGGTGCTCATGCTTTTTGCATACCTCCTGGAGTGCACCCCTCCTGCAGATGCCAGCCTGGTCCTGCCAGGCTTAGCAGGCGAGACCTATGGCAAGGAGTACTACCAGGCCCTCCTGCAGGAACAGGAGGAGCGTCACCTAAACCGTGCTGCCAGTCTCAAGCGCCAGATCGCCCAGCTCAAACAGGAGCTGCAGGAAATGAGCGAGAAGCTAAAACTTCTGCAAGACAAGAAAGAGCTCCCCGGGGTGCAGGGCTTGACCGAGACTAAAGACCAGGAGCCAGGAGACCTGCTGGAGTACCTGCACTCACAGATTGACAAAGCTGAGGTCAACACTGCGGCACGCATCCCCAGTGAGTACGCTCTGGTGCCTTTTGAGAGTTTCACCCTGTCCAAGGTGTACCAGCTGGAGATGGGACTGACACGGCACCCTGAGGAGAAACCTGTCCGCAAAGATCGCAGGGACGAGCTGGTAGAGGTCATCGAGGCAGCGCTGGACATCATCAACAACCCTGATGAAGAGGATGGAGTTGAGGAAGACATGCCAATGCAGAGACAAACGTACACAGAGAGTCACTTTGCTGAAGGTAAAGTCTGCATTAGATGCTTCTATTGAAACAGTCTCTTTGTGTAGTACTCACTATCTTCTTCTTCTTCCTCTCGTCTGCAGGACTTTACAGGACCGAGCGAGACAAGGGGACGCTCTATGAGCTCTTCTTTGCCAAAGAGGAATCCAGCAGCTTTCGTCACGTCACCCTCTTCAGGCCGTTTGGTCCCCTGATGAAAGTCAGGAGCACATCTTTAGAAACATCCGAACTGATCATTAACATCATTGTGCCTCTGGCAGGCCGGGTAGACACTTTCTCACAGTTCTTAAACAACTTCAAGTAAGACTCGAGCACAAATCCTTTCTATCTGTTTCACATGACGCATGCTCAAATGTACACATAGTGGAAACCAATACTGACCCTGTCTGCATCAGGGATGGGCATTTCAAGCCAAAATACTATTCGATAATCATTGGCATGTATTCAACGATTATTCGAATAATCACCTCATTCATCCATTCAGAAGCTGAGAAAATCACAGCGACTTTCGCTAATGTTTTCTTCTTCTTTTGCTATTTAAAGGTGACATATCATGCTAAATGGACTTTTTAATGGTTCTCTACCTGAAATATGTTTCCCTGGCATGTCTACAAACCCCCCGAGAATGAAAGAAATCCATTGTTTTGATTTCTACACCTTTCTGTAAATGTGTGTGAAACGAGCCGTTTCAGACTTCAGTGTTTTTGTTACGTAACAACAATATCCGGTCTGTCACGGAGTCAGAGCTCGGAGCTTGTTCAGCCCATAGACTGTATAAAATAATACTGAATCCCTCCCCCGTTTTTCATTACCTGCACACACGTGTGCTAACAAGGAGCTTAGGAGGGAGGCATGCTAGTTGTAGGCTGTCTTAATAAACACAAAGGTCGGTTTTACTCCCCACGTCTGCAGATTTGAAGATCTAGTGGATGATTTTTATTTATCATGGATAAGTGCTAGCGCTAGTTAGCATAGCCACATAGCTACATGTTCGTAGCTGTGTACCAAGACACGTCGACATACTGATAAATAAAACAACAAGAAACACTAAATCTGTGACCAATGGTTCAGAAAGGTCCTGCTGCAGGCGCCTCTCAGTCAGGATCAGATTCTGGATCAGATTCAGAGGGTTGAAGTAACGTGATCTTTGAGCAGCCGTGTATATTCAGCCAACATGTAAACATTAGCTCAACGTGCTGGAGAGCCGAGGCACATCCACTTCCTGAGGGGGCGTGCTCAGAGGGAAAACAGACTGTTCTGAGGAGGACTGAAGAAGAGGGTTTTTCAGGCAGACTAAAATCTGATTTCAAAGTGTTTTTTTGAGCATAAACTTTAAAGACATGTTTTGGGGACCTCTTAGATCATTGATGAAAAAAGCGTGATATGTCACCTTTAATGCAGTCAGCATTCTTCTTCTTCTGTTTGATAATGCGGTAAACAGACAGCTTTAAGACGCTCTGTTGCCACCGTCTGGATGGAATACCATATTACAACCAGGCACTGTAAAAAAAGATGAAAAATTGTACTTTTAAAATGAGAAAATATTAAAAGTAACTCTTTGATTTTTACAAAGTGACGAATATTTAAATATTCGAAAAATCCTTGCCCATCCCTAGTCTGCATCAACCATTTGTAATGACATATAACCCTTTGGGTCGTGTAATTAATGTGACACATTGATGATGTATGATTCTAGGGAGGTGTGCATACAGCGGGACAGACAAGTGCATCTCACAGTGGTTTATTTTGGACAGGAAGGTCTACAGGAGGTGAAGTCCTCATTGGAAAAACTCTCCAGGTTTGTTGTGTTTCATAAGAAGACTTTAATGTTTGTTTTACGTTTGAAGGTCATTTTAAAGTTTTCATGTTTTGTTTTTCAGGGAAGAGAGATTCCCTAATTACACTCTGATCCCCGTGGATGAAGAGTTCTCTCGTGGACGAGGTCTAGATATCGGAGCACATGCCTGGAAGAAAGGGGACGTCTTAATGTTTTTCTGTGATGTTGACATCCATTTTACTCTGGAGTTCCTCAACACGTGTCGTCTCCAAACTGCTCCAAGTAAAGCTTCACATCTTTCTATCTATTCTTATTGCGTACAATGACTGCTCTGTATCTTACAGTGTTCAAAACAGACTAATCTGTACCTGACTGTTTGTGTTTCAGATAAGAAAGTCTTCTATCCAGTCGTGTTCAGTCTGTACAATCCTGCTGTAGTCTATGGGAACATGGAGCTGGCTCCTCCCATTGAACTCCAACTGGTAAGCAGTGAAAGTCCACTCACTATGACTGGTTTCTAAACAGATCCTGGTGTCATCTTTGGTTTTGAGAAACATTAAGCTTCTTCACTCCAGGCGATTGGTTTTGGTCCCTAGGTGCAGAACAAAGCACGTACAAACACAGCTTTGTTCATTCTGCTCTCACTGAACTGACAGACTACAGACTCAAAACTCTCATTTTAAGTCTCAAGTCCAGATCTCCTTACACTGGCACAAACTGAAGTTGTTGTTTCTAGTGGTTTGTGTCTTTTTTTATTGGTTTATTGTTCTCTGATATGCCTTATTAAGGAACCTTGAGCACTTTAATCATTTTATCATTACTCATGTATTAGTTTAAGGATATTTAAGTATGTTCAACACTTAAAAGTAGTTGGCTTTCACCCCTCAATCAATCAATCTTTATTTGTATAGCGCCAAATCACAACAAACGTTATCTCAAGACGCTTTTACAAACAGAGCAGGTCTGGACACTCTATGTCAAATTATGAACAGAGACCCAACACCAAGACAGGATAAGACTCAGTCTGACCCCACCTTAATCCACCATGAGCATTGCAGCTTGCAGCATTTAGCTAGATACAGCAGAGAGGAAAAACTTCCTTTAACAGGCAGAAACCTCGAGCAGGACCAGACTCACGAAAAGGATAGAGGAGAATAAGAGAGAGAGGGGGCAGTGATAGTGATGAGACGAGTAGTAGAAGCTGTTGCTGCTGGAGTCCAGTACGTCCGTATCAGCTGGAGTCTGGAACGTCCACAGCAGGAGGACGTCTACGGCAGCTCAGAGGAACCTACGAGACAAGGGAGCTCAGGGACTCCAGAAAGGTCTATGGTTAGTAACTTTAATGGGACAGGGAGAGTTAAAGTGAGAGACAGGCAGAGAGAGGAGAGAGAGGGAAAGACAGGATCCCAGTGTGTCAGTCTAAGCCTATAGCAGCATAACTAAGAGCTGGTCCAAGCCTGATCCAGCTCTAACTATAAGCTTTATCAAAAAGGAAAGTTTGAAGCCTACTCTTAAAAGCAGAGAGGGTGTCTGCCTCCCGGACCCTGACTGGTAGATGATTCCAAAGGAGAGGGGCCTGATAACAGAAGGCTCTACCTCCCATACTACTTTTAGAGACTTTAGGTACGATGAGCAGGCCTGCATGTTGGGACCCCTATGTATTCTTTCATGTTACGTCTGTTTCGTAACTCTGTATGACAACATCTAATACCTCACTGGCTGCACAACAAGCTTACCTACAGGCACAAATAAAGTAACCTGAACTTGATCCCCATGAGTGTAAAAAAAAAAAGCTGATTTATACTTCTGCGTGGAACAGAGGGCGTAGCCTACAGCAGAAGTCCACGTAGCTCCATTACCTCCGCAGAGGCCTTCGCACGTAGCTGAGGCGCACCTCCTCCAAAATGTAACTACAAGTAGAATCAACGCGGACCACAAGCTCTGTGACTTTCCCAGAAAAAACTCCCATGACATTTCATGGAGTGAAATCGGTTTATTTCAAAACTGCATGTATTGAACGCAGGATGCAAAGTGTTGTTATGATGTTGAAATATCAACATTTGTTTTTGTAGTGAAATACAAGATAACATTTTATTTTCTTTCTAATAGATTCACAAGAAAGACGCTGGATTCTGGAGGGATTTTGGTTTTGGAATGACTTGTCAGTATCGCTCAGATTTCCTCAACATCGGTAAGAAGTCATCACTACATGTGTTTCATAAGTATGAGTGTGTATTTGATTGTTTAGGGTTACATTTGATGTTTTTGTGAAAAGAGAGGGTGATTATCAACCAAGCGGCAACCTACGGCCACGAGAATTGAAGCCAATGCGGAAGTGTTAAAAACTACATTTCATCAATTGTCCACTTGAGGCTGGCTGCAGAAACACCAGAAACCACATACACACTCATTCAAAGAAGACGATCTTTACAGCAGAAATAAACATGTTTACAGTCTGGTACAAAAGACGAGTGTAGTCTGGATAGCTCATTTCTCTATCAGCACACACTGTACGGGGGTGAATTTTTTCATAACGCTGCAATTTCGAAGATATTAAGATTACGAGTGTTTCATTATGAGAGGCACAGCTGACTTGATTGACAGGCGAGAACACTGTAGCTGTTGGCTAGGAAAAGGGGCAGGTACTATAAGTTTATCTTCTTCCTGTTCCTGTTTGTTCATGGACAGTGTGTACATATTTTGTGTATCAAATAGGGATGTAAATTTCAAGTATTTTTCATGATCGATCTTTGGGAATGTTAACGATCAATTATGGATTAATCATTTAAAAAATGTAAAAGTTTTCCATGTCAATACAATGCAAAATGCGTTTTTTCCCCTGAATCAAATATTCCTTCTTGACACAGTGTATATAACTGACAGTACTGAATATCTACAGATCGTATTGAGGTGTTCAAAATGTTAAACTTGGGCTGTTTCCGAAACGGCCTGCTGCATACTACTTACTAATGTAGTAGGCAGTAGGTATTGCCTACTACATACTGCGTTTGAATTTAGTCTGTAGTATGACTGTTCTGTCCGATCTGTCATGCAGCATGCTGAGCCAGAATTCGCTGGATTTCCGGTTTCGGAAAGTGGAAGTAAACAACGGCGAAGCCGATAAATAAAATGATTATTTAGCATCCATTTATGATTTAAAAAGTTAGGAAGTGGTTTATATGTAATTTGATAACTTTCACAGCACCCAAAAACAGATTTCCTCCTGTCAAAAAAATGAGGAAAAAGAAAAAGCGGAACGAGCGCTGTGCATTATGGGAAACAGTACGCGAGGCAGACTGGTCCGATGCATACTGAGATATTTTCCCATATCAATAGACATCCGGGGAGTTTTGGCTTCCTGCAGATTTTGCTCTTGTTCACATACTACTTACTACATACTGAATTTTGGACATATCAGTACGTACTGCTAGTATAGTAGGCGATTTCGGAAACAGCCATGCTGAATATCAGCGTGTGGAGCAGGCTCATAATCTCTGTGAACATACAGTCATATAAAGTGAAGGCTCAGACTTCAACAAGGGAACTGAACAGAAACATATTTCAGACTCACAGAGTCCAGTTTTCTGTCTACTCACTCTTAATGAGAAACACAAGCATATAAACATGGTCAGGTGTCAGCTGGGAGCGCAACTGGGTCATAATCAGTCCGGCAGCAGAGAAAAAAAGCGCTCGTGGAGACCTGTCACTCAGCTGCAGCCCCCAGCTGAGCATCTCCGCTGGGAGCATCACCTTCAGTCAGCTGATTCTGAAACATGCTTTAAACTTCAAACATCTCCCTGATAGCTGAACCAAATATGACACAGAGTTTGTTCCACGTGATAGAAAATCAAAACAAAATAATGTGTTTGAGTAAGTTCTTAATCATTTAATCGATACTTTATTATTAATTGTTAACATCCCTAGTATCGAATATGTTTGTTGTCAAACACTGCAGTGAGCAAATCAAATTCTTCTTCTGAATGAATAAGTTACTCGTCTGTAACATGAACTGTCAGCTTACTCACTGTTTGTTTCCCTCCAGGTGGGTTTGATCTAGAGGTCAAAGGCTGGGGTGTGGAAGACGTCCACTTATACAGGAAGTACCTCCGGAGCGACCTGATAGTGATCAGGACGCCGGTGTCCAGTCTCTTCCACATGTGGCACGAGAAGCAGTGTGCGGACGAGCTGACGCCGGAGCAGTATCGCATGTGCATCCAGTCCAAGGCGATGAACGAGGCGTCCCACTCTCACCTGGGCATGCTGGTCTTCAGAGAGGAAATCGAGTCTCACCTCCGCAAGCAGGCTTACAAGACTCAGAGCAAAGCAGAGGACTGAGCCGGCTCCGACATATCCATACATTTGATCACCTTAACACTGTGAGGTGCCGACATCGTCACCGCACGACAGCAAAGACCTGTTTACGTGGATCTCTCTGCATTTCACCGCACAGTCACAGACAAATGAATGTAAAAAATCAAACGTGGATCAATGTGAAAATTCTACACACGGTACAGAGCGGAGCAGCAGCAGACATGAGCGCTCCAACAGTTAACTTTAACCCTCTCTGTGTTGATTTATCTGATGGAATTAGACTGATGTTGTGTTTTCTGTATGAACTAAACTCAAGGCGCACGCTGGCGTTATGGAGGGAGACAGAACTTCTCATGATGCCTGCTTCAAACAGCTCCTTTATCATTTTGACTTTTCTATTCATTACTTTCTTTAACTGCTACATGTAACCTCTGAAGCTCGCTCAGCTGATTCCTCCTCCACAGAGAGGCACCCAGCTCTCAACATGTAAAAACTTTACTAACAGATCATTCGAGCGCATAAGAACAAGCTACTTCCTATTGATTCCAACTTTTTTGCAAACTAGAGATCAAAGCAGCGATGTATTGTTGCGACTGAGTTATTGAGTACCTGTTTTATATCGATGGTTTCAGAGTGATGTGGAACAATCTGTGTTTCATGACGATTGTTTACCTTTTCTCTGGTTTCTTCTTCAGGTCGGTAAATGAGATGTAGTCCTGCAGAGACGTGTATGTGGACTGTTATTATTATTGTTCTTGACTTAATGTCACTCGAGTCCAGAGAGACGATTCACAACACTCTGACTCTTAATGCTGAGATTGTATGAGGCTGAATATCACAGCCGTACATGTACATACTTTTCTAATAAGGCTTGTTCTATACATACGAGTTAAATACTTTGGTTGTACGTGCCTACATGCTTGCCGTGATAGGAGATCTCAAAGCTTTGCTAACTGTTGTAGGTCATAATTTTATTCCGTCTTGTTAGAAGAGAGGATGATAGCTGAACGGTTCAGTCGGTGAGGCTGAAACTCTTTACAGAATGGGCAAGAGGTGCTTTATTTTTCTCACCATTAAAGCATGTCATTCTCCTCCTGGAGTGTCATTATTTCAAGTTTCCTTAAATACAGGTGCAGCTCAAAAAATTTGAATATCATGAAAAAGTTCAATTTTTTTCGTCACTCATTTCAGAAAGTGAAACGCATATATTATATTGATTCATTACACATACAGTCATGGCCAAAAGTTTTGAGAATGACACAAATATTACATTTTCACAAAGTCTGCTGCTTCAGGGTTTTTAGGTGTTTTTGTCAGATGTTTCTATGGTATAATGAAATACAATTAGAAGCATTTCATAAGTATCAAAAGCTTTTATTGAGAATTACACAGAATTCATGCAATAAGTCAATATTTGCAGTGTTGACCCTTCTTTTTCAAGACCTCTGCAATTCTCCCTGGCATGCTGTCAATCAACTTCTGGACCAAATCCTGACTGATGGCAGTCCATTCTTGCATAATCAATGCTTGGAGTTTGTCAGAATTTGTGGGTTTTTGATTGTCCACCCGCCTCTTGAGGATTGACCACAAGTTCTCAATGGGATTAAGATCTGGGGAGTTTCCTGGCCAAGGGCCCAAAATCTTAATGTTTTGTTCCCCGAGCCATTTTGTTATGACTTTTGCTTTATGGCAAGGTGCTCCATCATGCTGGAAAAGGCATTCTTCATCACCAAACTGCCCTTGGATGGTTGGGAGAAGTTGCTCTCGGAGGACGTTCTGGTACCATTCTTTATTCATGGCTGTGTTTTTAGGCAACATTGTGAGAGAGCCCACTCCCTTGACCGAAAAGCAACCCCACACATGAATGGTCTCAGGATGCTTCACTGTTGGCAAGAGACAGGACTGCTGGTAGCGCTCACCTCGTCTTCTCCGAACAAGCCTTCCTCCAGATGCCCCAAACAATCGGAAAGGGGATTCATCAGAGAAAATGACTTTACCCCAGTCCTCAGCAGTCCAGTCCCTGTACCTTCTGCAGAATATCAGTCTGTCCCTGATGTTTTTACTGGAGAGAAGTGGCTTCTTTGCTGCCCTCCTTGACACCAGGCCTTCCTCCAAAAGTCTTCGCCTCACTGTGCATGCAGATGCACTCACACCTGCCTGCTGCCATTCCTGAGCAAGCTCTGCACTGGTGGTGGCCCAATCCCACAGCTGTAACACCTTCAGGAGACGGTCCTGGTGCTTGCTGGACTTTCTTGGAGCGCCCTGGAGCCTGTTTGGCAACAATTGAACCTCTCTCCTTGAAGTTCTTGATAATTCGATAGACGGTTGACTGAGGTGCAATCTTACTCGCTGCTATAAACTTCCCTGTTAGGCCCTTTTTGTGCAATGCAATGATGGCTGCACGTGTTTCCTTGCAGGTAACCACGGCTAACAGATGAGGAACAATGGTGTCATGCATCATCTTCCTTTTAAAGTGTCCAGTCACTCAATCATGACAGATTGATCGCCAGCCTTGTCCTCATCAACACCCACACCTGTGTTAATGTGTGTGACACCTGTGTGTCATTGAAATGATGTTAGCTGGTCCTTTTGTGGCAGGGCTGAAATGCAGTGGAAATGTGTTTTTGGTGATAAAGTTCATTTTCAAGGCAAAGAGGGACTTTGCAATTAATTGCAGTTGAGCTGATCACTCCTCATAACATTCTGGAGTATATGTAAATTGCCATTATAAAAACTGAAACAGCAGACTTTGTGAAAATTAATAGATGTGTCATTCTCAAAACTTTTGGCCATGACTGTAGAGTGACATATTTCAAGTCTTTAATTCTTGTAATTTTTGATGATTATGGATTACAGAAAAATGAAAACCAAAATTCAGTGTCTCAGAAAATTTGAATATTGTGTAAAAGTTCAATATTGGAAACTCATGGTGTCACACCCGAATCAGCTAATTAACTCAAAACACCTGCAAAGACGTCCTGAGACTTTAAATGGTCTCTCAGTCTGGTTCAGTAGGGACACTATCATGGAGAAGACTGCTGACTTGACAGATGTCCAGAAGACCGTCATTGATACTCTCCACAAGGAGGGGGAGACACAAAAGGTCATCGATAAGAAGCTGGTTGTTCACAGAGAGCTGTATCCGAGCATATCCATAGAAAGTTGAGTGGAAGGAAAAAGTGGGGTATAAAAAGGTGCACAAGCAGCAGGGATAACTGCAGCCTGGAGAGGATGGTCAAGCAGAATCCATTCAAGAATGTGGGAGAGCTTCACAAGGAGTGGACTGAGGCTGGAGTCAGAGCATCAAGAGCCACTACAGCACAGACGAATCCAGGACATGGGCTACAAATGTTGCATTCCTCATGTCAAGCCACTCCTGAACCAGAGACAACGTCAGAAGGGTCTTACCTGGACTAAGGAGAAAAAAGGACTGGACTGCTGATCTGTGGTCAGAAGTCCTCTTTTCAGATCAAAGTTTGCATTTCATTTTGAAATCAAGGTCTCAGAGTCTGGAGGAAGAGGGGAGAGGCACAGAATCCACATTGCTTGAAGTCCAGTGTGAAGTTTCCACAGTCAGTGATGATCTGGGGTGCCATGTCATCTGTGTTGGTCCTCTGTGTTTTCTGAAGTCCACAGTCAATGCAGCCATCTATCAGGACATTTTAGAGCACTTCATGCTTCCTTCTGCTGACAAGCTTTATGGAGATGCCGATTTCATTTTCCAGCAGGACTTGGCACCTGCCCACACTGCCACAAGTACCAAAAGCTGGTTCAGTGACCATGGTTTTACTGTGCTTGATTGGCCAGCAAACTCGCCTGACCTGAACCCCATAGAGGAGCTATGGCAGGGGCGTCAAACTCATTTCAGTTCAGGGGCCACATACAGCCCAAGTTGATCTGATGTGGGCCGGACCAGTAAAGTCATAACATAATAACCTATAAATAACGAGAACTCTAAATATTTCCCTTTGTTTTAGTGCAAAAAAGTAGAAGTACATTCTGTAAATGTTCACATTTAATGAACTATCTTTCTACAAAAACGGCTGTTGTATTTATTGCCATGATTAGTCTCATAGTAGGGCCAAATATTTTACTCTTTAAGCCCTGAAACCTGCTGTGAACACACCAAACACACAGGTTACACATTCACCTGACACAGAGTGTAATGTTTACTGCAAACAGATAGATTATACTAAGATTTATTTTACTAAGGTAAAGTTGATTATTCTGGACCCCTCAGCTCCAGCATGAACAGTGTTACTAGCTAGTGCTAGTAGTTAGTGGATCATCTTATAGTGCTCTAAAAAGTCTTTATGAATCTCAACCGGATTATGCAAACAGCAAGTCATCTATTTTCTCACTTTGAGGAAAAAAGTGCCGTTCAGGTGCGCTCCATCAGCACTATGATTTTATGTGACCCTCAGGGGACAATTTGAAATAGTAGTTACTTTCATTGAAAAATTGCAGTTAATGTCTTCTATGTAATTTTTTCACTTTGCAAAGTCGTTCTGCGGGCCGGATTGGCACCTCTGGCGGGCCGGTTTTGGCCCGAGGGCCACATGTTTGACACCCCTGATCTATGGGATTCAGGTCATAGAGGATCTATGGGGTACTGTCAAGAGGAAGATGAGAGACACCAGACTCAACAATGCAGATGACCCGAAGGCTGCTATCAAAGCAACCTGGCTTCCATTACACCTCACCAGTGCCACAGGCGGATCACCTCCTTGCCACACCGCATTGATGCGGTAATTCATGCAAAAGGAAGCCCAACCAAGTATTGAGTCCGTAGAGATGAAAATACTTCTCAGAAGCCTGACATTTCTGTTTAAAATATCCTCTTATATTGATCTTATGTAATATTCTAATTTTCTGGGACACTGAATTTGGGTTTTCATTATCTGTAAGCCATAATCATCACAATTACAAGAAATACAAGCTTGAAATATGTCACTATGTGTAATGAATCAATATAATATGAGGTTCACTTTATGGAATGAATGATACAAATTACTGAACTTTTTCCTGATATTGTAATTTTTTGAGCTGCACCTGTATATCTACGGTTTGGAAAATAGGGAAACGTCGAGTCTTCCTCCCATGAGCAAACACTGTTTGTATGAGGAGGAGTTATTTTAAAATAAAATGAACACAAGTTGAACTCAATGCAGTAAACAGTTGATATGAAATTGCATATTTTAAAATACCAGTTCTTTAATTTAATCAATAAAATGGACAAAGCCCACCAAACGTTTCAGATGTCTTTAAATCTAGGAGCTAATTTATGTTTCTTTATTTAAGACAAATGGCGTTGTACAGTTGTATCAGTCAATCTGATAAATCAAACTACATTGATAGCAAAAAGGAAAAAAAAAACATGAGAGAATAATCACTAAGAAAAAAAAGAAACATCTGACGGGTGTATTTTCAGCTTCAAACTTCATCGTGTTAATGTATGATCTGCTCCGGGTGGATCCCCATGGTCTTGTAGATCTCTTTGAGGAGGAGCAGAGCCGTGTCTTCAGATTGCCTGAAAGGAACAGAGGTGTTAGTATATTATCTTCATCATCTTCATCATCTTCATCATCTTCAACCAAACATGTGAACATAGCTGAGAATGAAGGGTCGTCTGTACCAGTAGCAGAGATGACTTTGGAGGGCAAACAGGTACTCGTTGAAGCTCTCTATGGGCTTCTCCTGCAGGACGTAATCGATGCGGTTCCCTCCATTCAGCAGCCCCACTTTCACCTGAGGCTCCTCCTCTCTCGGCAGCTCAAGGCTCTCTGGGATCTTATGGTCTGAGGAAATCCAGAGTGGAGTTATAAATTAACTAACTAAGACAAAAACACTTATTAGAGCAGACACAGATAAAAAAAAAACCCACCCTCCCGAGCTTGCTTCTCCTGCTCTTCAATCTGATTGGCTACGATGGCCAGCTCAGCCTGAAGCTGAGCAGAGGAGGTGTGAGCGCGGGCGAAGTCGTTGAGAGTCTGCCATGCAGTCCTCAGGGAGCTGATGAAACCATGCTTCAGGTCAGAGCCCATTCTGGAGAGACTCTCCTTCAGCTCTGAAACAAAAAGAAGATCACACAGATATTTATTTCACTTTATCACAAGTTACAAACGTGTAACTGTGACTGTGAGAAGTGTATGCTGTACCAAGGTGAAGCCTCTTCCTTCCTTTGTGATGAGGGATCAAGACAGGCTTTAAGTCCAGGTCTGGTATTATCATGGGCTCAATCCTGTATGCCACTGGGTCCAGCTGGAAGAGAATGGATTCAGACATTGAGTGTTAGGAGTTTACTGCAGACTCAAAGCTTTAAGTTTACATTAAACGTTAAACATGATCATGTAAGACAAGGATGTGATTTAATAATCAGAGCTTTCAGTGTCTGACTGAAATACCTCCCCACACTAGAATAATAAAAACACTTCCTGTGGGCTGAGCGAGGTGCCGTGTCCACTAACAAATCATTTCTATTCAGACTCTATGCGATTCAGTGTCCTCAGTGCAAAAACACCCTCAGCTGGTCTCTGTCTCAGAGCTCTCAGTTGAAAAAAGGTCAACTTTTGGAACACCGCAACGCTCATCAATGTCACTTCTTGATCCCCGTCCAATCAGAATCAAGAAGGGGCGGGACTTCTGATATCAACTTTGTCAGGGTTGCCAACTCAGAGTGTCTGGCTGGAGTGAGATTAATATGACATAGACCTTTGATCACACATGGATTTAACATAAGAATGATCAGTGGTGTATTTGAGGAAAATAGAAAGAGCACTTCAAACCTGATACTCAAAGTTTAGGGTTGATTTAAAAAATTGAGGCAGAGGTAACAAGAGGGGGGTCTGGGAGTCCTCCCCCAAGAAATGATGAGCATCTAACATTTAATTCCTGCAGCCTGTTGAATATTTATGTGACCGATTGGGCTGGAAATGTAATAATGTAAAGGAAAACACAAAATGATTGACACATACACTACCAGTCAAAAGTTTGGACACACCTTCTCATTCAATGGTTTTTATTTATTAATTATTTTCAACATTGTAGATTAATACTGAAGACATCAAAACTATGAAATAATCTGGTTTTACCATAATCTGGATTACAACAGTAGTCAAATAGGACTATCCATTGTGTACTAACCCTACCTCTGAACAACACAACTGATGGTCTCAAACACATTAAGAAGGCAAGTCATTCTACAAATGAACTCTTGACAAGGCTCATGTTCATTAGAAACCATTCCAGGAGACCACTTCATGAAGCAGACTGAGAGAATACCAAGAGTGTGCAAAGCTGTCATGAAGGAAAAAGGGGGCTACTTTACAGAATCTAAAATATAAAACAGATTCTGCTTTGTTTAACACTTTGTTGTTCATTCAATAATTCCATATATGTTCTTTCATAGTTTTGATGTCTTCAGTATTAATCTACAGTGTTTACAATCATTACAATAAATACAAACCCTTGAATGAGAAGGTGTGTGCAAACTTTTGACTGGTAGTGTGAATAACAGAAAAAAGAACTCAAATCCCTGAAAGAAGCTTACATTTTAGTAAGATCTGTTACCCCTGACTGACCCCTGTGTCCGTCAGGGGTTTCAATCAATCAGGTAGAGATAACAGCGATAGCTTAGCTAAATCAAGGGATGCTCTGTAGCCTCTGTTTTTACTATAGTATTTAAACCAAAGCAAAATCATTGTGGCGATACTGTACTGTGTTATCATACCTTTTTCGAGGAACAGATTACAGCTACTAATGCTATGAAACAATTTCTACCAGTAGTTTTTACAGTTTTGTTGTTAACATGTCATTGAATGAAAGCAACTCTGAAGCATACAGAGCATTTTAAGGCATTTTTCGACCGCAGGGACTTAACCTCTGAACTACGTGCATTTCGACCGGAGGACCCAGGGTCTAAATTTATTTCAGGGTTAGTTAATCCCCCCATGAGAAGCCCCTGTTGGTACTTTTAAAAGGTCCCGGGACTTTCGGGGGGCAGGGCCTGCAATGCTGAACGTGTCTGATTGGTAGATTAACCTCAGTGTTTTTATTCCGCCCTCCGTCCACAATAACATCACACACATCTGTGATTCTCTTGATTTCTCTTTCTTTCATTAGTTTTTATTTGTTCTATCTTTTTTGTATGTGTGTGTACTTTTCAAAAGAAGAAGCTGTGATTCTCTTGATTTAGCAGCTTGTAACAGTAGTCTTCTCTCAGCCAACCATGAATGCGTCTCTCCTCCCGGTGTTACGGTTTTAAAAGAGACCCTGTAAACTGGAGACCTTCAGCTGAACGTGTCAGTGTTTGTGGAGTTTACACAGCTTTTGAAACACAGAGGGAGTTCCTGGGAATGCAAACTAGTTTAGTTTTGATTAAGATTTCAAAATATCCTCATCAGATATTTAATGATCGTCTAAAGATGTTTATGAGGGATGCATCCTGGTGAAAGTCTCCAGTTAACAGGGTCACTGTTTAAACCAAAACACCGGTCGATCTCTGCCACGGCTTTTTGAGTTCAAAAGGATTTTAAAGCCGTGTTGAAACGTCTTTGTTACTCGAGCTTATCTCCTCTCACGTGTTGATCCAGTGAATCCATCTGTGATGAAATATAGCACCATCTAAAACAGCACCAGCTGAGTCTCTTCATGCTAACAGGCTAACTGTTGTGTTGCTCATAATGATACCTGCCTGTCCGTCTGCTTCTATGGTGTCATCTGTGATGAATGGCATTTCTCTTTGTTGTACTGCCCTCTACTGGTCTGGTGGTGTAGTGCATTTACTTTATTTTCTCCATACGTCACTGGCCTGATTTGCACAATCTACCCGGGACTTCAGCCCGCAATCGAAACGCAGACAACAATGGGGGCACAGGAACCTTTAGTTCTGGGTAAAGTAGTTCTGGGGGCTAAAAGACCACTTGGTCAAAATGCACCTTTAGTGGACACGGTACCTAAAACAGTAACTGTTGAACATCTGCAGGTTCACTGACAGTGTTCTTGAAGATATACAGATTGTAAGAGCTACATACTGGATGGTAGATATTGAAGAACCCTTTGCACGTGGGCAGCTGGTAATTCTCTTCAATCTTTTCCAGACCTCGGACCGTTAAGAACATGCCGATTGGAGAACCCAAGGCAAAGAAATTCACTGGCTCAAAGTCGAGAGCTTGGTAAACCACGGACACCTGAGAGACAGAAATATGAAGAAAGTCATTAAAGGCCATTTAAACATTCAGATCAACCATAACTTGATGCCTTTGTCGTATGTACCTGTCCGGTGCCAACTTCAAAGTAATTGTAGTTGACATGTATGGAGGAAAAGTTACTGCCAACAGGGGGGTTCTGCACAGAGGTATCAGGAAGAGCTTCAACTGCTGGTGGGGGGACTTCTACCGGACTGACCTCTGCTTTCTTTTCTTGGGCCGCCTTTGAAACAAAGACACACACACGCACAGAAAGTCAGTCATCACTAATAAACTGCAGGCGTCACAGATACTACAGAGACATGTATACCTGCTTGTTCAGTCGTTCTTTGACAAACTTGGCGATCTTTTTCCTGGGACCGAGTGGGATTTTCATCTCCTTCAGGTCTTCAATTGTGCACATGAGCTGAATGAAAGTGAGAGAGAGAGAGGGAGAGAGGGAGAGAGGGAGATGACGGCAAACTTACTTATAAAAGTGATAGAATATGCAAGAAGTGAAGAAAAACATCATTATAATCTCAGCCTGATTTAGTAGAAATGAAATGCAGAATCATCCCTCAATCATCCCTCACAGGCTTTAGTAGTCTGTCTGAAAACTGCAGCTCTTCTGTTGGATTAGACCACATGGGCCAGCCTTCATTACATGATCCTTGGCTGCACAAGACCCTGTCATCGGTCACCAGTTTTCATCCTCATCCTAACCCGTTTGTCCTGCTTCCAATTGTATCTAAAGTCTCTAAAAGTAGTATGGGAGGTTGAGCCTTCAGTTATCAGGCACCTCTCCTTTGGAGTCATCTACCAGTCAGGGTCCGGGAGGCAGACACCCTCTCTATTTTTAAGAGTAGGCTTCAAACTTTCCTTTCTGATAAAGCTTAGAGTTAGAGCCGGATCAGGCTTGGACCAGCTCCGAGTTATGCTGCTATAGGCTTAGACTGACACTTTGGGATCCTGTCTTTCCCTCTCTCTCCACTCTCTGCCTGTCTCTTACTTTAACTCTTCCTGTCCCATTAAAGTTACTAACCATAGACCTTTCTGGAGTCCCTGAGCTCCCTTGTCTCGTAGGTTCCTCTGGATCTCTGCTGCTGTGGACGTGCCAGACTCCAGCTGCTACAACTATTACTATCCGTCTCACCACTATCATCTCTCTCTCTCTTCATCTCCCTCTATCCCTCTCTCCAACACGGTCTCAGCAGATGTGTGTCTAACATGAGTCTGGTCCTGCTGGAGGTTTCTGTCTGTTAAAGGAAGTTTGTCCTTGCCACTGTAACTTGCTAAATGCTGCAAAGTGCTCTGCTCATGGTGTAAAAATGATACCAATGATATCACATCTATGCAGGGACAGTAGTATAGAGCTGTTATATTTTAGGCTTTAGTCCTGGTATCCAACTTTCACAAAGTATTAGACGACCTGCAAACTTGTCTCCTCACCCCCCTAGACCTGTAAGTTTAGGTCATATGTCTGACTTTAAAACAAGTAAAAGAGGCTGCTGTTCTCACAAAAGACTCGGTGTCGATTCTCTCATCATCAAAGGTGGTCTTGTACTCAGACAACCCCAGATGTTCCAGCATGGCAGAGAGATCCTCAAACTCCTCCCCTTCTTCTTCCACAGGAGGTTGAGCAGCAGCGGCCTTATTCTCCTGAGGAACAACGGGCGCTATCACCTGATGTGAGAGGTACAACATACATTTGTGTTCAGCAACATTATTGTGCAAAGTTATGCTTAAGAAGTTTTTATGATGAATGATGACATATCAAATATAGTGAGCAGGGAATACTGGCTTCCTCTGCGTTTTAGAATAGATTTTATGATTTTACTGACCACTTTTAAAGCTCGCCTGGGTCTTGCCCCAAACTATATTACAGAAATGCTCACAAATTAAGGGCCATCTCGCAGCCTTAGATGCTCAGGTGGGGCCCTTTTGGTCGTTCCAAAGTCAAGGCTCAGTTGCAAAGGGGATTGCACTTTCTCCATCAGAGCCCCTCGACTTTGGAACGACCTCCCTGAGGAGATAAGGCTCGCAGAGTCACTGACATCTTTTAAATCTCTTCTTAAAACCCATTTTTACAGACTTACTTTTATGTGACTTCATCCTTCTAACTGCTTTTGATTCTATATTATTATTATTTTTTAAGTTTTTATCCAACCAATTACTGGTTTTTAATTTGATTTTATTATCTTATTATATATTGTTTTAATGAATTAATTAATGAATTTTTCATTTATTATTTTAATGGTCCTAATTTAAACACTTTTTCTTTATTTTCTCAATGTGATGTCGTTCTCTTATTCTGAAAAACTCTTTATTGTCCTTTTAATGCTTTTATTTACTTACCTATTTTATTTATTTATCCATTTTATTTTATTTATTTATCCATCTAATTTTATTTATTTAGCCATCTTATTTTATTTATTTATCCATCTTATTTTATTTATCCATTTCATTTTATTTATTTATCCATCTAATTTTATTTATTTTATTTATTTATCCATCTTATTTTATTTATTTATCCATTTCATTTTATTTATTTATCCATTTTATTTTATTTATTTATCCATCCTATTTTATTAACTTATCCATTTTATTTTATCTACTTTATTTATTTATCTTTGAAAAACCTCTTAAACAATGATTTATTGGTTTATTGTCACACCACTTCATTCTGTTTAATTCTTTTGAACCTCTTGTGTTGTTTTCTGTTATGCATGTTAATGTTCCTCCTCTCTGTCTGTCAAAAGGTTTACTTTGTTATTCAAACATGCTTTGTTTGTCAATGCACTTTGTAAACATTTGTTTTTAAAGGTGCTATATAAATAAAGTTATACTATTATTATTATTATATGTAACTGTATGTGTTAAATATGAACCAGTGTATGACCTCTTTGGTGCCCCCATTGGCAGATGGTATGACGGGCATGGGTGCAGAGCCGTTCATCTGATTTGACAACAGATCAAACAGGATCAGGGAACCTGCCGGTACAAACAAGAAGAACTCAGTCCAGATGAAAAGACAGACACAACATAAAGTAGCAGGTACGTGTGAGTGAGGAGCCATTCTTTACCTAAGCTGTGTCCTGCCACCGACACGCATCCTTTGAAGTCTGGGTTCCTCTCCATGAACAACGTATTGAGTCTATTAATCTCTTGGGCAACTGTGTCCATGATGGTCTGGCAGTACGTGGGACTGTTGTAGAAGAGCACGTCTAACAGAGTCTCATTGGTAAAGTGACGTAAACGCCCAGTGCTGGGCAAGGTGATCTTCTTTATCCTCCTACAGAGAGAAAGAAAAAGTCCATCAGTTCTTCGGCTTTTTAAAAGATACATCTGTGTGTTATTCTGTGTAGTATAAAAAGAAACAACCCCAACAACAAGTAACCTGAAATTTGCATCGTCTGTGTATGTAATGATGTTCTTATATATCTATCCAGGGTTCCATTTGTCTTAAAACAGGTCAGTGAGCCATACATGTTTCACCATAACCATGAACAGAAGAATCACAGTGTCATATAGGTTTAACACCGTCTTGCTCAAGGGAACGGAGTCGCCAATTTCAAGCGATCAGATGCATTTCATCGTCATTAAGCCTATGAAGGAAATTCATGTGCAATGATTATCTGTCCTTTAAATCCTTTAACTGTGCAACAGACTCCTGCCCAGTTCATTTTCATGAATATCAAATCTCTGTTTAAGCAACATTTCAGTACTGCAGGGTTTCTGTAGCTGCAGGGTGAATGTTTTGTGACTTTCAAGAAGGGGAAGTAAACATAAAATTCTGATCATAATTAATGTCTCTGACAAAAACTTTCAGGCAGCACATTTGTTATCGTTAATGAGATCTAGATTTTGATAAATGAGGGTGTGTGTGTGTGTTTAGAGGGGGCTGTTCGGTAATTAGTGATGAATTTTTCAATTTGGATAAAGCAAAACACGACGACATTAACTTCTAACAGAAAAGGTAGGTTTCTGCGCTAACAAGGACAAACATGGAAATGCTTCATGCACCTTTGGCATGCTGATAGAAAAGTTTACAGAGGATCAAAAATATGTTCATCAAAATATTCTCTGATGGCAGAGACTAAGCTCCAGTTACGGGTCACGCTCATGTTTTCAACACGTGGGGGGCAGCATTTCCCTCCAATCAGCGATGATTCATGACACCTGAACCTTCTCTGTTAGAAGTTGATGCTAATATGTTTCTGATTTGTTGTTTTATTTTGTGATCACACACACACACATTCTTTCAAAGCTTGATCCGTAAGGCAACTGGATTGGTAGAAATTCTTGAAGACGTTTAACCTCTCCTCCGAAGACTTCTTCAGTTCTGACCAGACTGGGGAAGAGCTCCAGGTAGTCACAAAGGGTCCCAAGTAGGGTCGTTAGTTCCTGGCAGTTGTTAGGGTGATGGGCCAGCTGTGGGCCGTTGGAGACACATGATGTCTGGTGTGAGTGTGGTCTTACTTGTTTTGACAGAGAATTCAAAACAGTGTTGTATGTAGGAGACAAATGGTGTCTTAGTCCGCCACCTCTGTTAAGAGAAGGGTGTTCAAGTTTAACATAGATGGCTTCCTTGACCCCTCTTTCATACCAACGCTCTTCTCTGTCCAGGATCTGAACCTTGCTGTCCTCAAAGGAGTGTCCCTTGTCTTTGAGGTGCAGATGTACAGCTGAGTCCTGGCCCGAGGAGCTGGCTCTTGAAGAACTTTTACCAGTCCAATTGCCTTACGGATCAAGCTTTGAATTACCATGAACTGGATGACTGAGAACCTTCACAGACACACACACACAAACACACACTCAGGCATGCACATTCTCAAGACAACTCAGATCCACCATTGGAGGCAGTAACTGAGGTGCAGGACGGTTGCTGTAAATCCAGGAATAAGAATAATTGCATGCCTGCATGACTTAAAATGACAGCAGCCTGCTGTTTAAAGAATTACTGAACCTCTAAAGATCCAAACAATACTTTGTTATCTGTGTTTGGGTGTTTGAGAGCAGGTGAGGAAGGGAAGTCAAGAAGGAAAACAGCGTGGCTGGTCGGTCATATACGGTAGGATCTTTTCACAACAGCAACCACATGTGGAGATATGCATGTATTCATAAAGCCTTCTGTTCATGTCTACTTTTATTACCATCAGTTATATCCATAGTTAGTGTACACCTGCCTCTCCTCACCTGTCCACCCCCGTAGCATCCCCATGTAGAGCTGTGTGCCACTGGACAGGGAGGAACTCCACCCTGCTGATCGCTCCTTTGTCCAGCGACGTCTTAAAGTGACTGTTGAGCAGCTTCAGTGACACGCTCCGGAAGTCGTCCACTGTAAACACAAGGAGGCACAGTTTATGTCACAGATGTCACAATGGAGGGTTTACTGCCAGCTAACATGACTGAGCAGTACTCACCACACTCCACCATGCTCCGAAACCTCAGGTCACACACGGGACCGATTCCATGGACCATGAAGACAAGATGATCCACCTTCGGCATCTCACCTAAGAAAGGTGCACAGATGGTTACCTCACTCACTGATCCAGAGACAATTATTCACATGTTATCACCCCGGCTCTCTTACTGATCTGTGGCTGTGTAAGATGCTTGATTCTGATTTGTTAAAACTCCTTGACAACGGTTATTAACTTTCACTACCATGAGCAACACCAGAGGCAGAGGTACTTAGTATCTGAGCTGTTTGTAATCAAGCTCATCACATTTACTCAGAAACTCTCAAATAATTAAAGTCTCTACTCAGATTAAACCAATTTGGGTGCAGGGACTTTACCATCATTCACTTCATCGTGGTCATCGTCAATCCCCCTTTTCACCACTCTAGGCCTGGTCTGTCCATCCTGAGTCGTGCCCCACTCGTCAGGCATGGAAGAGGGCTGAAACTGCACAATCACCTACAAGAAGAACTGAGTGGATCAGACAAATGGGACCAATCATCACAAGAGCACAGCTTAGCGCTGGACACACACAGGTCTACCTTTGGATTGTGCATGACGATGGTCTCTCCGGAGGGGAACTCCAGTCTACGGTGCCACTGGTTGGTCGACACAGCTTTCTTATATTCTGCCTGAGGTGAAGAAAACAGTGGAGAAGTAATAAAACTTCAATAAACAACAGTTATAAGAATGATACTTTTATGACTTTGTTATATTAGACAGATTACAAAGTGCTTCAAGGTGGGAGTGTCGCAGCTATAGAGTCCAAAGTTCAATGGCTCAGTTACTTTTTCTGATCGGACGAGGATTAGGAACATAAAGGTCTCAGCAGATGTGTGCCTTCAGCCATCAGGCCCCTCTACTTTGGAATCATCTAGCAGTCAGGGTCCAGGAGGCAGACACCCTCTCTACTTTTAAGAGTAGGCTTCAAACTTTCCTTTTTGATAAAGCTTATAGTTAGAGCTGGATCAGGCTTGGACCAGCTCTTAGTTATGCTGATATAGGCTTAGACTGACACGCTGGGATCCTGTCTTTCCCTCTCTCTCCTCTCTCTGCCTGTCTCTCACTTTAACTCTTCCTGTCCTATTAAAGTTACTAACCATAGACCTTTCTGGAGTCCCTGAGCTCCCTTGTCTCATAGGTTCCTCTGGATCTCTGCTGCTGTGGACGTGCCAGACTCCAGCTGCTACAACTACTACTATCCGTCTCACCACTATCATCTCTCTCTCTCTTCATCTCCCTCTATCCCTCTCTCCAACACAGTCTCAGCAGGTGTGTGTCTAACATGAGTCTGGTCCTACTGGAGGTTTCTGCCTGTTAAAGGAAGTTTGTCCTTGCCACTGTCACTTGCTAAATGCTGCAAAGTGCTCTGCTCATGGTGGATTAAGATGAGATCAGACTGAGTCCTGTCTGTAAGATGGGACTGGATCTTATCCTGTCTTGATGTTGGGTCTTGGGTTTTTGTTCATAAATCATCTGTTTCCTCCACATTGATCAGAGGTCATCCCTCCAGTCCAACAGAAAAGGACTGACTCAAATAAATTCTAAAGATGTCCTCCTGAATCTTTCTGTGTGTGGTGAAGTACCTCCAGCTTTTCACTGAACTCCTCCGAGTAGGGAATAAAGCGACTATCTGTGTCCCCCTTGTAGAACCACGAGCAGCGCCGGACCTCCGTAGGCTCCTCCTCCCAGTACACTGCGGTCCGTATTCGGTCGTAAAGCTGCACGTCATATCGCCCTCCGTCTGTACGCACGATCACAGCTTCTGGGTCCGGTTGAACTAGAAAACAAAGAGAGCTGACATCAGTGTGGATCACATTGGGTTAATATCAGATCTATACAACTTTAAGCTAAGGTTGTTCAACACCAGCATGTCACACATCAGTGTGTCCAGTCTGTCCTTGTCTGGTGTTTTGGTGGAAGTGGTCATAGTCGGAAAGAAGAAGTAAAACTAAAAACCGAAACTAAATCAGAGCGTTTTCAAAATGAATGAATTGATAAACTCAACTAAACTTACAGAAAATAATTTAAACTAAACATTGAATGAAACTAAAGGCATTTTTGACCGCAGGACCCAGGGTCTAAATTTAGTTCAGGGGTAGTTAATCTCTCCCCTGAAAAGCCCCTGCTAGGGGGGTAGTACTTTTCAAAGGTCCCGGGACTTTCAGGGGGCGGGGCCTGCAATGCTGAACGTGTCTGATTGGTAGATTAACCTCAGTGTTTTTATTCCGCTCGCCGTCCACAATAACATCACACACATCTGTGATTCACTTGATTTCTCTTTCTTTCATTAGTTTTTATTTGTTCTATCTTTTTTGTATGTGTGTGTACTTTTCAAAAGAAGAAGCTGTGATTCTCTTGATTTAGCAGCTTGTAACAGTAGTCTTCTCTCAGCCCACCGTGAATGCATCTCTCCCGGTGTTCCGGTTTTAAAAGTGACCCTGTGAACTGGAGACCTTCAGCTGAACGTGTCAGTGTTTGTGGAGTTTACACAGCTGTTGAAACACAGAGGGAGTTCCTGGGAATGAAAACTAGTTTAGTTTTTATTAAGATTTCAAAATATCCTCATCAGATATTTAATGATCGTCTAAAGACGTTTATGAGGGATGCATCCGGCTGAAAGTCTACAGTTAACAGGGTTGCTGTTTAATCCAAAACACCGGCGAATCTCTGCCACGGCTTTTTGAGTTCAAAAGGATTTTAAAGCCGTGTTGAAACGTCTTTGCTACTCGTGCTTATCTCCTCTCACGTGTTGATTCAGTGAATCCATCTGTGATGAAATATAGCACCATCTAAAACAGCATCAGCTGAATCTCTTCATGCTAACAGGCTAACTGTTGTGTTGCTCATAATGATACCTGCCTGTCCGTCTGCTTCTATGGTGTCATCTGTGATGAATGGCATTCGTCTTTGTTTTACTGCCCTCTACTGGTCTGGTGGTGTAGTGCATTTACTTTTTTCCCTCCATACGTCACTGGCCTGATTTACACAATCTACCCGGGACTTCAGCCCACGGTCCAAACGCAGACAACAATGGGGGCACAGGAACCTTTTAGTTCAGGATAAAGTAGTTCTGGGGGCTAAAAGACCCCAGAACTCTCGGTCGAAAGGCACCTTAAGAGTAGCAATGGAATGAATACTAAAGTTAAGAACCCTTTTACCTTATTCAATAATGACTTTCACCTGAGTTATATGTCTCCTCGAGCTGAAGGGAGTCGATGAAGCTGAAAGGAAGCCAGACGCTCTTTGACTCCACTTGTTTGCAGTAGAACCAGTGAGGTTGAATGGGCTCATAAACGCTGTAGCTGTACGGCATCATGGGACCAGCAGGAACTATCGCTCCGGCAGAAGATGCAGGAGGTGGAAGGGTTGATTGCATCTGTGTTGGAGAAGCCTGAAGAGAGAAAAACATCCTGATTCTTATGTCTTCTTCATGAAGTTACTTAACAGATGAATCCAAGCCTCATATTTACCCTTGTGTACGCCATCTCTGACATGGGGGAAGTGTGCGGCATAGAGCTCAGAGAGTACGGATTGTGCTGCTGAGGTATGTGCGTTTGTTGCATGATCTCTGGCCCTGGAATATAAGGACGTGCTTTACTGGAAGTAGAGGTGTGTCGGTATGGATTATGACCCTGTGGCTGCATCTGGGGAGGTGGTGGTGTGGTCATTGAAGTGGGCTGAGAGGCGTGATACCCCATAGGACTCTGGTACACTGTGCTGCCGAACCCTGCAGGAGCGGGGTTCATTTGAGAGCCTGACATGGGTACTGGAGTCGTGTTGAGACTCCTCGGCGCAGACACCTGGTCTGCGGTTGTGGGTGCTGCTGACAGGGCAGGTGACGGGCATGGTAACTGGCCGATGGAGGCGAATGGATCACCGCTGGTTACGGGGCTGGCAAAGTAGTTGAATGTAGAGGGGGCTGATCCGTTTTCAGAGGTCTGACCCAGGAAGCTGTCTTCTTCTCCCACATCAGTGGAATCATCTGCTGAGTAATAACAAAGGAAACATTAACATTTTGGTTGAATTGGTCTTTAAAATCCCCATAAAATAAATGAAATATCTACAAAGTCATCATCACGCTCTATAAACCATAGAATAGATCCATCTTCAGGAAATTTAGATCACTTTCCTCCAAAAAACAAGCTCAGCCTATCTCACTGTCAGTGTCACATCATCATGTTCCTTCACAGAAGAAGCCGAATAACCCGTGTGATCATGGTCAGGTGTGATCGTGGTTAAATTGATAGTTATGGAGTCTGAGGACACAGCTGTGTGGTTCTTCTCAGTGTAGAAGGCCTCCCCTGCTCATTAAGTGCTTGGTAATATCAGGGTTTTATTGTCACTGAGGCCACACCGCCAATTGGGATAAATCCAAAGCCTCTAGAAGAAGTCGTGAACACATGTTGCTCTCTGAACATGCTGAAGGTGAAGAAGAAGCTGAAGAGTGAGCAGCAGGTTCGAATAAAGACCCTTTATGATGCTGGCTGGAGCTACCGCTGCAAAGCCAAGGACTCAAGATGCAGTCCAAGCACCGTTAAGAACACTTAAGACCGCCATGATGCCACCAAGTCACATTAGAAACTTTCAGACAGACAAGTGAAGCATCTCAAAATGTCATGTCAGCCTCAGGAACAGGTGACTCAGTGAAAACTAATGGATTCATGAATAAGAAAGTAGACCACAACATCCTGGTGAGGCACAGAGGACCATCTGGGAGTCGTCTTATTTTCCAAGAAGACAATGACCCTAAACACTCTTCGAACTATTGCCTGATCTACCTGTGACAGAAGAAATCTGCTGGAACTTTGAAAATGTAGGACTGGACCCCTCAAAGGCCGGACCTCAACCCCCATCAAGCTAATTTGTGGCGAGTTGGAGAATAAACTGGATCAATTTTACATACAAAGGAAGAGTTGCAGAAGGCATGGGATAACATTAGTGTGGAAGTTCTCAGGACATATATGGACACTACGTCAGAGAGAGGTGCTGCTGTGATTAAAAGGTGGACAAACCAAATATCAAAGTTTGGACTCACTTCATCTGATATTTGTTGTGCTCAGAGCAACTAGCTGCATGTTTTGTGAACATTATGAAACGAAATCATGTTTTAAAAGCAAAATAAAGGTCAATATATTCAGATCGGTCAGGTGTTCTGATCATTTTGGCCACCACTGTATATATAGGCCGTTCTTCAGAATTTGGTCAAAGACAGGATTCAGAACACCCGGGGAAAAAAATGTATATGTCTATATAGTGAAACATCCAAGGAACATACACTACCAGTCAAAAGTTTGGACACACCTTCTCATTCAATGGTTTTTATTTATTTTAATTATTTTCAACATTGTAGATTAATACTGAAGACATCAAAACTATGAAATAATCTGGTTTTGTCATAATCTGGATTACAACAGTAGTCAAATAGGGCTATCCATTGTGTACTAACCCTACCTCTGAACAACACAACTGATGGTCTCAAACACATTAAGAAGGCAAGTCATTCTACAAATGAACTCTTGACAAGGCTCATGTTCATTAGAAACCATTCCAGGAGACCACTTCATGAAGCAGACTGAGAGAATACCAAGAATGTAAAGCTGTAATGAAGGAAAAAGGGGGCTACTTTACAGAATCTAAAATCTAAAACAGATTCTGCTTTGTTTAACACTTTTTTGTTCATTCAATAATTCCATATATGTTCTTTCATAGTTTTGATGTCTTCAGTATTAATCTACAGTGTTTCAAGTAATTAAAATAAATACAAACCCTTGAATAAGAAGGTGTGTCCAAACTTTTGACTGGTAGTGTACTTCTTGAATTTGTATGCTTAATTTTAACTTTTATTTTCAGAGTTTCTGACATTTTAATTTTCCAAAATTTGTCACAACCGACACAAAATGATTTTGACCGAATAAAAAAATATTTTAATGGATTAAAAATGTTCACCTGTCTTTAAAACATATTTCTAAAAATTGTACTCCAAGGTTTTTCACACATTTTTTTTATCAATAAACAATATTTTTAAACATGACTGGGACACCATTTTGTACTTATATCTTCATAATTTTAAATAAATACATTTTTTTTTCTTAATTCCTTTTTAATTATTCTAACAACATCTTTTAAAAATCTACAATGAAAAGAAATCCAAAACAAGTAAAACTGTCATGAACTTAAATGTAGGGATTTAGGTTGGGGACAGCCACCTTCCAATTGTGAGAACCCTATAAATGTTGATTTAATAAATATAAAGCTTCCATTTAACTTATGTATCATTTAGGGATTGGATAGATAATAGCAGGATCTTGACAAACATGTAAGCTTTGCAGGAATAAATCAATTTAAAACTTGTATTGGTGATGGGACAACAATTCAGTAGATTGGCACATACACAACTACACAACCCCTACTTTGCTGTCAGCTCATGTGTGAGTTAACTATAGTTTCAGATGTGTGTGCATGTTTTATTTGTACAGTAAAGGCCTGACGTTGAGGTGTATGTGGCAGTGGACACGTCTTCATCGTTCATATCAAGGTAAAAGCTCACTTCACCACATTTCACATGAATCCAGATCTCATCACATACAGAGTGTGAAGCCTCTTCTTTCTGCACACACACACACAGTCACACTGCAGCTCTGCGTCCTGACACTCCACATCACCAGGTCTAGTCCTGGTCAGGTCCCGGTCTGGTCCCCTATCTGTGCCTCCAGCTCACAGCGCTCATGTTTTCATGTGACATTTCCACATTTCCTGTCCCACTCACTTCATCACACAGACTCACCTCCTGATAACACGGCCGGACCGGTGGCCTGACTCACGGGCAGGAAGGGTAGGTTGAAGTTAAACTCCGGAGCATCGCTGAATAATAAGTTAGCACTGGAGTTTGGAGCATTATTATTATTCTTCCTTTCTGCCATTTTCCTCTCAGTTACACGTAGCCACTACCGGATCAGGAGGGCACTGCTCGCTCCCACACGGCCTCTCTGTGCCTCTCTATTTTAGCGATCTCAAAGCATCAACAGTGACTTTCAGTGAGTCAAAGTACCGTTCCACATGATATACAGATCTGCGCAAACCACGCAGCTCCTTTGACCTCGCAGTTCATTGGCTGTCCAACAAACTCTCCTCCTCTGTCGCCCCCTACAGGCCGGAAAGTGACAGTGCTCAGCATACATGAGAACACCCCAAATAGAATTGTTAGAAAACCTTTAGTTTCCTTTTAGGATCAGTATTTTTCTGGATCCAATATGATGAAATTCTCCCATACATGTGGGCTTTTGATTACAAACGAGATTTGTTGATTTTTTCTGACAAATTAATTCAAGACCATGTTGCAAAATGAATACACCCCAATGAAAGTCTTAGGAGCAAGACTACATTTTGGACTGTATTATTGTAATTGACAAGAATTCAACCACAGGTGAGTCTAACTATTCATCAGCAGGCACCTGACTAGGGTAACAAAGGGGTGGAAAATTTTCAGGGGAAGTTAAGCTGGGGAATTTTGGAAACATTCTAAGTTAGAAACTTTCCATGTGAATTATGGGAATTAATAGGAATTGAGGGTAATTTAATGGAAAGGTATATTATCCAAGCATAAATATTTGTTTTGTTATAAGCAGACATCCATCCAAAATAATACAATTAAAACAGATGTATTTGTAAGAAGAACTTTATCAAGTGTTCAGTATTTTATTGAAAAATCAATTCTTTCTTTGAAGAACAAGAACATGAATGTTGAGTTAAATATTACTCATCCCCTCATACTCATTCCAAAATTAACAAAAATACAATCCTAACAAAGTCCCATTCAAAATGTTAAATAAAAAGAGCCACTCGCCTTCCAACAAAGTCCCATTCAACATGCAAATAAAAAAGCATCTTCCCTCAAGCTTCTCAAGCCTAGCCTCTGCATTTTTGCTAAACCCTTTCAGGCAATGGGCTCTTCTTCCTGGGTCTCATCAACCTCCTCCATGTCCACTTCCTCAACATCCAACCCCGACTCTTTCTCTTCAGTGTCACTGTCCAGCCTTGTTGAAGATGGCTCTGCATAGATATTCAACTGCACTTGCATGAAATCTGGTTGTTAGTCAGGATAATGCTAATATATATATATATATATACACATATACATACCTTCAATTTAGTCAATTCCTGGTTTATTCCCATAAATTCCCATTGATTCACATGGAAATTTTCCAACTTTGAAAATTCCTGTAATTTAGCAACCCTACACCTGACTATAAAAAGGCATTATTAAACAAAGAAAACCCTCTCTCATTTCATGCTGTCAGTACTGGCAGTAAAAGTGGTCATCCTCAAAGAATGGAAAAAGATTGATGAAGCAATACGTCCGCAATTTGTCCTTTCCATGCCTAGAAGACTTGGTGCTGTTCTTAAAAATCATGGAGTTCATACAAAATATTAGATATAGCAGTTTTTGTTTTTGAGCTGGGTGCATATGTTCACGTATGCGGGTGTGTTAGCGCGCCAGCACGTAAGGGGAGCACAAGTATCCCATTTATTTGCAGTCATGTGACTTGGACACAGGCCAAAGAATACACTTTAAGATTTCAGCTCTTAAAACTATTTAAACCCAATTTACCACTCAAGAGTCGTAGATACTGCTCACGTTTAGTCAGAAACACCTCAACAAACTATGAAAGTGAGATTAAAAGGAGCTTTAAGAAACATTCAAAGGGTTAAATGTGTGGGTTTTTGATGTATCTATGTGTATCTGGTACTTTATATTTGTGGATAAATCATAATAAGTGTAATGAGTCCATCACAGAAATACAATTTTAAAATTCATCACCGCGATAGAAATGAGTAGTTGCAGGCGTTGGTTTTATATATAGAGGCGAGATCACATTTGCAATGGACATACTTGTGGCTGTGGTTGTGAAGGTGAAATTACTGGACGCTAGCATGACCTCCCCCATGTGGGACCATATGGAGTTGAAAAGTATCCGCGGCTCCAGCGCCATCACCACAAGGATATCTATCCCATGGTCTTTTTTTCAATTGGCCATCTATGTCTTGCCCCTCTCCATTTCTCTCCATTTCTTTCCAATCAAATCAAACAAGTGAGTTAGCTCATTCGCTTCAGCCAAGCTTGCAGCCTGGAAAGCTAGTATTAGCATTTAGCTACAAGAAACTGACGGAGAGGCTGATTTCCAAACCCGCCTGATAGCGACGGCTAGCTGGGCTAAACCTAGAGACTGGGGTGTGAGCTTTAGCTAGACCTTCAATGTGTTTATTCAGCCATCTGGTTTTATGGTCACATTGAAGGAAAGGTACTCTTGTTAGTGACATGTTGCTCCATGCATTGAAAGATGAACTACTATCCATCCATCCATCCATCCATCCATCCATCCATCCATCTTCTTCCGCTTATCCGGGTCCAGGTCGCGGGGGCAGCAGTCTCAGCAGGGAAGCCCAGACACTCCTCTCCCGGCCACTTCTACCAGCTCTTCTGGGAGGATACCGAGGCGTTCCCAGGCCAGCTGAGAGATACAATCTCTCCAGCGTGTCGTGGGTCTTCCCCGTGGCCTCCTCCAAGATGGACATGCCCGAAACGCCTCCCCAGGGAGACGTCCGGGAGGCATCCTGACCAGATGCCCGAACCACCTCATCTGGCTCCTCTGGATCCGGAGGAGCAGCGGCTCTACTTTGAGCCTCTCCCGGATGTCTGAGCTCCTGACCCTCTCTCTGAGGCTGAGCCCAGACACCCTGCGAGAAAGCTCATTTCAGACGCTTGTATTCGCAATCTCCTTCTTTCGGTCACTACCCACAGCTCGTGACCATAGCTGAGGGTTGGAACGTAGATTGACCGGTAAATTGAGAGCTTTGCCTTCTGGCTCAGCTCTCTCTTCACCACAACAGACCAGTACAGAGTCTGCATCACTGCAGACGCCTCCCCGATCCATCTGTCAATCTCTCGCTCCCTCTTCCCCTCTTTGTGAACAAGACCCCGAGATACTTAAACTCCTCTGCCTGGGGCAAAGACTCTCCTCTGACCCGGAGAGGGCAAGCCACCCTTTCCGACTGAGCACCATGGCCTCAGACTTGGAGGTGCTGAACCTCATCCCCACTGCTTCACACTCAGCTGCAAACCGTCCCAGTGCGTGTTGGAGGTCACTGTTCAATGAAGCCAATAGGACCACATCATCTGCAAAGAGCAGAGATGGAATCCTAAGACCACAGAACTGGACACCCTCTACCACTTGGCTGCGCCTAGAAATTCTGCCGGACACACATAAATTCTCACTGTGTGTAAATAGTTGTGGACTGTTGACTTTCCAAAATCTATTACACCATTTATTTGCATACAGTCTGTTTTAGATTGCACAGGTTCATGATTATTGTCATAGTTCCAGTTTTAAAATGGTGTTAAAACTTGCTTGTTTTTGTTCTCCTTGCAGGATCAGGACTGGAGCTGGACTTCCATCCAGAGCAGCTGAAGCTGAACTCCAGAAGCCGTAGAGACTGATCAAAGAGCGCCACCAATCAAGAGATTATGTCATAAACAAGTGCCTTATCATCAGAGTAACAACCTAAAGCTTTGTGATTCCATACCGTCTTTAACATCCATGTGAAGCTGCAAGACAATGTGTGAAGCAACAAGATTTGGTAAGCTATTCATGTTCAACTTAAATGTTTGTTATATAACTGTAAAAGCTATTTCCAGCTGTAACCAAGACTTGTTTATGTCTGTTAATATTGATTGAAGGAAAACCCTGCTGCTGGTGAAGTATGCAACATGAAATGTCAATAAATGTTGAATGTATGAATGTATGTTTTACATGTATGTTTTGTCTTTCAGTAGCTGTTGATATTTTGTTGTTTGGGAGGTGTTGTGTCTTAACAGCCCGTGATGTGCAGAATGAACCTCGTGACACTGGCCAGCTTCAATAGTAATCAGATTTATTACAATCAAACAGCATCAGTAACAAGCATCGCGACTGCTTGGAGGACGACTGGGCCAGATGAAGTCGCCTCTCTTCTGTCTCCACGTTCTGGCTTAAATACTATGAAGGTGCACTCAAATTAGAATGAGGGTGTCCTTCAAACATACACAAATATGGACTCTTCAACACAAGTTTCAAGTTAGCTGCTATTTGACTCCATTTATGGACGCCTTGTTCTAAGCATTGACAAAGACGTCAGCTGTCTATCATAGATTTGCCTTGCCTGATCTTTTTTAGGCCCTTCCTAGAGACTTCTGGAGCCTACTATTGTAACTCATTCTTGTGGGTCCCTGGACTTATTTTAAACAACACAGACTAGCAACATATACTTAATCTTATGTGGTTGAATATCAGATACTTCAGAGGCATGAGTGAAATAAAATAAAATTGACTTCTCCTTTAAAACCTCTGGCACTCACAGTTTAGAATTTGTTTCAACATATTGGTAATAAGAAGAAATTGAAGCATCAAACGCTTGATTCCCTGCATTCTGGAGAGTATTTATGTGACCATTTGTGTTGGAAATGTAATCATTTAAAAGGAAAACACATAATTATTGATACACAGCGAACACAAAAATGAACTCCCTGCACGATGCTCAAATTCTAGAGTTTATTTGGGGGTAGGCTTTACCCTTTCAACCTTAAAAATGAAAATAAAGACAGTGTGATACCTGTGCAGCATAAATACTACAAAAAAGGTAAAATGGTGGACCAGAAAGGCAAAGTTGTCCCTTAAAGCCTACCCATCACAGTGGATTCATCTATGCTGCAGCCGCACCAATAAATGAATGATGCCCTCAATCCCGAATTAAGACTTTGTAGTACAGTTTAAAAATTACAATGCAAATGCACTGCGTGGTGGTCTTATTTAGGTAAATCAATTAAGAAGGCAGATTAAGGCTTCGATTTTAACCCTTTTAAAGTAGGCTACTTGAGAGTATGTTAACCTACTTTCACAGTGTTTTTTCTGCAAGATATCTTTTCCTAGGTTTCCAGCTTTTTATTGGAATTATTTGAAAGAAAGGTTATCAGGGATGTTAGCGTTTAGTCCCGCGCTCAGGTAAATGGCTACATCATGCATATGGCGGAGCCAGAGAGCATTGTAACAGATATAGAGATTTACATTTTGGAAACTCGTGTCCATAGAACCTTTTGAATGCATTTTGACTTTTTGGATCACCGAAGAGTGAAGGAATCACTGCAATGAGAGACAAAAGGCATCCAAGAACAATGTTGATCAATCAACAGGAGCTTGAAACAAATTGTCAGTCGTGTTACAATTATTCAGACAACCACAAATACATTTAAAACAGCCATCTTTACAACAACCAGGTTTGTTATGTACAGTATTTCCAAGGACATGTGTAAACTGACGAGGTGTCAAAGTGCTGGTCAACCTTTAGTCCCTCAGTTCGTCGTTTGTTGATCCTGTGGTGAATCTTGGCTCGGGACAGCACAAGTCTTCTGAGTGCAACTGGTCAAGCGATTAACCGCCTGGTTTTATGGTCACATTGAAGGAAAGGTACTCTTGTAAGCAACATGTTGCTCCATGCATTGAAAGAGGAACTACTAGCTAGTTGTCATTTCTTTTAAATGGTGCAAATGTCTTTTGGTTGGGGCAGCCGGGAGTCGAATTGGCGACCCCTGCAGCCAGGACTATAGCATCTGTATGTGGTGAGACCAAGGGAGAAGTTCCCTCGGCTGGTGGTGAGGCTTTCAGCAGTGTGTCTGCCCCCTGGTGGCTGGCTGCAGTATAGGTAAAAAAATCTGTCCCCCCATTCATTTGAATGGGGGAGCAGTCAAACTTTAAAAAATAAATACACGTCGTACGATTGTTTCTCACATCCGTATGCTGTGGTGATATGTAGTTAGTATTTGACTGTTTTGTGTTCAAGGCCTCTTTTTCCTGAAAAGTTTCTTTTTGGTTAGTTATTAGAGTTTAAAAAACGGGGTTTTACTTCCGGGTTTCCTTTGATTCACAGCCGCTGTAGAGGGAAACTTCAAAGGACACACAGCGTCTTGTGATGCTACGTTGTAGGGCGGAGCTTATTACAGTGGCTTCACAGGCTCTGGCTGCACAATGGTTGCACCCAGGAGCGGGATTTTTTGGCTTCAGAACCGTACAACGGGAAGAGGCGGAGCAACGCTGTCCATTTTTATTTACAGTCTACGGGTGAGATCGTTACGCCAGTGCCCCCGGTCGGACATCTTGAATTAGAGAAATGATGTGGTTCAAATGGCCTCATGTACAGTAGGGTATAGCCTAGCTTTCCTGTTGATACTCCAGCTGGTTCTTCAATACATGGGCTTTTAAAAACTTTTGGAATGTCATTTTTAACACCTTGACCCTACATAAACACAGCAATAAAAAAATACAATTGAATCTGGGTGTCATAACCTGGTCATAACTGATGACCAGCTAACCTTTGGTCCAAACCCTAATACTTGCTTGAAATTGGGAGACATTTAAAGTATTTGACTAACATATCTGTTTAATAAATGTATTAATCTGCAGTTCAGGGTTATATATGGACGGGGTTGCTGGGAATTGGCTGATTTAACGATACTCTAGAAAATCTCCCTATTTTTCACAGTCCAATGTTGGCAGGTATGATAAGGCTTAAGATAAAAGAAGATAAAGAGATAAAATACATTAAAATAGAATAAATGAAAGCTAAAAGCAAATAACAAAAAGTGAAAGCATAAAAAGAGATAAAAGCAGTAAAATAAATAAATAGATCAAGATAAATAAAAGCAGTAAATGAGATATAAGGAGAGTAAAACAATTAAAGGAAAATACAATACAAAGTAGAATAAGATAAGATAAGATAAGATATTACTTTATTGATCCCCCGGGGGGGAAATTCAGTTGTTACAGCAACCCAGACATAAGTACAATCAAGAAAGAAGTTTCAATAAGTACAAAATAAGTACAATAAGTACAAAATAAGATAAAAAAATAAAATAAAAAGATAAGTAAAAAATAAAAATAAAAATAAAACAAAAAAAATAAAATAAAAACAAAATAACATAAAAATAAATAAAATAAAATAAAATAAGTAAAATAAAATAGATCAATAAAGCTAGAATACAATTTAGATATATACAATGTTACAAATGGAGTTTAAATTAAATAGCAGTAATTACAGGCAGTATTAAAAAATGTTTCAGTAGTGACAGGTTGACATGGTGTGATTATGGTTGGTAATGACAAATTAAGCAATAAATAGAAAAATATTTGTATGTAATATGACCATGAGTTGTACTTAGAATAGTAATAGAATAGAATGATAGTTCAGGCAGTAAAAACTTTATTAAAGTGAGTTTTAAGAAGTGATTAAAAAGATTTTACAGATCAGTGTAGTGTTTGTAAATGTGGTATTATTAAATGTTCAATAAATAACACATAAAATAGAGCCAATCTGCACAGCTGCTGGGATCACTCCGCGCGCCGGATCGTCCCTTTAAACAAAACAAACGCACTCTGCTCTTCTTCCGATGACGTCAGTTTCCCGCGCTGACCTCTGTGTTTCCGACTTCAGGAGGAAACGTGAAGTAAAAGTGCTTCCACGGCTTCTTTACATTTCCATTTCTTCCATATTCCAGGTGTTTTGTATCTGACTGAGGATGCCGTGCACTCATGACTGGATTGAGAGCCCTCTGTCGGTGGTGGAGGAGATATTCGGTAAGAGAAACACCGGAACTCTAACGTCTACAAGTCAACGTGGACCTAGCTGGTTAGCTTTCACTCTGTTGTCATGCTGCCAGGCTGGTACAGCTTTTCTTCTGAACTAACACGTGATGCAGTCACTTATCATGCACCCTGCGATCATCATGAATGTTATTTGGACACCTTTGAGCACACACGTGGACCTTAAAGCCCTGACACCGTGCGCTCAGGGTGCAGAGACACTGGATGAGAGGACTCATGTAGGGTTGTTTACATGTGGCTCTTTCCCGGTCATTTGTTGTGATAGATGTGCGGGACTTTAATTAGTTTAATATAACTTCAGAGGTTCTGAGGTTTTGCAGCATATCTGTCACGGAGGGTTTCAGTGTGGAGCCAGATTTGTATGTCCATGAGCGTAAAAGACGCACCTGCAAAATATAAAGTTTTGGCCTAAATGATCAGAACACCTGACAGATCTGGATATCTTGACCTTTTTTGTGCCTCTAAAACATGATTTAATTTCATAATGTTCATGAAACATGCAGATGGTTGCTATGAGGACAACAAATATCAGATGAAGTGAGTCCAAACTTTGATATTTGGTTTGTCCACCTTTTAATCACAGCAGCACCTCTCTCTGACGTAGTGTCCATATAAGTCCTGAGAACTTCAACACTTATGTTATCCCATGCCTTCTGCAACTCTTCCTTTGTATGTAAAATACATCTGTCCACTTTATTCTCCAACTCGCCCCAAATTTGCTCAATGAGGTTTGAGATCTGGACTTTGAGGAGTCCAGTCCATCATTTTCAAAGTTCCAGCAGATCCCTTCTGTAACAGGTAGTTCCAGCAACAGATAGAAGACTATTTTGGGTCATTGTCTTCTTGGAAAACTAATCCAGGCCCAATAAGACGACTCCCAGATGGTCCTCTGTGCCTCACCAGGATGTTGTGGTCTACTTTGTTATCCATGAATCAGTTTTCACTGAGTCACCTGTTCCTGAGGCTGACATGACATTTGGAGATGCTTCACTTGTCTCCTTTTTCGGTTCTGGTGTGACTTTGTGGCATCATGGCAGTCTAAGGTTTACTTTACGGTGCCTGGACTGCATCTCGAGTCCTTGGCTTTGCGGCGGTAGCTCCAGCCAGCATCATAAAGGGTCTTTATTTGAACCTGCTGCTCACTCTTTAGCTTCTTCTTCACCTTCAGCATTTTCAGAGAGCAACATGTGTTCAAGACTTCTTCTAGAGGCTTTGGATTTATACTGATTCATAAAGCATTTCATTAAAGAAGTGTTTTTAAATCATATCACGATGGATGTAACTTAAACTCATGATGAAGTTGTGTTTTTCTTTGTTCTTGTAGCGTCCTCGCACAACAACCCCGACTCAAGATGGGAGGCTAAAGCAGCTGGTTTCTTTAAGGACCAACTAACAAAGGACAGCACTTACACCTTGGTAATGCAGCTCTCACTCTTTATAACATCTTATTTCAGCAGCACATGTTCCTGTGAATAACACCCTCTTTCATGTGGTGCAGGTCCCCTCTCTGAACGACGTCCCTCTGCACTACCTGAAGCCCAACAGTCTGGTGAAGTTTCGATGTTTGATACAGGACATGTTTGATCCGGAGTTCTACATGGGAGCGTATGAGACTGTGGATTCCTCCACAAAGGCGAAAGTAAGCGCTCCGGTTTTTGCACCACCCTGTGAAGCATCTTATTGCATGTTTAATGTTCATGTCATCATTAAATGTGCTATCATACTTCACTCAGGTGCTGCGATGTGGAAAGTACAAAGACGTGACTGAATGTGGGGTAAGTCAGCCCCTGTTAGTTCTCTCAAGAGATCCACAAGTCCCTCTCTTCAGTTTTAGTAACATGTGCTGATCAACAGGTGGACTTTAACTCTCCGAGCATCAAGACCGCAGAGAGACAGACGTTCTACTGTGTGCCCATCCCTGGAGAGGGTCCCTGGGCCAAAGACATATCCTGACTTTGCTCACGAGATGGTTTTAGAGTGTTTCATTATCAATTTCAATTCAATTCAATTTTGCTTTATTGGCATGAACAAAAACATGTTATTGCCAAATCACATAAAATTCATACACATACATTACATATATATTCATTACATATTATATTCATTACATATAGATTAATTACATATTATATATATTGTATCATATTATAATTATATATTATACATCTGTTCGCTGTATTCAAACACTGCTCCACAGCTTTCTTAACTCTCACACGGCTATGCCAGCTACAGCCAGGTGAAGGTGGTTCCTTCAACCTCGTACACGCCAACCCGACAGAAACGCAGCTACGAAGAGGACGAAGAGTTGAACACGCCCATGCAGATGGAGGTAGTCACTGGTACGTATGAGGGACACATGAAGCTGAAGGCAAATACAAACACTGTCTATAGGCGTCTTTCAACAGCAGGAACTTTACCCCGGAACTACGTGCGTTTCGACCGGAGGAACCAGGACCTAAATTTAGTTTGGTGTAGTTAGTCTCCCCCCTGAAAAAACCCTGCTTAGGGGTAGTACTTTTCAAAGTTCCCGGGACTTTTGGGGGGGCGGGGCCTGCAATGCTGAACGTGTCTGATTGGTAGAATACCTGCAGTGTTTTTATTCCGCCCTCCGTCCACAATAACATCACACACATCTGTGATTCACTTGATTTCTCTTTCTTTCATTAGTTTTTATTTGTTCTATCTTTTTTGTATGTGTGTGTACTTTTCAAAAGAAGAAGCTGTGATTCTCTTGATTTAGCAGCTTGTAACAGTAGTCTTCTCTAAACCCACTGTGAATGCGTCTCTCCCGGTGTTCCGGTTTTAAAAGTGACCCTGTAAACTGGAGACCTTCAGCTGAACGTGTCAGTGTTTGTGGAGTTTACACAGCTGTTGAAACACAGAGGGAGTTCCTGGGAATGCAAACTAGTTTAGTTTTTATTAAGATTTCAAAATATCCTCATCAGATATTTAATGATCGTCTAAAGACGTTTATGAGGGATGCAGTCTCCAGTTAACAGGGTCGCCGTTTAAACCAAAACACCGGCCGATCTCTGCGATCACGGCTTTTTGAGTTCAAAAGGATTTTAAAGCCGTGTTGAAACGTCTTTGCTACTCGAGCTTATCTCCTCTCACGTGTTGATTCTGTGAATCCATCTGTGATGAAATATAGCACCATCTAAAACAACACCAGCTGAGTCTCTTCATGCTAACAGGCTAACTGTTGTGTTGCTCATAATGATACCGGCCTGTCCGTCTGCTTCTATGGTGTCATCTGTGATGAATGACCTTCGTCTTTGTTTTACTGCCCTCTACTGGTCTGGTGGTGTAGTGCATTTACTTTTTTTTTTACTCCATACGTCACTGGCCTGATTTGCACAATCTACCCGGGACTTCAGCCCGCGGTGGAAACGCAGACAACAATGGGGGCACAGGAACCTTTTAGTTCTGGGGGCTAAAAGACCCCGGGACTCTTGGTTGAAATGCACCTTATCCGATTTTAAAGTCACCTCCTCAAAATCCCGTGCAAACTGTTAAGCAATGAAAACATGACATCACTATTCCACCTCATCATCTCAAAGTATCTTTAACACGACTCTCATGGAGTTTGATTGCACCACATTGTGACAGTCTGTAATGTATCAGCTGTAATCTATGTGACAGATTATCCATCAGTAAAATAATTTGAGTTATGACTGTAGTCTGGCTCCTCTGTCTCTGCAGGTCCTCCCTCAGATCAGAACAGGAGTGGAGACTTTAAGAGACAGGAGACAGAAGCTCCTTCCAGCCAAACCGTGTCTGCGTCTCCTCTCGACCTCAACTTCCCTCTACCAGGAGAGAAAGGCCCGTCCTGCCTCGTCAAGGTGGGTCCATTCAGTTCATAAGACTTTATTGATCCCCGGGGGAAATTCAGCTGATTCAGCAACATAGACAAAGTAGCAAGAGTGAACAAGAATAATGGAGCTCAGATAGAGAGTACATTTAAGTAGAATTAGAAATAAGGATAGATAAATAAATAAAATAAGAATCAGATTACAAATTAAATAACTTAAAAGGTATGTTCAAATGTTACACATGATGTAAATAGTTGTAATTACAGGCAGTAAGTAAATGTTATTCAGTAGTGACAGGTTGACATGGTGAGATTATGATGTGGTTATGACAGATTGTATGCAATATCAATAAATAAATATATATGGGTATGTAATATGTTTACAGAGATAGAGAATAGAAAAATTTACTATATAATAGTAGCATAGTCAGTTGTAATTTATAACAATATAATATAATAATAGTAATAATAATTTATTTATTTATAGAGAACTTTTCAAAAACTTGGTCACAAAGAGTTTTACATGAGCAGCAGAATGGAACAAGCAAGTCATAAAATCACACAAGATCAAGAAATAAAACAGATTTTAAAAGACATAAAAAATCCTTTAAAAGAACTCTAAAGGAATACTCTTTCAAAATATTATTTAATTAGACGTTTTAAGCTCCCAAAAGGATTGAATATATCTTTAAAATTGGTTAAACTCAAGAAAATACATTTTTATATGATAATTATAATAAATTTATCAAGCACATTTCAAAAACCAGGTTACAAACAGGTTACAGGATGCTTTACACGGGCAGCAAAATAAAACATTCATAAAATCACACAAGGCCAGATCAAGAAATCAAACATATTCTAAAAGACTACATTTGTTTAAAAGAACTCTGAAGGAATACAATTCTTAAAATGTATAATTGGATATATTTTAGCTCCAAAAACTGATCAAATATAATTTTTAAAGTGTTAAACTTGAGTAAAAATAAATAAATAAATAAAGTTCATAAGTGATCTTCCTTGCATAGCTTGTTCCTCAATAAGACCTTTACTGAGGTCATTTACTGTTTCAACACATATCAGTTGATTAGAAATGTTTTTTAGAAACAGATCAAATATAGTTTTTAAACATGTAAACTCAAGTCAAGAAATACAAGAAATTAACTAGATGAATAGATGAAATAAATTAAAGTTAATAATTCATCCTCCTTTATCCAAAACACATCAAATATATATTTTTAAATGTTTAAACTGAAGGGGAAAAAAATAAAGTTCAGGTTAAATCAGGAAAGGCTCTGTGATTAAAGTTAGTTTTAAGAAGGATTTAAAAAACATCACTGAATCAGCAGATCTTTCCAGTGTCTGACCCCTCACTGCAGACACTCTGTCCCCTTTAGTTTTCCTTGTGCCGTTTGAAACACACAGTAAACGTCTGTGGAGGATCTCAACGTATTAACATGTCTGATATGTAGCTGAGAGAAAGTCCACAGAGAGCTTTAAAAGTAATCAGTCATATCTTCAAATCAATCCTGAAACATACAGGAGGTAAAGACGCTGAAACAGGAGAGATATGTTTGTGTTTGTGGTTCTGGTTTAAACCCTGTCAGCTGAGTTCAGTACAGTCTGGAGATCAGTTGATGCACAGGCAGGTAAACAGACTGTTACTATGGTCCAGGTGTGATGAGATCAGTTCTTCCCATCCCCTCATGTCTTCACTGTGAGCTGTCTGCTTCCATGATACCTGGTGAATGATGAAGCCTTCGTCGATCCCTCTTTGTGCTTGATGTTGTCAGGTGTACGAGGACTGGGACAGTTACAAGCTGAACGATATGATCGAGGTCTACGGGATCCTCTCTGTCAGCCCGGCTCTCAGTGCTTTAGCTGACAAGAAGTAAGACCTGGTTCATTAGACTTTCACCCTGGAGGTCACATGTTGCATGGTAGTAACTCACTCTGTGTCTGCACAGTGAAGCCTCGTCCTCCATCCTGGACCCTGCAGAGAGCGCAGAGACGGCAGAGGAGCAGAAAGTGCACAGTCCTCCAGCCTCTCTGGTTCCACGGCTCCACATGCTCTACACCAAGAGACTGCCAAACAACAACCCTCTACTGCCCTCTGCCAGACTGGAGGACAACAGCAACTGTACGGACTGAGTATAGAGTACAGCAGACATATATCCTCTTTACAACGACGTATAGCGAGTCCACACTCTGACCGAGAACAACGTCAGAGGAGATGTTTGCTAATAGTCAGGCTCATCGTTTGTTTCACTTCACTTTTTTCACAAGTCCTCCTCCTTGTATAGCTGGTTTCCCAATAAGACCTGATGTCACATTCACTGTCTGTTCAAGTGTGCTTGACATGGAGCTTCAGAAACCACAGATAAATATTCAGCAGGTGAAGACTGTTTCAGCACACATCAGTTAAATAGAAATGTGCTTAGCTCCAAAAAACAGATCCATGTTGAAATGTCCATCCATCCGTCCATCTTCCTCCGCTTATCCGGGTCCGGGTCGTGGGGGCAGCAGTCTCAGCAGGGAAGCCCAGACACTCCTCTCCCCGGCCACTTCCACCAGCTCTTCTGGGAGGATACTGAGGCGCTCCCAGGCCAGCTGAGAGATATAATCTCACCAGCATGTCCTGGGTCTTCCCCGTGGCCTCCTCCCAGACGGACATGCCCGAAACGCCTCCCCAGGGAGACGCCCGGGAGGCATCCTGACCAGATGCTCAAACCACCTCATCTGGCTCCTCTCGATCCGGAGGAGCAGCGGCTCTATTTTGAGCCTCTCCCGGATGTCTGAGCTCCTGACCCGGTCTCTAAGGCTGAGCCCAGACACCCTGCAGAGAAAGCTCATTTCGGCCGCTTGTATGTCACTACCATAGACAGTAAATAAAAATGGACAGCGTTGCTCCGCCTCATCCCGTTGTACAGTTCTGAAGCTAAAAAATCCCCCTCCTGAACGCCGCAATTGTGCAGCCAGAGCCTGTGAAGCCACAGTAATAAGCTCTGCCCTACAGTGTAGCATCACAAGACGCTGTGTGTCCTTTGAAGTTTCTCTCTACGGCGGCTGTGAATCAAAGGAAACAGGAAGTAAAACCCCGTTTTTTAAACTCTAATAACTAACGAAAAAGAAACTTTTCAGGAAAAAGAGGCCTTGGACACAAAACAGTCAAATACTAACTACATATCACCACAGCATACGGATATGAGAAACATTCATACCAAGTGTATTTATTTTTTAAAGTTTGACTGCTCCTTCATTCAAATGACTGGGGGAGACGGATTTTTTGACCTATACTGCAGCCAGCCACCAGGGGGCAGTCACACTGCTGAAAGCCTCACCACCAGCCACCGGAACCTCTCCCTTGGTCACTACCCACAGCTCGTGACCATAGGTGAGGGTTGGAACGTAGATTGACCGATAAATTGAGAGCTTTGCCTTCTGGCTCAGCTCTCTCTTCACCACAACAGATCGGTACAGCGTCTGCATCACTGCAGACGCCGCCCTGATCCATCTGTCAATCTCGCGCTCCCTCTTCCCCTCACTCGTGAACAAGACCCCAAGTTACTTAAACTCCTCCGCTTGGGGTAAAGACTCTCCTCTGACCTGTTGAAATGTCTCGGTGAATAAAGCAGCATTTTTACAGGAGGCGCTGCACACTAAAATCTGTTTTCAAACAGAGCTCGCACTCAGCAGGAGTCAAGCTGAGCAGAGAGGGTCCAGATGGACAGGAAGTCAGGCACCAGAATAGCATTCAACATCCGCTCAATTTCAAAATAAAACATCATATACAGATTCCCGACTGTTTAAAAGATCGTTCAGATCAGAAATAGTCACTGATTATGGGTGTTATTGTTAACAGCTACAAACAGCCACATATCTGTGATCCATGTCGACCACAACAGACTTTAAGAGGTTGTCTGTGTCAGAAGGTAACAGGACAACAAAGTAGATCATAGTTATTAATATGAACTCATCTAAACTTGCAAAAACTGAACTTTGTAGTTATGCAGCATACTCAGTGATGATAAAAGCACAAACAGAATACTATCAAAATGATTCAACCCCAGAAAGGCTCTGTGACCTGATGTTTGCATGTTGATCTCTCTCCACTGGACCCAGCTGATCCTGGCTGCTCTCAGCTGCGCTACACTGCAAAAGAAGGGGGCCTGTGTAGCAGAGCATGCTGTCAAATGATGCAAACTCACAGAGGGAACGTGGTGCACACGCTACCTGTATAAATTAGGCGTAAGAGATGTGTGGGGGAATCAGAAACAGAAGTTCTCTCTTGTTTTCGTGATCATTCCTGTAGATTCAGGAGGAACATGTTTTAACTCTTTGTCCTTTCTCTCCAGTTTTGTCCTCCACCCTGACCGACATGGCCTTAGTCAAAGTGGAGCTGCACGCGTACCTGACTCAAGTTCTTCTGGGAGACGCTCTGGCTGCGGAGTACCTCATCCTGCACCTCATCTCTAGTGTGTATGTGAAGTTCAGTCTGTGATGTATGAGGGGGATTGGTGCTTAGTGTGAACTGATGGGAAGCAGAATTAATCCCCAGTCTGTGTGTATGGCAGGCAGCCAAGAAGCATGCTGGGATACCTGGAGAGGGAGACCTTTAGCTGAACAAAACAATGTCTGCAATTCAGTCTCAAACTGAGACACCAAGATGTGGTCTTAATATTGAAAGCTCTGCTCGTCTGTATACTCTTTATGAAAGCGATTAAGTACAATGGAAGAAAGACTAATCTGACTTGGGGACAGAATCACATGCAGTGTTCATTTTAGGGGTGAGCCCGACTAAGGATTTGCTTAGTGGAATCTGATTCATCAGATTTTGCCCATAGTCGACGAATAGTCGAATGTTTGTTGTTTTTCCTTATTGACCCAAAGTCTGCATGATGGTGACCGCATGACAATATTACACATAACCCTTTACAATTAAGAGACTCATAGCCTAAAGTAAAAGGGACAACAGAATATTATAAGTATAAAACTTAGATTTTTTTAATCTATATTGCAAAAACAACGAGGTGATGAAGGAGAGAAAACTCAAATAAGGCCACCATCCATTAAACATGGAACAACGCTCCACTATAGAGAAAGGAATCAGGAGATATTTAAACAGTGTTCACACAGCAGAGAGCAGCGCTGCAGAGGGTAGTTTGTCCAACTTAGGGCTAAACATTTGTATAATGTTCAAAATCAAACCTGAACCAGCTAAAGGGTTTTTAAATCTCTTAACAGAACCTTTTAAAACAGTCTTTCATCACGTCTTTGTCTGCCTGAGTCTTTTCAAACTGTACGTGAGGAAAACCATCGTGTGTACGGGCAGAAGTGCGCTCCTTACTTTGTTGACTGTAAATCCTGTCTTTGAGAATATCCTCTCTGATGGTGTGGAGGTGGATGGGATGCTGTGGATTGTTTTTGAAGCTTCGGACAGCTTCTTTTGGCCCCGTACAGTTTTTGTGTGGTCCAGTAATCCTTGATCTCACAGCCCTCTTCATGAAGCTGCTCCTCCTCTTCATCACTAGTTTTTAGGATCAACTGAAGTTTTATTTCCTGACATTTTGAGCTGCCATGAACGTAGAAAGATTTAAAGGCCAGCTGAGGTACGTCTGCTCCACAGGTCCCGCTAAATGGTCCACCTTTAATTACCAGGGGAGATTTAATTACCACTGTAAGGAGATTTAACACTTCAAGAGCTGTTCTCAGAATTACATTAAAGGGGACATATCACGCTTTTTTCATCACTATATATTGGTCTAAGAGGTCCCCTAAACATGTCTTTAAAGTTTATGCTCAAAAAAACACTTTAAAATCAGATTTTGGCATGCCTGAAAAGTCCTCTTCTTCAGTCCTCCTCAGAACACTCTGTTTTCCCTCTGACCACGCGCCCTCCGGAAGTGGATGTGCCTCGGCTCTCCAGCACGTTGATCTAATGTTTACATGTTGGCTGAATATATACGGCTGCTCAGAGATCGCGTTACTTCAACCCTCTGAATCTGATCCTGACGGAGAGGCGCCTGTAGCAGGACCTTTCTGAACGATTGGTCACAGATTTAGTGTTTCTTGTTGTTTTATTTATCAGTATGTAGACGTGTGTCTTGGTACACAGCTACGAACATGTAGCTATGTGGCTATGCTAACTAGCGCTAGCACTTATCCATGATAAATAAAAATCATCCACTAGATCTTCAAATCTGCAGACGTGGGGAGTAAAACCGACCTCTACCAGAAAGGCAGCAGGACCTTTTATGAAGGATTGGTCACAGATTCTGTGTTTCTTGTTGTTTTATTTGTCAGTATGTCGACGTGTGTCTGGTACACAGCTACAGCTACAGCTACAGCTACAGCTACAGCTACAGCTACAGCTACAGCTACAGCTACAGCTATGAACATGTAGCTATGTGGCTATGCTAATAAGCGCTAGCACTTATCCATGATAAATAAAAATCATCCGCTATATCTTCAAATCTGCAGACGTGGGGAGTAAAACCGACCTTTGTGTTTATTAAGACAGCCTACAACTAGCATGCCTCCCTCCTAAGCTCCTTGTTAGCACACATTTGTGCAGGTAATGAAAAACGGAGGAGGGATTCAGTATTTTTTTATACAGTCTATGGGCTGAGCAAGCTCTGAGCTCTGACTCCGTGACAGACCGGATATTGTTGTTACGTAACAAAAACACTGAAGTCTGAAACGGCTCGTTTCACACACATTTACAGAAAGGTGGAGAAATCAGAACAGGGGCAGAATGGATTTTTTTCATTCTCGGGGGGTTTGTAGACATGCCAGGGAAACATATTTCAGGTAAAGAACCATTAAAAAGTCAATTTTGCATGATATGTCACCTTTAAATAAGTTTATATTTATATCAAAATAGGATATATGAGACACTATTTTTACGGAAAACAGGAAAATAATGTAAAATTAGACACTGAGCACCCCCATGGTTTGAATGGAATGATCCACATTTCATATGCAAATATTCAACTATGAGATTGGAAGTATAATCGTCGAATATTCGACTATTTGGGGTCACCCCTAGTTCATTTCGTTAACGAGAATTATGACGATAAATGTTCTTCAATGACTCATTATTTCATGACGAAAACAAGACTATGACGAGTTAAAGAGCATCACTGATAATAAAAACTCTGAAGAGGGTGTTTTTATTAACGAGACGATGACGTGGCGGATCATCGGACATTAAGAATCCATGTTTCCCCCGCTGTGTGTCTTTAAAGATGGCGTGATGACTTCCTGTGTCAGGCTGAGTTATTATCTGAGGGGCTCAGTGTTCGCTTGGTCTCTACCTGCAGCAGGTGTGCTTTATGAACCAGCTCTCCTCACCTCCATGCATCTGTCTCATCTTCATTGAGGATTTTTACCCCCAGCGTGCGTTAGTGACAAAGACACAACCGGGGGACGTCTGTTTAATGTATGACGTTTTTGCCACGATCACCGTGAAAAGCTCTGCGTCTACAGCTTGATTTAATCCAGTTTGGTGAAACATCAGACACATTTGAGTAAGTTTGGATCAAGTCCTTGTTGAAAGATGCAGATGCATTTCGGAGTGCCGTGAACTGACTGTGTCCAGTGCACCTGTCACTGCAGGTGCATTCAAGGACCATCGTAAATGTGCAATACAGCCCTTTCATGGCATTTTTCTGTTAGTCAAGAGAATCAAAATACAGTCACAGTGGTCACATCAAGAATGTGTTCTTTTGACTTTTTAGCAGGGACAGGCTGAATTATTTCACTTAAGATATTACACAAGCAAAAATGTTAAATAGCTGCCAAAATGAACACTGATCACATGGACCGACCTTGTCTAAGACGCAAGCTGCAGCCCAGTAGACCTGGACATTAAAGCTGGGGTTGGTAATCAGATTTAGATCCACTTTTTGTTATACTGGTAAAAATGATCTCTATGTCCTGATGGTAATCAATACATAATGTGTTCTTAAAAAAGAGTGAAAAAAAGCTGCTATCTACAGCCGGAGTAAACCTGGGAAAACACCAACCAATCACCGTTTTTTGGGACCCAAAATTTTAAACCATTCAAATCCCGTCCTGCCGTTCTGCCCGCCTCCTGCGCGTACATTTCCCCGGCGTGCACTCTGAGTCCCCGTCCCCTGCCTCTGCTTCCCCTGACTCTACTGACTGCCCCTCTCGCTCGACCTCGGGCCTGTCCCCTCTGACAATGTTTGAGTGAATGAAGAACTTCTCCTCTTGTCTCTCCTCTCTCCCGCTCACACACTCTACACCTCTCCTGATGCCTTCACTAACCATCAACACTGTAGGAATTAAGAACATCTACACTGAACAGGTTTAACAAACAGTAGAGCTGTTACAGTATTACATGTGTCAGAACTTTTCTCCTGACATCGTGTCACCAGTACAACTGGATAATGCTAGAATGACAGTTGTGAGTACTAACAGCAGCCATGTTTGTTTGTGTTTTTAACTTTCACTATGAGAATGTTTTGGTGAGGACCGGTTTTGAATCAGTCACCATCATATGGTCGCAAGTCAGCGGCGCTCGTGCATGTGAGCGGGGAGGGGCGTCGTTTTGGAGGAGCTCTGAGGGAGGAGGGGAGGGGTTAGACGGAGTCCTGAGGAAATGCTACATTCAAATTCATGCTGGTTTTCCGAGACTGCCAACCCCAGCTTTAAAGAGAGGGTATCATATGTAAGGGATAATGTCTGGTTAGCTTCATGGTGAGGCAATCATACATTATACAGCGTATTACTTGGCTACTAATTTAAGATACAAACACGTTGGTAAAAACATTGATTAAAAAATAATTGTATTGGTTTAAAATGATTTATGTTTACCGGTTTGAAAAATAGTCCCAGTGATTCCTCCTCAGTTAGTGTTTCCATGTGTCTGAACTCTTTTCTGTGGATTGATTTGACATGACGTGTGATCAGTTCGCCTCTGGTGTTGCTCATGTTAGTGAAAGTTAATAACCATCGTCAAGGTGTTTGGGCCAATCAGAATCAAGCATCTTACACAGACAGAAGATGAGTAAGAGAGATGGGTAATATAAATGTTACAGCTAAGTAAGGATCCTGAAAATCAAAGATTCATCTCATCAAGGCAGCCAATGTATGATGTATGTGTGGACTGAAGGGAGGCTGGACTGATTGTGGTTCATTTACTTGAAGGTACACCAGGCGAGACGTTCTTCCGTTGGGCAAGTTCTCCTTGAACCTCAGTGGCTGTCCAGTGGTCGGCTCGTACACTGAACACCTCTACAAGATCATCCAGCAGCTCGTGCCTTCTGTGAGTAAATCTAACTTAAAGCCACTTCCTAAAAGGCTCTGTTTATTTATTTACATGCACACCGTGTTCAACTAAATGAAACACTTTTTTTTTATTGCTGCAGTCATACTACCTTAGCATGAACCTCCAGAACATGAACCAAATGAGGATGGTTCCCAAAAAGGATTACGTGGGCAACCGGCTTCTGAGTGGAATCCTGCAGCTGGCCAAAAACACGGCCCTGTTCCTGGATGAGACCAAGCTGGAGCAGGGACAGCTGGACGCGACAGGTAAGGCTTCCAGTACTCACTTCAGTCCCTCTCCTGCAGCGTGTGGTCACTGTTTGTGTATGTTTGAGCTGACACTGACCCTCCTCTGTGTGTTGTTCTTGTGGTGTAGGTGTGCGTAACGTCACGGCCCTGGGTAACGTGATCTCGTGGCAGAAAGTTGAATATGACTTTAACTACCACCAGATGGAATTCCCCTGCAATATTAACGTGCTCACCGCATCCGAGGGACGCTCTCTGCTGCCAGTAAGAACACGGTGTGATGAGGCGTGCATCTACAACACAGAACACGCCCCCCCGGCTGCTACTGACCACCGACAGCCTCAACACAACAGCCTTTGTGGGACAGCCGGGGAGTGGTTTGGTTTCCTCCAGCCTCTCGTTAGACGAGCTAACGCTGATGCTGGATGTGGTTTCCAGGTTGCGTCACTTTGTCATTGCAGCCTCAGTTGGCTGGCTGCAGAGGCACTTGCAGAGAGCGCCTGTAATGATAATAATAATAAAGATAAAAAAATAAAAAATAATAATAATAATAATTATAATAATAGAAATAATGATAAAAATAATAATACAAATAATGATCATAATAATTAAAATAAAAATAATGATAATGATACTATATTTATAATAATAATAAAACTAAAAGTAATAATGGTAGTAATAATAATAATAATAATAATAACAATAATAATAAAATAAATATAAAAATAATAATAACAATAACAATAATAGAAATAATAATAAAAATAATAATACAAATATTGATCATAATAATGATAATAAAAATAATGATAATATATTTATAATAATAAAACTAAAAGTAATAATGGTAGTAGTAATAATAATAATAATAATAATAATAATAATAATACAAACCTTTATTTGTATAGCACCAAAATTTAAATAAATTCATAAAATAAAAGCTTTATTATGAAGTTGTGTCTTTAGTAGTGAAATAAAATTAGGGACTAACTCCACAAGTCTGATTTCCTCTGGCAGGTTGTTCCAGAGTCGGGGGGCTCTGACAGCAAAGGCCTTGTTGCCTTTAGTTTTTAGTCTAGACTAGGGGTTCCCAAAGTGTGGGTTGGGACCCCCTGGGTGTTGCGAGATGTCTTCCAGAATGTTTTTTTTTGTTAAGTTATATAAAAATAGTAAATTTTACCCATTATAGAAAAAATATTGACAAAAATAGTGGCTAAACTTGAAATAAAACCTTGAAAATAGAAAATGTAATGTGCCTTTCCTTGTTGTCAGATGACTCCTAAGTTTAGTGTTAGTGAACAGTTAATTATCAAAAGCATCAGTAGCAGCAGGTTAATTCGTAACGGCACAGGAAACACAGACACATGCTCACATTAAATCCCTTTGAGGGACAGTGGGGGTCTTGAGTCTTTGGCTCCTATATTTTGGGGGTCGAGGGCTGAATAGTTTGGAAACCCCTGGTCTAGACCATGGAACAGTCAGTACAGCACTGCCAGAGGATCTCAGACTGCGTCCTGGTTCATGGGGGATAAAAGCTCAGAAATGTATTGAAGGGCGAGTCCCTGTTTCACTTTAACTGTGATTAAACGTATCTTAAAATCAATTCTAAAAACAACAGGGAGCCAGTGTAGGGATGCTAAAATTGGGGTAATGAAAAATGTTTTGTTCTAGTTAAAAGCCGAGCTGCTGTGTTTTGTACTGTCTGAAGGCGGTGGATGGATTTCTCATTAAGACAGGTGTTTAGTGTAAAGTGAGTTGCAGTAGAGTAGTAGGCTGTAGCTCAGGTCTTACATCAGTACAGACAGCAGAAGGAATTTCTGTGTGCTGTTGTTGCATTAGGAGTCAGGATGTGTGGCTGTGACGTGATGTAGTACAGCAGAGGCCTTATGGGTGACTGGTCTCACTCCTATCTAGCATGCCATGATGTGTTGATGCAAGACGAGCTGTGCAGAGAGCAAGTAGGGAGAACTTCTGCACATGGAAACCTGTTAAAAATCATTTGTGGAAGAACATGGTCCTGGTGAGTATTGTTGTCTGGAAACAGCTGGGTCAACAGGAGGTGCTTTCAAAGCTGATTCTCAATGTCAGCTCCACAGAATATTCTCAACACCTTACACTGGAAGGTTCAAGTGACCTTCTTGAGGCATAGGCACAGTCATAATACAAAGTACTCTTCTCTTAAAGCCTGATGTGAGATGTTTGGATGAAAGGAACTTCTCAGCTTGAGCTTGATTAGCCGTCTTCTCATATGGAGAGTTGGCGCAAGGGTTCCCAAACTTTTCAGGCCGCGAAAATACCGGTGCCAAAGACTCGGGACCCCCACTGTCCCTCAAAGTGATTTAATGTGGCTTCATTTAGCTGGTCTGCAGAAAATGACCCTACCTATATGAGCATGTGTCTGTGTTTCCTGTGCTGTTGTGAATTAACCTACTGCTACTGATGCTTTTGATAATTAACTGTTCACTAACCCTAAACATAGGAGTCATCTGACAAAAAGAAAGTCAGAAAACTCATTACATTTTATATTGTCAAGGTTTTATTTCAAGTTCAGCTACTAATTTTGTTGATATGTTTTACTATGATGGGTAAAATGTACTATTTCAAGATAACTTAAAAAAACTCTGGAAGACATCTCACGACCCCCACTTTGGGAACCCCTGAGTTAACCGACATCCATCCTGATACACATGCCAGTTTTAATTTAAAAGATGTTCTCCTAACTTCAGCTGTAATTGTGTCTCCATATTTGAAAGTATTGTAGTTTGAAGTTTCTCCTCTCTCACTCCACAGTCAGACTGCCACATACACCTGCAGCCTCAGGTGAACCCATCCAACATGGAGGAGTACATGAGCAGTATCCACGGGCCTCAGCAGGTGACATCACAGCTGAACAAGTTCAGGATCTACCTGACCGTGGCTCAGATGCTGGATTATAGCATCTCTGACGAGGTGATAAAGGTAAGACATGGTATCATGTTTTTTTTATGATCACATTTAAAAAAACTTATAAATATAATAACTTGTAGTTGTTGTGGTTCCTTCATGTAACCAAACCTCTGAGTGTGTCTGTTATCATCTGTGCTACGGACTGTCCTTTAAATGCTTGTCCTCTTTTTGTGTCCTCAGTCTTTGGAGGATGACTTTGTGGATATGAGGAAGGACGACCCCCAGAGCATGTCTGCTGAAGACTTCCACAGGATGCTTGTTGTCTCAAGGTGAGCAGGGATTTGTGGTTTTAAAAGCTGCTTGGTGTGTTTGTTTCTTTTTGTTATGACGAGCATTAAAAACATTAATGGTTAATGCAAGCAGGGATGTTTTTCCATGAAGACTGACGGTGTGACTCTGTGTGCAGGTTGCTGTCTCTCAGCCTCGGACAGACGTCTCTGGGCAGAGACAGCTGGCAGAGAGTCAAACATATGGAGATTCTGCGGAAGGAAAGGATGCCGCAGCAAACGTGTCTCAATGGCAACGAGCAGTGAGCAAATACACAAACAAATTGTTCTGTTTTGATAACAATGCTTTATAATTAAAGATGTTTTTCATACGCTATGGTGTTGGTTCACTTTGTTCTGCTCGTTTTTTTCGCCACAAAGACAACTTGTGGCATGAATGGGAAAAAAAGGTCTCTTTGAAGGTGACATATTACGCTTTTTTCATCAATATATATTGGTCTAAGAGGTCCCCAAAACATGTCTTTAAAGTTTATGCTCAAAAAAACACTTTGAAATCAGATTTTGGTCTGCCTGAAAAGCCCTCTTCTTCACCCCTGCTCAGAACAGTCTGTTTTCTCTCTGACCACGCCCCCTCAGGAAGTGGGTGTGGCCTCGGCTCTCCAGCACGTTGATCTAATGTTTACGTGTTGGCTGAATATACACGGCTGCTCACATTCCCGCGTTACTTCAACCCTCTGAATCTGATCCAGAATCTGATCCTGACGGAGAGGCGCCTGCAGCAGGACCTTTCTGAAGGATTGGTCACAGATTTAGTGTTTCTTGTTGTTTTATTTGTCAGTATGTTGACGTGTGTCTTGGTACACAGCTACGAACATGTAGCTATGTGGCTATGCTAACTAGCGCTAGCACTTATCCATGATAAATAAAAATCATCCACTAGATCTTCAAATCTGCAGACGTGGGGAGTCAAACCGACCTTTGTGTTTATTAAGACAGCCTACAACTAGCATGCCTCCCTCCTAAGCTCCTTGTTAGCACACGTGTGCAGGTAATGAAAAACAGAGGAGGGGTTGAGTTGTATTTTATACAGTCTATGGGCTGAACAAGCTCCGAGCTCTGACTTCAGTTACAGACCTGATATTGTTGTGACGTATGAAAAACACTGAAAACTGAAACGGCTCGTTTCACACACATTTACAGAAAGGTGGAGAAATCAGAACAGGGGCAGAATGGATTTTTTTCATTCTTGGGGGGTTTGTAGACATGCCAGGGACACATATTTCAGGTAGAAAACCATTAAAAAGTCGATTTTGCATGATATGTCACCTTTAAATTGCATTATTTCAGCTGTTAGCGAGTGTTGCTGGACGACCTGCTGAACTCTAAGATCTGCCTACAAAAAACTGGAGCCGAAGGAGAAGAGTTAAATTGTGATTTAAGTCACACAAAAAAAGTTGCAGCTGCAGTGCATCATACCTGCTTATACTCTTAAAGACCTCATAGTGCCCTATTACCCCTCTAGAACACTATGCCCCCAAGTCTCTAGAAGTAGTATGGGAGGTAGAACCTTCAGTTATCAGGCACCTCTCCTTTGGAATCATCTACCAGGAGGCAGACACCCTCTCTACTTTTAAGAGTAGGCGTCAAACTTTCCTTTTTGATAAAGCTTATAGTTAGAGCTGGATCAGGCTTGGACCAGCTCTTAGTTATGCTGCTATAGGCTTAGACTGACACACTTGGATCCTGTCTTTCCCTCTCTCTCCTCTCTCTGCCTCTTACTTTACCTTTCCCTATCCCATTAAAGTTACTAACCATGTAGTTTGAGGCATTGGATAAAGATGTCTCAGACTTTTGCAATATGTATGTGATAAAAGAAAAAACCCAATAAAGAGATTTAAAAATAATATATAATAATGACAACAGAGAAGGTACCAGTGTTGTTAATTGTTTTGTTTGCTTTTGAAGGTCATAAAGAGGCATCAGTGTTGGTTTCAGTTTGTTTCTCAGCTGGTGAAAAACTCCTCATAGTGCCTTTAATGATGTATTTATCTATTTTATTCCCTGTATTCATCTGATCTTGTCAATGCTACCTTATTTTTAACTTTTCTTTCCACTCTTACTCATTTGATTAATTTTACTTTATGGATTTTATATATTTTTTAAAGTATTTAATTTATAATAATGCCTGTTTTTATTTTACCATTGCTGTTGTTTTCTGTCTGTTATTCTGTGAAGCACTTTTGGCTGCATGTTTTTATGTATGAAAGGTGCTCTATAAATTAAGGTGAGATGGAGTGAAAAAAAAAAAAAAGTTCCTAAACATAGACCTTTCTGGAGTCCCTGAGCTCCCTTGTCTCGTAGGTTCCTCTGGATCTCTGCTGCTGTGGACGTGGTCCAGGCTCCAGCTGTTACAACTACTACTATCCATCTCACCACTATCATCTCTCTCTCTCTTCATCTCCCTCTATCCCTCTCTCCCTCTCTTCAACAGATGTGTGTCTAACATGAGTCTGGTCCTGCTGGAGGTTTCTGCTTGTTAAGGGAAGTTTGTCCTTGTCACTGTAACTTGCTAAATGCTGCAAAGTGCTCTGCTCATGGTGGATTAAGATGAGATCAGACTGATTCCTGTCTGTAAGATGGGACTGGATCTGATCCTGTCTTGATGTTGGGTCTTTGTTAATAATAGAACATAGAGTACGGTCTAGACCGGCTCTGATTGGAGTGTGGTTGTAGTTTTCTGGGTGTCGGGGTGAAAAAAAAAAGTCAACCTCAAGCAACAGTTTTTTATTCATATACTTCTATTCTTCTAAAATGTCCAGTGCACTTTACCAGGTAACACACACAGAGGACGATGAGTAAAAAGGATACTTTAATAAACAATGAATAAAACCTCATTGTTTTACATGGTGTAGTGTAAAACAAAAACAACAGTTAGTTGGTAAGATGAAAATATGAGCAGGAATGGTGCAAACGCTTGAATAATGTCCTCTGACATTGAAATATTTGCTGATTCTGAAGATTTGTCATGGTCTGGAACCAATGGGAGGGAAGGACAACCACCCACACACACGTCTATTTTAAGAGGTGGCTGAAAAAAGCACTTTGTGTGAAACAGGAAGGAGAAAAAAAAATCTACAACAGAACGAGGCATTTGCATATCCAATCAGATGCCACACTAGTGTTGTGTTGTCAGTCAGTAATGTTGAGGATCAGGTTTAATACGGACATCAGTATTAACTCTGCTGGAGATCAGCGTCTGCAGCTCTTCAGGAGGTTTGAAAATAAATGTTGACAGCTATCACCACACTCAGCATCACCTGGGTCAACAGGCAGACAGTGCAGCGTCACAACATCATGTTCAAACACAATATTAAACCTTACATGAGGTGAGTGAGATTTATTTTGGGATTTGAATTCTACGCAAAGCACATCAGTATTTCTTATACACCGTCACCAGCACAGGAAGCAGTGGAGTGACTAAATACAGGGGTGCTCTAACACAAACTCACATATCCATACGGTTTAGCACTATCATACATAAATATCAAAAATGACAGTTGTAAAATTGATTACTTGGTTGATAATGGAGAACATAGAGAATAATGTAAGCTGCGGTACATTAAATATCCCAAGAAAAACACGGTAAACCCTGAATATCATTGTCTATACAGTACACCAAATGTAACCTGTTAAAATGGACTTATAAGGTAGATTCTGCCATAAATACCTGATGAACATAATCCAATCTCAGTTCCCCGTTAAGGCAAATGCTTTCAGTTCCAGGAGTGCATAAAGCATCAGTACTCCTCATATAACCTCAGACAATGTAATTGCATATACCTACTGTATGCTACTCTTCTGCCTTTGTCAAACTACAGTACAAGTACAACACTGGCTGACGACTTGAATAAAAAGAATCATCATTGGAGTAAAACCATGAGCAGAATAATCATATTATTTAAACACATATATTTCAAATACAACTCGAACCAGGAGTTTTCTGGTGTTAACGGTGACGCTGCTGGTTCTTTTCACGACACAACGCACAGGTCTTTGAACATGTTATCTTAGCATTAATGCAAGAAGGTAAAGGAAAGTCTGGACTCTGGAAACAGACACAGTCAGTATACAGGTCATCACAAAGGTCTCCAGGAGTCATTTCTAGAGCTGTGACTTTAAGTTACACTTGGAAATATTGATATTACATGGGGTGACTACACGCAGTATGTCGTCCTGCTTGTTTCTAACAGCAATGCAAATTAACGGTTAATGCAGACGTTTGGAATTATCAGAGATTTGGTCAGAACAGATGCAACATAAGGCTTATCACAAACGCCAATCAAGTGACCTGCACGTACAGCACGGCATGTGATAGATTCAGAGTTGATCTTTGAAACATGCAGCTCAGGTCTCTGACGTGTTTATATCAGTTGTTACTTAATAAAGGTGCCGTGTCCACTAACGCTGTTTTTTGCACAACCTCAATGTCAGACAGCTTCTCTCCAGCATTTACTGTTGCTAGCTTACGATAGTAGTCCCGCGGCACCTCCGCTTCTCTGCTAGGTCTGCTTTAAAATGCTCAGTTTGCTTCATATTTGCTTTCAATCGATGCATTTTAAATAGAAACTGTAAAATCAATCGATATAAATCGTGTCAGAGCATCACCAGCAGATCTAAACTCAGAAATTGTACCTTGGAAAAATGACAACTTTTCTCCTCCGGAAGGACCTCTGCTATTTTTGTTGACAAAGCTGATGTCAGAAGTCCCGCCCCTTCTTGATTCTGATTGGTCGGTGATCAAGAAGTGACATCGATGAGTGGCAGTGTTCCAAATGTTGAACCGTTTTCAACAGAGAACGCAGAGACAGAAATCGGCGAGGACGCTGAATCACATTGGGTTTGAATCAAGCGGCAACCTCCGGTCTAGAAATATCCAATTGTCCAATTTGGAAGTGTTAAAACCTGCAGTTTTTCGAGTGTCCGCTTGAGGCTGGCTCCTGAAGTACCCAAAACCACATACACACCAATTCAAAAAAGCCGATCTTTACAGCAGAAATAAACATGTTTACAGTCTGGTTCAAAAGACGAGTGTAGTCTGGATAGATCATTTCTTGATCGGCACACACTGTACGGGGGGTTAATTTTTTTGTAACGTGGCAATTTTGAAGATATTTAGATTACTAGTCTTCCAATGAGAGGCCCAGCTGACTTGATTGACAGGCAGGAACACTGTAGCTGTTGGCTAGGAGGCTCAAAGCCCGCCTCTTTACGTCACAATCACTCAACAGAAGCAATATGGTTCCTGCCGACGATTGGCCTCAAAACAGCGCTTCAGAAACAGATGGGTGACGTCACGGATACTATGTCCATTATTTATACAGTCTATGGTTTGAACAGAAAATAGACGCTACCAGCGCAGAAAACGGCGTTAGTGGACACGGCACCTTAAACCTCACATGCTAGCACAGTAATTATCTTCTCAGACAGAAAGGGAGGTAATGTTTACACGCACGAGAATAATCTGCACACCACTCTGTGCATAAGAGTTCTTCAAAACTGTCATGACTCTTACGTTAGTTCTCGTATGCTTCTGTTGTGATGTAGGATTTGAATGTCCATGTAAATGAAAGGTTCTCACAGGTCAATGTGAATTATAAAAGATGATTCAGATACTTAAAAAATTACCACTCTCTGTTATAAATGCAGTATAGGCTCTAAAACTCTGTTACTCTGACACATTTGGATCCCACGTTACTGCAGTCTTTAAAGGGCTGGAATATATCGGTCACAAGACACCTCAGCGTGAACGACTGAACTATAAAAGAGATGAATCAGTCTGAGAAGGATATGATTAACACTTCCTTTATGTGAAATCAATCGACCGGGCAATCAATTATAATGTGCATGTAAACATAGCCGCTGTCACGTGGACCTTCACTGTACATCTGCAGGTACTGTACGAGATGTGAGAGCAGGTTTAATCGGGGGGTAGTTTCAGAGGGCGTTTGTTGGCTGAGTAGAGATGCTATGTGCAAGCTGAAGCTACTGCTACCAAATAGGACTCTCCTACACGGTATATTACTACAAAATCTTGCTACAAAGGAACCATTAAATCTGAATAATCCGAGTCTGGCACTGTGTAAACATTGCCTTCAGTTCATTCTCCTGGGCTTCATTGACAGTATCTGGTTCTGGACTCTTCTGTACTTTTGCCACAGCAAAGTTGATGCCTTGTGTAAGTCCAGCCTGGGTGAGACTGGCCACCTGAACCATTGAGCTCTTGATCTTGGCGAACGGGGACACTACTCGGCTGCAATTGCTGTCAGCAGGTGAGGGACCTTGGCTGCCCTCCATATGTGAACCCAGACTCCTCTGCGAACCACCTGAGGCTGCAGAGCTGGGTTTCTGGACAGTGAGGAGGTTGGAACTGGAAGTAATGAACTCGACATCAAGCTGGGATGGCCTGGGGAGCAGGGGCTCCTCAGGCTGCTCAGAGCTGGACTGCTTGTCTGAGTCTGCAGAGGTCTTATTCTGCACGGGGTTGAGGGGGAGGGCAGCAGGTTGAGGTTGCTCTCCAAACACCTCAACAGGTTTTGTCTGTGCGTCCTGGACAAACTGATGGCAGTAGGCATCGATGGAGGTACCAAAGTCAATCAGGATGGCTTCTTCAGCCACTGAGGCAGACCCTGGGGACTTGTCATTGCTGGCTTCAGAGGGGCTCTCCAGCTTCCCGTCACACCCGGTGACACGTATCATGGAGGGGATGTTCAGCTCCACGCTGCCAATGGACTGGGAGCGACTCCCTAGTCTGGGGTTTGATGCTACAATGCCACAACTAGGCAGCACATAGTCCATGTTTTCCAAAGACCCAGAACATGGTTGCTCCGTATCAGAAATATAAGAGTCAGAGTCGTCTGATATTTCCGAGTTCTCATCTCCAATATTCTTCAGGCATCCTGCTCCAGGGTTGTTCTCGCCTGTCTCCAAGCTGCTGTCAGATTTCCAAAGGTTGACATGCATAGTAGGCTTGAGGAAATTGACTTTAACATCCGGTTTAGAGAAGTTCCCCAGCTTTCCGAGGGGCTTGAACTGGCCGATGTTTACATTTGTTTTGGTCTGTTTCACTTTCTGATTGAGAGAAGAGAACTTGTCTAGAAGGAAACTCTTGCCCTGAGCCAAACCAGAGCTCCCCTGGACAGCAGGTTTGTTTTGGATGGCCATCATGTCTTCAGGGGGTTTGCACTGTCGCCTGGAACACAGATGATAACATTACTATGCTACCAAAAGATATTAACACTGGTTAGAGGTGCAAACAGAACTTTTAAATAATTAATGTTCAGTATCAAACAGAAGACATATAAGGACTCACCTCTCAAGCTTCTTTTCCACCACATCCAGGTCCGACCCGGTGGACTGTTTAGTTATGCGAAGCATCTCAGCTATGCATTGTAATGTGTCTGAAATAAATCACAGTGTAAGGTAATGCATGTCATTCCAGTAAACAGTAAATGGTTTATGCACAAAGAATGTCAGACTACCTTTTCCATCATCCTCAGGGTTTCGAGTTACTGCTCTCAGTGTGTGAAAGTATCTACTCGTGTCTTCACTCTTGTAATGCAGACGCATACAGCAGAACTTTGGCTTCCCAAACAGTGTAGGCTCTGGACCTGCGTGAGGAAACACAAATTAGAACGTCCATTTTCAGGGATTTGTTTTCCTTGCATGAGACATACTTTGCAGAAATATTGCCAAAAGGTAACTGAGGAAGTGCTGGGTTAAGTGTGCAAGAACCGTCACATCCTTGGTTTTGAACTTTTTACCGATTTCAATCTTTTCCAAACCCTCTAAATTGAGGCGTTGGTATTGGTTGACTTTATCTGCTTCTTCATCGTAGCTGCAAAAAAAAGAAAATGCAAACAGTTAATCTTTGATTGCAATTTCTAAAAGAAGATTTTTGCATGTGTAGAGTCAGACTCACTAGGCGATGTAATAGGCTTTTTCAGACAGTAGGAGCAGTACATCAACGTCTTTGCTTGAAGAATCAACAAGGCTAGAGGGAAAAGATAGAGAAATTCTACTGTTAACATGGTTTTACAAAACAACAGCTACCATTCAATACAATTGGTACAACATATTGTACCATAGCCAGCATTATGTGGTAGTAGTAATAATAGTAGTAGTAGAAGTAGTAGAAGTAGTAACAGTAGTAGTAATAATAGTAGTAGCAGAAGTAGCAGAAGTAGTAGAAGTAGTAACAGTACTAGTAATAATAGTAGCCTTGTAGTAACAGTAGTAGTAATAGTAGTAATAGAATAAGTTGTAGTGGTTATAATAGTAGTAGCAGTAGTAGTAATACTAGTAGTAGTGGTTGTTATAATTAAAGTAGTAGTAAAAGTAGTAATAATAGTAGTTGTAACAGTGTAGTAGAAGTAGTTGTAGTAGTAGTAGTAATAATAATAGTAGTAGTAACATTAGTAGTAGTAGTAGTAATAGTTGAAGTAGTAGTAGTAGAAGTAGTAATAATAGTAGTTGTAACAGTAGTAGTAGAAGTAGTTGTAGTAGTAGTAATAATAATAGTAGTAGTAACAGTAGTAGTAGTAGTAATAGTTAAAGTAGTAGTAGTAGAAGTAGTAATAATAGTAGTTGTAATAGAAATAGTAGTAGTTGTAGTAGTAATAATAATAGTAGTAGTAGTAATAGTTGAAGTAATAGTAGAAGTAGTAATAATAGTAGTTGTAACAGCAGTAGTAGTAGTAATAATAATAATAATAATAGTAGTTTTTATTTTAATTAAATTTAAAAAAATTTTCAATTTATAATCATGCCTTTTATAATTTTACCATTGCTGCTGTTTTCTGTCTCTGTTATTTTGTGAAACACTTTGGGCTGCATGTTTTTATATATGAAAGGTGCTATATAAATAAAGTTGAGTTGAGTTTTAGTAGTAGTAGTACCAGTAGTAGTAGTTGTAACAGTAGTAGTCATCATAGTTTTAGTAGTAGTGATAATAGTAGTTGTAACAGTAGTAGTAATCTTAGTTGTAGTAGTAGAAATAGTAACTGAATAATAATAGTAAATCAGTTCATGTTTATAGTTCATTATTTTAAATGTTAAACAAAATTCATGGTCCAAAAATGAACTACCATGCATTCATCATTTTTAGCTGAACCTATATTATTTTTACCCTCAATCATTGACATTTCATAAACAAAATAAATTACTATACTGTTCTAGAAAAAATGAAAATACCAATTAACATAGGGAAAAAAAAATCTATATAACAACATTTATTACTTTAATATGTTGGCTGACTGTTTGGCTTAAGGTTCTGACCTCAACACCAAAACACACAGGGACAACCTGCTTATGTGCCTCTCTGTACAGACGGGTGGTTTTTAGCTCAGTGGAGTCTGTCCTGATTCGTTCATAAATCTCCTTCAGATGTTCACAAGAGGCGGCTTCATCCGCACCACTTCTGAATTGCTATTAGCATAAGCCAAGCTGAATGCCTGCAGGGTGCTGTAAACTCGACTTCAGTTGTATTTCATTATTAAGTCGATGCCAGTTTGAACAAAGTCTAGAGTAATGTTATTTAATTAAAGGATGAAATAAAACAATGATTAAAAGGTGCAGACTGCAGTTCTAGCCAAAAGGCTGAGCTATAAACAGATGATCAAATTACAGCTTTCCTTTACTGCTCCTGAGGTGATGTGTTAGTTGGCTTGAATAATGCATGGTTCAGTCTGAGGCCATTGTTTCTCATTTACAGAGCAAGTAGTGTGTCAGAAAACCAGAGTGTTATTGATCAGACACAGAACTGCTCAGTCAAATGGAAGGAGATATTTAGTTCATTTAGCAACATGCCAACAGATGACAGCTGTTAGCTACACCTTAAAGTCTGAGTGTTTAGAACAGCTTTAGCACAGACACAGACTTGTTGACAATGTTGCAAAAGTGTTTTTTGATACACTGCATTGGAAATAATGAGGCGGATAGTTTTATAATTATTCTGAATTTATTGTGAGAGTACAAAATGCTAATTCTATAACTTAACTGTAAATAAAAATGTTGTGTTAAATGTGAATGATAACTGTAAAGCACGCTAATATGAAGACTTTAGCAGGAATGAAAATGTGAAGTCAAATGTTACTTGGATGATCATGTAGCCTAATAAAATTACTGTTACCATGGAAGCACTACAAACCATTGAATCTATGACACTATTTTTATATATCTATATATTTATAAACTGTTGAGTAGTAGTAGTAATAATAGCAATAGTAGTAGTAGCAATATAAGTAATAACATTATTGGAATTAGTAGTAGAAGTACTAGTTATAATAGTATTAAAAGTGGTAGTAGAAATAATAGTATTAGTAGAAATAGTAGTAGTAGTAGTAGTAGTAGTAATAATACTAGAAGAAGTGATAGTAGCAGTAGTTATAATAGTTACAGTATTAGTAAAAGTAGTAGAAATAGTTTTAGTAACAATAGTAGTAATATGAGTGGTTGTAATAGTTATAGTAGTAGTATCAATAGTACTAGCAGTAAAAGTAGTAGTTATAGTTTTAGTAACAGTAGTAGTAATAGTAGGAATAGCTGTAGTAAAAGTAGTAGGAGTAATAGAGGTAGTAGTAGTGGATGTAATAGTTGTAGTTTAAGTAGTATAAATAATAGTAGTAGTCCTAGTAGTAACAGAAGTAGTAGTAGTGTTAGTAGTAATAATAGCAGTAGTGGTTGTAATAGTTATAGTAGTAGTAGAAGTAATAGTAGAAGTAGTAGTAATAATAGTAGTAGTCGTAACAGTAGTATTAGCAGCAATAATAATAGTAGTAATAGTAGTAGTGGTTGTAATAGTTATAGCAGTAGTAATAATAGTAGTTGTAACAGTAGAATTAGTAATAGCTGTAGTGGTAGTAATAATAATAGTTGTAATAGTAGTAATAGTAGTAGAAGTTATAATTGTAGTAGTACCAGTAGTAGTAGTAGTAGTATCAGTAGTTACAATAGTATATGTAATAGTAGTGGTAGTAATAGTTCTTGTAGTATTAAAAATAGTAGTTTTAGTAGTAGTAGTTGCCACAGTAGTCGTCGTAGTTGTAGTACTTCTAGTAATAATAGTAGTTGTAGTAGTAATAATAGTAGTAGAAACAGTAGTAGTAGTAGTAATAGTAATAGTGGGTAGTAGTTAAAATTGTAGTAGTAGTAGTAGTTGTGGTATTAATAGTTATAGTAATAGAAGTAATAGTAGTAGTAGTGGTAATAGTAGTATCCATACAAATAAAAGTAGGAATAGTTGTAGTAATAGTAGTAGCAGTAGTAGAGGTACTGCACATTTTAAGGATATAATGGCACTTTAATGTTGTTGGATATTGTTACTCGTTTCGTGTGTCAACACAAAATGATCCATGACAAGATACGGCAGCTTGACACTAACCTGAGATCACAGTTAATGAGGGCCCATCCTCCATGAAACTTCTCATCATCAGGCAGCAGGAGCTGCATATAGGTCTGCAGCAGGAGGCTGACCTGTTCCTGTGCCCCCCTCTGACTTTCCTTCTCTTTCTCTTCATGTTCCTTCTCTTTACTAAAGATGGAATACAAGTCTTCTGTCACTGGTATGCCCATCATAAGGTCTGCAAGGCAAGGAAGAGGGTTAAGAAGAGTCATTCAAGGAGCTCAAACAGGGATAACAAAAGCATATATACACATGCTCTACTGCCATAGTATCTATCAGTTGTCCATACCAATGACTGCTTGTCTGTAAGCATCCCTAAAGCGGTTCAGATAGTAGCGGTTGGCTGAGTTCACACCGTCCTTCATTACACCAGCCAGTTTCCTCTCCCCTGTCCTGGTGAAATCTCCCTGAAATAGATGTTTGTTAATGTGTCTGTTAAATGTGCATTTTCAGTTACATTTCAACTATTATACACAACCTATATTTCACATCCCAATGTGTAAAATAAAATACAAAATAAATCCATGAGTTTTGCTGTTGGAGAAGCTCATGTCCACATAACTTAAAAACTATCCCTCTAACACCTGGGTCTAGAATATAACACACTTTCCTGTAAAGACAAACATGTTACCTTGAGTGCTGCTGTGCCTGCATACTGTCTGCTGATGGTGTCTCCATTATTGGCCCACATGACCTGATGGATTTTGTAGCATTTGGGAGGCAGAAGCTGCTCTGGAGGCATCACTCCTAGCTTTTTCAGCTGCATGAAGAAAGAAGACCGTTTTGTCCACAGCAATATCACAAAACTGCACCTTCATATTCAGTTTACCCTCCATCAGTCAGAAAGGTCAGACACAAGGTGAACTGGCATTACAATCAAAGTTTTGGACTGTAACATGATTTGCAAAGTTTGTTTTGAATTGTATTAAATAAATGCTACCTCACTTTCTGTCAAACATTTTCAGTGTTACTTTGTGAAACTAGTTTTTTTTCCTCTTTGGAACAAAGAAACTAAAGATCATCAGAGCCCATGTGATCTACTAGTATCTAATGACAATTAGCTATTAATAGTTTTAAAGTTGCTAAGGTCATCAGTAGGGTTGTGCATGAACTAATACAATAAACACATACATTGAACACGCTCATATTTTAGTGAACATGAACTGAAGCGCTCAGTTTGCAGCTCATGAACAGGATGGTGAACATCCTTCACTCCAGAGGCAGAGAACGACCACTCACACTCCAGCAGCATGCGAGAAGTATCAAGAGTTACCGACAGTTATTTATTTTATTTTTATCTTATTTTATTTTAATTTATTATATTTTATTTTATTTTTACCTTTATCATTATTATCATCATCATATTTTTAACTATGTAAGTACAATTGTTGTATTCCCCTGTCCCGTGTTGTAAACTGCTAGAACAAAATAATTTCTCCCAATGGGGGATCAATACAGTACATCTTATCATATCAGTTACTGTTTACTGTAGCCAAAGTCAGGTTTACTGCACCAGGCAGGCATTCAGCATGGCTTATGTGTCTAGTAATCCAGACGTAGTGAGTGGTACCTGTGAAGCAGCTGTTTGAACATTTGAAGGAGTTTCATGAAAGAATCAGGACAGACCCCAACAGGCTCGTCTGGTTCACTTTAGTGTTTGTTCAGTGTTTCTTTTCCCTCAGCTCCTCTACTTTAGGGGATGCTCCCCGTGTATCGGGGCATTAAAGCCGGATCTTTTAGCCAAATATTATAGAGTTAGATGTGTGTTTCTAAGTTTTCATAGCTGCAGATTTTCTTGTCTTTTACACTTCACACATGTCTATAATTCTACAGTAGAACACAGAAACTCATGGAGTTCAGTAAATGAGGGCTGGAGACTGAAGTATAGGAGGCTCTACTGAAAGAGAATATAGATTTTTTTTTATGAAGTAGTTCCTTTTTTTAGACTGTATGAACTGAACTTTGAACAAGTTATTTTTTTGTGTGAATTTGCACAACACTGATCATCAGAGATTAGGTTTACAGTTTGTGTGCCTTCAGCTCTATTGATTTGCCATATGTATAGTCAACAATCAGCTGCATACATTGAGTCAAGGTAAACAGTAAGGGGACCAGGATGAAAACCTTGAGCGAAGCTTCCTCACTCTTAACCCTTTAATACGATGCTAAAGGCAAAATCTGATTTGTGCTGCCATGAGCATCATAGTTTATATATTTGCTGCAGGATGTAAAATGTACCTTAATCATTACGTTTATATTTTCCTTTAAAGGTGACATATCATGCAAAATCGACTTTTTAATGGTTCTCTACCTGAATTATGTGTCCCCGGCATGTCTACAAACCCCCCGAGAATGAAAAAAATCCATTCTGCCCCTGTTCTGATTTCTCCACCTTTCTGTAAATGTGTGTGAAACGAGCCGTTTCAGACTTCCGTGTTTTTGTTACGTAACAACCATATCCGGTCTGTCACGGAGTCAGAGCTCGGAGCTTGTTCAGCCCATAGACTGTATAAAATAATACTGAATCCCCCCTCCGTTTTTCATTACCTGCACAAATGTGTGCTAACAAGGAGCTTAGGAGGGAGGCATGCTGTTGTAGGCTGTCTTAATAAACACAAAGGTCGGTTTTACTCCCCACGTCTGCAGATTTGAAGATCTAGTGGATGATTTGTATTTATCATTGATAAGTGCTAGCGCTAGTTAGCATAGCTACATAGCGTAGCTGTAGCTGTGTACCAAGACACACGTCGACATACTGACAAATAAAACAACAAGAAACACAGAATCTGTGACCAATCCTTCAGAAAAAGTCCCGCTGCCTTTCTGGCAGAGGTCGGTTTTACTCCCCACGTCTGCAGATTTGAAGATCTAGTGGATGATTTTTATTTGTCATGGATAAGTGCTAGCGCTAATTAGCATAGCCACATAGCTACATCTTCATAGCTGTAGCTGTGTACCAAGACACACAAGAAACACTAAATATGTGACTAATCCTTCAGAAAGGTCGTGCTGCCTTTCTGGTAGAGGTCGGTTTTACTCCCCACGTCTGCAGATTTGAAGATCTTGTGGATGATTTTTATTTATCATGGATAAGTGCTAGCGCTAGTTAGCATAGCCACATAGCTACATGTTCGTAGCTGTGCACCAAGACACACGTCTACATACTGATAAATAAAACAACAAGAAACACTAAATCTATGACCAATCGTTCAGGAAGGTCCTGCTACAGGCACCTCTCCGTCAGGATCAGATTCTGGATCAGATGAAGTAATGTGATCTCTGAGCAGCCGTGTATATTCAGCCAACATGTAAACATTAGATCAACGTGCTGGAGAGCCGAGGGCACATCCACTTCCTGAGGGGGCGTGGTCAGAGGGAAAACAGAGTGTTCTGAGCAGGGCTGTAGAAGAGGGTTTTTCAGGCAGACAAAAATCTGATTTCAAAGTGGTTTTTTGAGCATAAACTTTAAAGACATGTTTTGGAGACCTCTTAGACCAATATATATTGATGAAAAAAGCGTGATATGTCACCTTTAAGAACAATTAGATTATTGCACTTTTTTAAATACTTAATGGGCTTAAGGGAAATATTTAATATAATATATATTTTATGTGCCTGATCTGATCTAAGGAGACCGGTATTTTGAATCTTGAATCCAAAGGACAAGGTTTTTTAAGCAACGTAGGCACAAAGGTACCTTTCAGTTCAAAGGGCAGTGAAGCAGCAAATAGTGAGCTGCATATAGATGTCGCACCTGTCTAACACATGTCACAGCAGACCTACATAAAAAGTTTTACATTTTGGGATATAATTGTCAGTGTCTCTCCCTTGGTCGAGACTTGACACAAAGCACACCTGTTGTTCCATCACCACCCGAGCAACAGCAGCCTGGACCACATTGGTCCTGTCCAGACAGTCCATACAGTTTATTCTGAAGAACCCCTCCTGTTTGCAGATGACTCCAGCCTGATCCACCCTGACAGAGGAGAACACGTTCATCACAGGATTCATTCAGAGGAGAAACGTCTCAAAAACATTCAAATGAAGCTCTATGCACCATGGCTAATAAATGGTATCTTCATTTTCTGAAACTGAGGAAATACTGAAACACACTCACCAGGCCCACTTCATGTCAGTGATGATGTCAGAGATGGCATCCGTCAGTATCTGCACGTTTTCAAACTTCATACCTCGACTGAGAACAGGATATACTAAGTAAATTGGGAAGGCACAGCATTGTCAAGACTACATGAACAAACATGTTGCTCTGCTGAGGGACGTGCATCTCTTACCAGTGCTCATGGAAGTCAAAGGAAACATATGTGAGGTTGGGGTTGTTGTAAAGCAGGACTTGCTTCAGAAATGAGTCGCCTATTATCTTCTCACGTCCACTTTGATCCACTAAGTTAACGATGACCTGAGGAGGAACATGAAGAGTCAGCATTATGCAAAACATTAAGTCCATGAAGGCTTTGTATGTGGAAGATTGTGAGAGGAAGGAGAACTTCATAAATTACTTTAACAGCATTCAATCAAATGAAAAATGCTGACACAGTTTGCAATCATTCAATAGTTCAGGTTTCTCCAAGGCCTAAATATCACACAAGCTTTATATATGGATTATTGTCTCTGAACCTCAACAGCTAGGTAATGCTAGGTAGGACAACCCCAGTTCCATTTTAGTCAGGAGGCTGTGTAAAATGTTTTAGAATTTTGATGGTTTGCAAATCATTTGAAGACGATATTGAATTGGAAATATTCGCACTGAGTACATGTTGAAACTGAAATATGTCACTTTTTAATGGAAAAGTATACGCTCATTTAAATTTGATGCCAGCAACACATTTCAAAACAATGTTTTTTTTCAGGCAAGACCTCCCATATTACAACAAAAGATGCCAAACCACGTTCAGCTTGTATTACAACAGCATGGCTCTGTAGTAGAAGAGTCCAGGTGCTGAACTGGCCTGCCTGCAGTCCTGACTTGTGACATTTGGTGCATCATGACACAAAAATATGACAAACCCAAACTACACAGTAAGGATGTAAACAATTAATCGAGTATCATTTCATTGATTGTTAAGAAATGACTCGAAACACGCATTTTTTTTTTCAATTTTCTATCACGTGGGACAAACATCATGTGGTCTCATATTACACTCAGCTATCAGGGAGGTGTTTTAAGTTTAAAGCATGTTTCGATGTGAATCAGCTGTTAAAGGTGTTGAGCTCAGCAGAGACGCTCAGCTGGCGGATGTGGCAGTGCGTCAGGTCTCCACGAGTGCTTTTTATAGAGGATCAAGACGCAACTGCTGCCAACAAAGACACTGACACGAAGGTTGAGAACATTAAACAGGACACTTTAACCTTTGGATACAGAGCAAACAGACTGGTGGGAATTGCTAGTTCGCTGTGTTTGCAGACCAGCAACATCAGAGCCGTCTGGGCTTTTCTGCAGCTGGACTGATTCTGACCCGGTTACGCTCCCAGCTGACTCCTGACCGAATACACATGTTTATTTCTCTCAATAAGAACGAGTAGACAGAAACTGGACACTGTGAGTCTGAAGTGCTTTTCTCTTAGTATTATGAGCCTCCGCTTTGTAAGACTAGGTCCGTGGAGAATATTTTTATGAGCCTGATTGTTGATAGTCAGCACCTTAAACATGTTGTTAACATGTTGTACCCGTATTCAATACCATCAGTTATATGCATTTTTTCGCTGTGGAAAATATAATTCAGTGGGAAAACAAGGTGTTTGGCATTGTTTTTTACATAAGAATAACTGTTTTTTTATGGATGAATCAATAATTTATTGTTAACATTTCCAAAAATCGATCATGTCATCCCTACTACAAAGCTATTCTATAAATTCCTAATCAGACAAGAGTGAGAGAACGTTTAACTTTCAGAACTCCAGAAACTGGTCTCCTTGGTTCTAAAACATTGAGTTTCAACATTAGATTTGTTGTCTTTACATTATTTTCAATCAAATATCAGCTTTATATTACTAATGCATGCATGTGCAACAGCAAGTCAAACACTCAGAGAGAGGAACCCACCAGCATTTTGTAGATTTGAAGCTGTTCTTCAAAGTGAGCAGCAAAGTATGTCATGGTCTCCTCCTCTCCTTCAACATGAGAGAAATATGCAAACAAGTTTCAGTAAAGACAGTATCACTGAGTTTGGATCAAAAGGTCATATACACTGGGAGGGATATCTGAAATCCAAAGGAGTGTTTTCAAAAGACAGCCATGAAAATCTGTCATTTGATAAAAACTGACAAAAAACTGATAGTGAGGTGATGTAGCTCCCCTCACCTTTCTCCAAGCGTGGTCTTGGGTTGTAGCGGTACCCTGCCTGGCTCCAGAAGACTGGCACAGAGCCACGCATCTGCACAAATGACAGAGTATGGCTGTGCACGTGGATCAGCTGCTCCGTCTCCACAAAGTTAGCCACATGACCATCAGTATCCACGCCTCTGCGTTTGTACCGCATTCCTTTTGAATAAGAGAGAGAGAGAGAGAAAGCAACAACACTTTTAGACTCATTCATGTGCTGATTCAGAGATACTTTGGCAGCTGTTCCAGTTAAACCATCTGTGGAAATTCCCTGTTTAACTCAATCACTTGGCTTACTCAGACATCCTCTTCTCTAAACTAAAAGATCCTACCTGCGCGGTGCCGGCTTCGTCTGGAGATTAGCGCCACAGTGAAGCGAGGGTGGATGTCATCGACACAGGTAGCCTCTTGTGGGGGGGTCTCGGGGCTGCTTCGCTCATCATCGTTCGTATCACTGTAGTTCACCACCAGTTCTTCTATCTGCACGAAGCCCTGAATGATCGGAGTCAACCAGAAGTCTACCTCTGGCACCTGGAAGATCAAAGTTAGAGGAAGAAGAAAAAAACAAAAAAATAGATGACAATGAGTTTGATTATTGATCTTTATAAGTAAGAGTAGATTTCATAGTCTTCTGATAAAGCTTTGTTATTTATGAACATGTGCAAAACGGGCAAGAGTGAGGATCCCAGCGTTTTTGACGAGGGCAAAATTGTGACGGCAAAGATAACAGCATCAGAGCATCTGCAAACCTGCAGGTCTTGACTTGTCTCCAGCTTCCAAAAGTGGTCCAGGGAGAGAAAACAGGCAAACTAGCATCAAGGTCATGGGTGGCAAAGGCTGGCTTGTGTGGTCTAATCCAACAGAAGAGCTACTGGAGCTGAAACAGTTGATTTTGGTTCGGTGTTGAACGCACAGAGCATCACGGTTTGTTGTGTAAGGCGCTATGAAGCCACAGAGCAATCAAGGTGTTGATTCTGGCCTCTGTACACCACTGAAAGTCCCTACACTGGGCATGTGAGCATCAGAACCAGAGCACGGAGCAATCCTAACGGCCAAATTCCACCAGATCCGTGTCCGGTCTGTCTCCGATCCGTCACATGACTCCAGCACGGAGCAGTCCGGCGGTTCTGCACAGCCGGACCGCAGCGGATCGGAGACGGACCGGACACGGATCCGGTGGAAGTCCCGGGTTACCCTAGCCCAAATTCCCTAAATCTCAAAACATTTAAGCATCTGTGGGATGAGCTGTTACACTGGAGCTGATAAATGTTGCCGTTGATCATGCAGAAATTATTACAAAGAAGAACAGAGAGGAGACATCGGAGGAGATGAAATGTACAATGATTGAAGGAAATACAGCGGACCAATCACAGGGCTTGCTTTGTTTCAACCTGTAGTTGCATTTTGAAGAAGGTACTCATCAGGCTACATGCATTGGAGCAGGGCTATGTAGATCTACTTATTTCATCTGCACAAAAAAACAGCATCTGGTTTTGGCAAACAAATCTTTCAAAGTGAAGTCCTGCTCAATGATTTAGTCATAAATTGTTACAATTGTTGGAAATCATATCTGTTGAAGAAGTGTACCATTCAAAGCTAAAACAAGAAACAAATCAAGTCACGTGGGGGAAAAAACGTACCTGAAGGTCAATAAGGTCCTGGATCATGTGTTTATTCCAGAAGAATCGGTCATCCACCTTTCACAAAGAATACAAAATTCAATCAGTCATATATTCAAAGGTTTGAAGTAGGGAGGTCAACAATTAAACGAATATCAATTAATTCATTGTTAAGAACTACCTCGAACACATTTTTTTGTTTGAGTTTCTATCACGTGGAACAAACATCATGTGGTCTCATATTTAGTTCAGCTATCAGGGAGGTGTTTTACGTCTCCATGAGCGCTTTTTCTCTGCCACTGGACTGATTATGACCCGGTTGCTCTCCCGACTGACACCTGACCACGTTCACATGCTTATTTTACTCAATAAGAACGAGTAGACAGAAAACCAGACACTGTGAGTCTGAAATATGTTTCTGTTCAGTTCCCTTGTTGAAGTCTGAGCCTTCACTTTATGACTGTATGTCTGCAGAGATAATGAGCCTGCTCCACACGTTGATATTCAGCATGTTTAACATTTTGTACACCTCAATGTGATCCATAGATATTCAATACTGTCAGTTATATACATTGTGTCATGAGGAAAATTTGATTCAAGGGGAAAAAAAGCATTTGGCATTATTTTTGACATGAAAAACATTTCCGTTATTTTTTAATGATTAATCGATAATTGATCATTAACATTTCCAAAGATCGATCACGGAAAATACTGTAAAAACATTTACATCTCTAGTTTGAAGGCAACAAGTTGAAAGAGCTTTAAGTTCACACGGCGTGCCTGAATAGTGTGCGACTCCTCTCTTGATGGACCGCTCGTGCTGTTCATCAATATGCTGCTGCAGGCTCTATTTTCTATACTAGAATTTGCTTTTAGTAATGTCCATAAAAAACAAATGCTTGATCTCATTATATGACAGATTTAATTCTCTATTTAAAGCTGGGGTTGGTAGTCAGATTTAGATCCACTTTTTGTTATACTGGTTAAAATGATCTTTATGTCCTGATGGTAATCAATACATAATATGTTCTTTAAAAAGAGGTAAAAAAAGCTGCTATCTACAGCCGGAGTAAACCTGGGAAAACACCAACCAATCCCTGCCATCAGGAGCCAAATGATGAAACCAATCAAATCCTGTCCTGCCGTTCTGCCCGCCTCCTGCAGAGCGTACATTTCATGTTTGTTTGTGTTTTTAACTTTCACTATGAGAATGTTTTGGTGTTTTCTTACCGCTGAGTGAGACATGAGTTGACATAGTGCAAAACACAACCGACGTGCTGAGGACCGGTTTTGAATCAGTCACCATCATATGGTCGTGAATCAGTGGGGCTCATGCATGTGAGGGGGGGAGTTGTTTTGGAGGAGCTCCGAGGGGAGGGACTCCTGAGGAAATGCTACATTCAAATTCATGCTAGTTTTCCGTGACTACGAACCCTAGCTTTAAGTTAGAAATCTTATTTCTTTGACACAAACATCGGCCCTGGTTATTCTTGGCTGTTACTGCAACATTTGCAATTCTTAATCTCCTTATTTGTAATTTCTCAGCAGCAGCACACGAGCCGTGTCTATGAAAAGCAAGAGATGACAGGCCTGGCACTCACTGTTCAGGGATTCAGTGTGAACAAGCCATGACATGTGGTTCTGTGCAAACCTGTTTCCAGAGGGGTAAGCTCGACTTGGCCAAGTCTCCCTGACGCTGAGCACTGTTTGTCAGGTCGTAGGTCATGCTATAGTAAAAGGAGTCTGAGTCCATGAAGATCTTGCAGAGCTCATCCAGCAGCCTTTTCTCCAGGCGTTCCTTCTCCTTGTTTTCCTTGACCTGGAAGGAAGGGGAATACTGAATTGGGCTGGTACGCAGAAGAGAACAATAAGCTGACAGAGCACAGCAGAGAGCAACATCTTGTGTAACTCAAAGCCTTCACAGAGCAAAGATAGAAAGTATATGTGCAATAAGGGAAGATAGCACAACAGAAGTACCTTTTTCTTGATGGGCACGGCCACGTTAGACTTGATTTGGCTAAAGGTTTTCATCAAGAACTTTGAGTCATCAGGAGACTGGCCCAGTTTCTCTGGTTTGTCGATCCCAAAGTGATGCTTCTTGCAGAGCTGAAAAAGAGGAATGTATATCACTTATATAACCAACTTGAATTTACTTAAAGAGTGAATAAGCAGAAGTTTTTTACTACCTCCTAAAAAATACAGGAAACAAAAAGACACATTCGACAAAATTACAAACGGCAAAAAGAGGAAACTTCTCGTTTTTATGAATGTACAGCTACGTGGTCTTTAAGAGTTCTAGGCACAGGAACACTGGGATTACTAATCTGCACTATAAGAACAATGCACAACAGGGTGGGGTTTAAGTCTTATCCTGGAACAGCCATGACACTTCACATTTACTCACTTGATAAAATTCTGTTTCCTCATCCATGGAGCTTTCCTGAAAAACTGAAATCTAAGCAACGCTCAATTTCCTTTGTGACCTTTAACACTCTTAATACATCTGCATTTGATTCTAACTAAATGTGTGAGTCAACATCCTCTACATCACTGCCATCCCATCAGAGATTAAAACAAGCTTAGCACTGATTATCATGCACCACTACAGTGTAAGTGAACTTACCTCCAGCTCAAGCTCCTGAGGCTCTTCATCAGACAGAGGAAGGACGGTTATTTTGGTGATCTTGAAGACTTTGTGGTTGCCAGGTAGATTGCCCACCAGTGCTTTCTGGCGAATCAAGACAAGGCCCAGAGGAAGGTCTGCAAAGAGGGCAAAGAAAACCGCTGACTTTGTTCCTTCATAACTGAACATGTGAAGCTGCAGACCAGATTATAGATGTAATAATGAAGTTCGGTACGGTACACAATTGATGGCTTTTAGAGTCGGCTTCAAACTTTCCTTTTTGATAAAGCTTATAGTTAGAGCTGGCTCAGGCTTTGACCAGCTCTTAGTTATTCTGCTATAGGCTTAGACTGCCGGGATCTGACACTGGGATCCTGTCTCTCTCCTCTCTCCGCCTGTCTCTTATTTTAACTCTCCCTGTCCCATTAAAGTTCCTAACCATAGACCTTTCTGGAGTCCCTGAGCTCCCTTCCTCTGGATCTCTGCTGCTGTGGACGTGCCAGATTCCAGCTGCTGCAACTACTACTATCTATCTCACCACTCTCTATCTCTCTCTCTTCATCTCCCTCTATCCCTCTCTCGAACACAGTCTCAGCAGATGTGTGTCTAACATGAGTCTGGTCCTGCTGGAGGCTTCTGCCTGTTAAAGGAAATTTGTCCCTGCCACTGTAACTTGCTAAATGCTGCAAAGTGCTCTGCTCATGGTGGATTAAGATGAGATCAGACTGAGTCCTGTCTGTAAGATGGGACTGGATCTGATCCTGTCTTGATGTTGGGTCTTTGTTAATAATAGAACATAGAGTACGGTCTAGACCTGCTCTGTTTGGAAAGAGTCTGAGGAGAACATTTGTTTGGATTTCCCGCTTTGTAAATAAAGATTGACAGATTGATAAAACTGATCCATAATATACTTCATTGGTACCTTTCTGTAGGAGCACCAAGGGAAGCTATCTCACCCTAAACGTTATCTGATCAGTAAAATGATGTACCTTATTGAATTTTGATCCATTATATGTGTGTTTTTATTCAAATCAGGGAATGTTTTTGTGTGTTACACTGGTGTAGGGGATGATATTGTTGAAACTGTTGAAACAAATGTGCTTTCTAAATATATTTTTCATGCCTTTGATATAAATAAAGCCAATACAGACCATAATAAACCATTCTTCTATGTCTTTTGGCCAAGAGCCATGCATGACTTGCAGAAAAAATTGTCTTCTTTTTTCTAGACTTTATGCGTGTGAGACACGTGAAAATACTGGCAGAATAAATGGTCTGACCCTAACACACACACACTAAAATGAAGAGCAAATCATTCATTACGGAGCATGAATGAAGCCGACCATGTGAAGTGCCAAAGGGTACTAAACTTTTCCCCCTGAGGCCCAGAGTGGCACGCCATCAACACAAATCAGGATTATAATGAACTGTTACTCAAAGCAAACTCCTCTTTATAACTTCACACAATACAACAAAATGTTTGACTTTTTACACCTTGTGTAAGTAAGAAACATCATACTTGATGATTTGGTAGCACTCTCAGGAATAACGCATTAACAGGAATGTGGGTGGTTGCTCACGGGACAACAAAATGCTTACAGTGAAAAAGTGAAATGTTTTGAATTCTCCACTTACCTGTGTGAAGCTGAATCTTTCCAACGACACCTTCGACCAAACCCAAACACACTGGATTCCACGCTAACAGAAGGTCTGTGGCTGAAATGATCAATGGAAGAGAAACATGAGGACAGTGAAGCACCAGGAAACCTCGGCAAGATGTCATCGAGACCAAACACCAAGTGTTACAAACCACAAGGCCTGAAGACTTAAATCAACAGTGTTTCATTGTTGTCTGATAGAAAAAATGGTCCTGAATTTTTTTCTTAAGTTATATTTCTTTTACACCTTTATTTATAGAGGAGAGGACAGTGGATAGTGTAGGACAGTGGATAGTGAAGGAAACTGGGAGAGAGTGGGGGAATGACATGTGGGAAGGAAGCCACAGACTGGATTAAAACCAGGGCCGCCCTCTACCGTACATGGGTGTGCAACTTAACCATTAGGCCAAGTCTGCGCCCTAAATTGATATATTTTTGGGTCATTTTTGCCTTTTTTAGATAGGACAGCTGGAGAGAGACAGGACATTACGGGGGAAGAGAATTGGGGAGGACATGCAGTAAATGGCAGGGGTCGGGAATCGAAACTGCTACCACTGCAGTGAGGATTATAGCCTCTGTATAAGGGGCACACGCTTAGACTGCTAGGCCAACAGTGCCCCAACTTGATCTACTTTTAAAAACACCAGGTAAAGTTTGAAATCAGGGATGTTAAGTCTTAAACAAATGACTTGCTTTCATGTCTATTGTGACCAAGCGGCAACCTCCGGTCTAAAAATATGAGTCCAATGCAGAAGTGTTAGAAGCTGCAGTTCATCGAGGATCCGCTTGAGGCTGGCTCCGGAAGTACCGGAAGTCACATACACATGAATGGGAAAAGACGATCTTTGCAGCATTAATAAACATGTTTACAGCCTGGTACAAAAGATGAGTGTAGTCTGAATAGCTAATTTCTCGATGTCCTCTCACTGTGAGGGGGGTGAATTTTTTTCTAATTCGGCAATTTTGAAGATATTGAGATTACCAGTCTTCCAATGAGAGGCACAGCTGCCTGTGGGAACACTGCAGCTGTTGGCTAGGAGGCTCAAAGCCCGCCTCTTTACGTCACACTGGCTCGACAGAAGCAATATGACTGCCGCAGCCGATTGGTCTCAAAACAGCTCTTCAGAAACAGATGGGTGACGTCACGGATCCTACGTCCATATTTTTTACAGTCTATGATTGTGACCAAGGGAGAGGTTCCGGTGGCTGGTGGTGAGGCTTTCAGCAGTGTGACTGCCCCCTGGTGCCATTCATTTGAATGGGGGAGCAGTCAAACTTTAAAAAATAAATACACGTGGTACGAATGTTTCTCACATCCGTATGCTGTGGTGATATGTAGTTAGTATTTGACTGTTTTGTGTTCAAGGCCTCTTTTTTCTGAAAAGTTTCTTTTTGGTTAGTTATTAGAGTTTAAAAAACGGGGTTTTACTTCCTGTTTCCTTTGATTCACAGCCGCCGTAGAGGGAAACTTCAAAGGACACACTATGTCTTATGATGCTACGCTGTAGGGCGGAGCTTATTACAGTGGCTTCACAGGCTCTGGCTGCACAATGGCGGCGCCCAGGAGAGGGATTTTTTGGCTTCAGATCCGTACAACAGGAAGAGGCGGAGCAACGCTGTCCATTTTTATTTACAGTCTATGATTGTGACACAATGAGCTCTGTCATCTGTTTCAATCCACTTTTGTTTGATTGGTCATCATTTTTGTTACTTGGACAATAAATGAATTACCTTTTATATCATATTCTGTGTTGTTTGTTGTCGTCTTCATCTACTACCTTGTAAAGCACCTTGGCCCACACTGGTTATTTTAAATGTGTGTTATAAATAAAGTTGCTTTGACTCATCTTGATAAATATAAAAATACTTTGTTGTTATTTCTACAGCGGGGCTTTACAAAGTTCATGAAGGTAGATGTGTAGTTTTCATATTTCTCACCACTGTGCCTGTCACAGTGAGACATCTGGGCATGGGTGTGTGTGTGTGACAAAGAGTTTATTTATGATCATTTCAGCAGAAGGCCCAAGGCTTTTGGAGATGTAATCAACACAAGGATGTTATTTTGAGTATTAAGATTATTAGTTTATATTGAACTGAGGTGAACTGAATTGGACTGAGTCGTACCGAATCAATTTGTTCTTTATTTGATGAATCAACTTTTAATCAAACTGTAGCCATCAGGGATCAACCAGATCAGATCGTCTTGTTAAGAAGAGTTCACATAAGAGAGTAATGGCACAAACTGTGACTCAAAGGAAAACTGGAATGATAAGTGGAAAAACAGAAATGTGGGCGCAACTGAAAAAAAAAAAAAAGAATGACCAGCTCTTAGTTATGCTGCTATAGGCCTGGACTGTCGGGATCTGACACTGGGATCCTGTCTTTCCCTCTCTCTGCCTGTCTCTTACTTTAACTCTTCCTGTCCCATTAAAGTTACTAACCATAGACCTTTCTGGAGTCCCTGAGCTCCCTTGTCTCGTAGGTTCCTCTGGATCTCTGCTGCTGTGGACATGCCAGACTCCAGCTGCTACAACTACTACTATCGGTCTCACCACTATCATCTCTCTTTTCCTTCATCTCCCTCTATCCCTCTCTCCAACTCGGTCTCAGCAGATGTGTGTCTAACATGAGTCTGGTCCTGCTGGAGGTTTCTGCCTGTTAAAGGAAGTTTGTCCTTGCCACTGTAACTTGCTAAATGCTGCAAAGTGCTCTGCTCATGGTGGATTAAGATGAGATCAGACTGAGTCCTGTCTGTAAGATGGGACTGGATCTTATCCTGTCTTGATGTTGGGTCTTTGTTAATAATCGAACATAGAGTAAGGTCTAGACCTGTAATCTCATCAGTAAAATGATGTACCTTATTGAATTTTGATCAATTAAATGTACGTTTTTATTCAAATCAGGGAATGTTTGTGTGTGTGATACTTGTGTAGGGGATGATATTGTTGAAACTGTTGAAACAGAAGTGTTTTCATGATATAATTTTCATGCCTTTGATATAAATAAAGCCAATACAGACCACAATGAACCATTCTTCTATGTATTTTAGCCAAGAGCCCTGCATGACTTGCAGAAAAAAATGTCTTCTATTCTCTAGACTTTTCACGTGAGACACACTTCCAGTCAAACGTTTGGACACACCTTCTCATTCAATGGTTTTTATTTATTTTAATTATTTCCAACATTGTAGATTAATACTGAAGACATCAGAACTATGAAATAATCTGGTTTGGCCATAATCTGGATTACAACAGTAGTCAAATAGGGCTATCCATTGTGTACTAACCCTACCTCTGAACAACACAACTGATGGTCTCAAACACATTAAGAAGGCAAGTCATTCTACAAATGAACTCTTGACAAGGCTCATGTTAATTAGAAACCATTCCAGGAGACCACTTCATGAAGCAGACTGAGAGAATACCAAGAGTGTGCAAAGCTGTCATGAAGGAAAAAGGGGGCTACTTTACAGAATCTAAAATATAAAACAGATTCTGCTTTGTTTAACACTTTTTTCTTCATTCAATAATTCCATATATGTTCTTTCATAGTTTTGATGTCTTCAGTATTAATCTACAGTGTTTACAATAATTACAATAAATACAAACCCTTGAATGAGAAGGTGCTTCCAAATGAGCGAAACAAATGAGCTACCAGCTGTGACAGATACAACAGAGTAGGATGTCCTAACTGTGTGCATACAGTGCAGAGTATTTTACAATGTGTGGTCAGGCAGCGCCGCATTTACATATTATTTGTTTTACTAAGTTAAAAGCAAACAAAACGGTTCTTTCATAGTTTTATGTCTTCAGTATTAATCTACAATATTTCAAGTAATTAAAATAAATACAAACCCTTGAATGAGAAGGTGTTTCTAAACTTTTGACTAGTAGTGTATGTCAGAGTAGGATGTCCTTATCTTGTGCATACAGTGCAGAGTATTTTACAATGTGTGGTCAGGCAGCGCTGCATTTACATATTACTTGTTTTACTATGTTGAAAGCAAACAAAAAGCACACTGTGAGATGAAAGGTGACTGTAGAGGGAAACCAGTAAGGGTTGGAAACTCTTTTTCCAATTGAATAATGAAACAGCTGTGCAACTAAAACCCTGTTCTGGATGGCTGCTCGGCCATACAACTTTAACGGACTCAGAGAATCACACGCACAGCCTTTTGGCAATAAATAACACAACTTTTCTTTTTAGTTTAGTGCATTCCTCACAGCCCAGAGTGTTATTATCATGTGAAAGAAGCCCACTAGCAGCAACACAGCATCTGTAACATGACTCACATGTGATCTCATGAGGTACAATTATGGTATATGCAAAACCTGGGCTGTATTTAGACACATTTTAGACTGATGGTTTCAGCTGTAATGTCTTATAATGTCCACCTCACATGACTGCTTTAAAGATACTGAGTTGGATCAGTGATATGATTCATGGTGGATTTAAAGAGGGTCATGTCCTAGATTTGGTATGAGCATGTAGGGGGCATCATCACTTTAGGAGCTGTGTTGCAGTCCTCACATGCACAGTCATGCTCGTGATAATAATTTGGTGATGACACTGAAAAATGTAACACAGTGGTGAGTGTGTGACGAACACAAGGCTGAGACAGACAACAGGAGCATCACAAGTCCTCACATTCAAAGTGTGTGAAAACTGGGCCCAAGTTTCAGGTTACATGAATCAATCTTTAACATGCTGGGTCCTGAATGTTTAGGCATCAGGCACCATTTCATTACACATTGTGTTTCTTAGACATCATCTTTCCTGCACATTTGACCAAAGGTACCACTGTCCTATGTGAAATGGCAACACCCTACAGTTTGTTTAAAACTCAACAGCTGGGGACACAAATGATCTTAGATATCAGTTTGATCTGGCCCTCCCATAAGTGAACCTCCTCCCTGTTGGCAAGAGTCTAAACTCTGAATAAAGGGGTTGGTGAGGGTCTTCGAGGATGGCCTTTGCCTTCTGAGTGGCTCTCACTTGGTAAAGGTGGACAAGATCATTAAGATTAGTGCCAAATATCTTTGGGCAGACTTTGATGATATAACGTGTTTTTCTTTAGAAGTGCTGAGGATACCAAACCAAGAGATGAATCACATATTTTGTGATCTGTCAACATCAAAACTCATCAGCTTCCTTAATTAAGAAAAAGAGTCTCTGATTGGCCTTTTTGCTAATGGCATCAGTGTTTGCATTAAAAGTCAGTTTGTCATCAAGAATTGTGCCTAACTATTTATCCTGATTCACTGTCTCCACAGCTGATCCATTGATGACAGTTGTTGCCTTGACTGGTTGGTTCTGATGGAAATCAATCAGCATGTCTTTTGTTTTTGAGACATTTAGATGCAAGTAAGAGTCATCACACCATTTACTAAAAAGGGAGCTGCTTGTGTTTGTTTTTACGCATCTTAAAACCCTCTAATGTTGCTTTAGTTTGAGACATCACTGTGCAATTAAAGGACTAAGACAAGAAATGTGATGTCTCCTAATTTAAGCATCAATTTCCAAATGCAGTGAACCAGACAGCTTGTGTGTGTGTGTGTGGCTGTGCGAGTGCTGTGACCCTCACTTCCGATATGACTAATATCTGCATGAAGGTTTCAGAAACACCTCATTTTAAATCATGCCTGCTAACACCACCTGGATTAACCTCTGGTGTTTTAATCTGCTATGTTATACTCGTAGATAAATGCCCCCCTCTTCCTCCTCTTCCTCCTGGAGAAGAAGAAGCGTCCATTCAGTGGTCTACGTACCCGGTCTGACCGTCATGCTCCCGTCCTTCCGGCTGCACCACAGCGCGCAGTCCCCGCTCTGCAGGATGTACTCATCCTTGGCCTGGAACAGCTCCATTATTAGACTTAAAGCTACTCCAAATATGAACCCAGCTGAAAGCCAGGAAGTGACAGCGAACAGCGTCCACGTCTGAAGGATCAACAGAAGCTAGGTGATCTGGTGAGCTCTCTCCCAAAGGCCATCCAGCTAGCTCGAGTCAGCCAGCATGCTAGCAGCCCGGAGCGGACCTGTCGTGTTTATTCCACCTTCACGCATCCTGCTGATCCAAGTCCCTTCCAGACACGGAGACGCCCCTTCCCACTACCATGATGAACCCGGAGAAGGCAGATACTCGTAGTGAGAAGGAGTCCCAGGGAATAACTGTTCAAGACTGAACCGACAGCTTCCTGCCACAAACAACACCACGTGACCTGTGGCGTCATCACTGGAGCGAACCAGGACCAAGATTTCCACTCTGTAATGAAGGCTGATCCTGAAGGTTTAATTCACTTAATGAACATCATTTACAATAACAAGACACACTGAGGGCTAAACATTAATTAACACTGAATGGTATTGATTTAAAAAATGAAAAAATGTAATAATAAACAAGACAAGCTTCCTGGAACAACTTTTTCATTGATTCCATAGATTGATTCTGATGGCAGGGGGCGTGTTTCTTACTTTATGTACATCAAATAAGATTAAAGAAATACATATAAAAGTGTTGCACAACATTTATCAATTTACTTCTATCCGAGTTCTTAGATATGATAAGATAAGATATTACTTTATTGATCCCGGGGGGAAATTCGGTTGTTGCAGCAACCCAGACATAAGTACAATCAACAATAAGTTTAAATAAGTAAAAATAAAAATATATAAATAAAAGAATACAGATTTAAGATATATACAAATGGTTTTAATAGTGGTAATAATTACAGGCAGTATTAAAAATGATTCATTAGTGACAGTTTGACATGGTGTAAGTATGGTTTGGTTATGACAGATTAAGCATTATAATAAATAAATATGGTTATATAGTATGAGTGTATGAATATAAGAGAATAGTACTATTGAATAGTACCATGATCAGTTGCGGTAAAGAATAATAATTTAGTATGGCATAGTATGAATCAGAATTGTACTTTTTGTAACGATGAAACAGAATCACTGCAGCACCTGTTTTATAATTGTACATATTCCACTACTCTCTGCTCCCAAATGACGGAATATTTGTTGAGCAAAACTACATATAATCTTGAGTGTAAGAATGTCATAATGTATTTCAAATATGTTAAAAACAGCATATAATACATTGTGAATTTACTGGTACTATACAGTAAATTTCATATTCACAAATGTGCCTACTTTATTCTATTCTATTCTATTCCATTTTATTTTAATTGTATTCATATTTATATCTTATTTTATTCCTTCTTTCTATTAATATTTTGACTTTCTTACATAGGCTACTGTTTATAAAAGCACACTGTAATAACTGAATTCCCCTCCGGATAAATAAAGTACTATTTGAAAGTGCTTTGTCTACTTCCCTGCTTTTTAGTTTTACAGGAACTAAAACTAAACTTAAAAAACCTTACATTGACTGATAACAATAAAGTAATAAAACAATAAACCTTTTTATGAGTTTCTTGGTGAAGATTGACATTTTGGCTTCTGAAGTGTTGCATATATCTGTTTATTTATATGCTGACATGAGTTAAATGTCCCATTCACTTTTTTGGTCTTATTTTTTTCTTCTCCTTGTTTCTTTTATTGATTTTGGTCTATGTAATTGTTTGAGCACATTTCTGTAGTGTTTATAAATGTATCATTACATAATGTTAATATAAAAATAAACAAATAAATGTACTATAGTAGACTTATAAGAAACTAACGAAAATAACTCCACGAGGGACATTTTTGGAATTCATTATTTTCAAACATAAAATGGCATTAAACATGTCTGTTAATGTTCAAATGTACGATCCCTAATACAGTTAAAGAGTTACAATCTAAATCCTACATATGAACATTTGCTGAAATTGGCAACATCAGTGATTTTTGCAAGAAGGAAGAAGACAATATAAGACATTTATTTTATGAATGCAAAGTAACTAAATTATTCTAGAGACGTAGAGAATTGTGTTGCAAATTTAAATGAATTGCACTGGTGAAATAAATTAACCCCTAAAAACATAATCTGAAAATAAGAAGTTGCAACTATTGATAAATATATATTTTTTTAGTGTGCAGTATAAATACGTAGGTATACTGCACACACATTTTAAGTTGTAACATATCAAAAAAAGTAAAGGAAATAATCATCCTGCAAAAAAAAATCAATGATAGTCCAAACATCAGTCAGAATCCATGTGAAATACATTTTATTTGAAGCATACCAACATGACTTGCTTTAACAATGCATTAACCTGCTTCCCATACACTGTGATAAAACAGTAAGCCACAATTAACGGTGTGTAAGGCAGTGGGTGACCCTACTTTACAGATGGCTTGTCATGTACCATAGCGACAAATTACTGCACAAAAAACTCGGGTCACTTAAAGGTCGATCTGAACCTTCTGGATAGCAAATTCACTTTTGATTCATAAATAGTGTTTTTCTTTAATCAGGTATCACCTAGCAGTTGACATTTTTAAGGCTCTAAGGCCGTTTTCATTAGCTTTGTCACTGATTGTGGCTTTGGTTGTTACACAAAAACATTCATACAGTCTTAAGCTGTCCTTAAATACAAGTGCAGGTTGTTTCACATCTCAAGTAAGACACACATTCCTTCTGCATTTGTCATTACACATTCATAAATGTACCAAAATACTATTCAGTAGGTAGTGATATAATGTTGTTTTTTGAAATAGCAAGTATAGCAATGCAAATACAAATACTCAAACACACCAGTCAAAACTTAACTTATATGTTGTTCAAATGAAGTGCTGCCAATCTCTCAGCATGATACATTTCAATGATGGCAAAGTGCAAAGAGTGCAGAACCAGTAATGCACCAAAAAGCACCATCTCCTAGGCATATTCAATGTGGTACAAAAGAAAGCTCCAAGATGGCCGTGTGTCTAGGAGAAAATACTGTTCTGTTAAGTTTTGAAGTGAATTAGTCGTATTTTATAGCCCGATACTTCCACTCTTTACTTTCTGATGTGTTGACTGGATCAATAAAAGCCACAGACGATAATCGATTGGACAAAAGGCAACTATATATAACATTTCTTAAGAAAATACTTCTTCTTTCCGTTTATTGCAAAAAGGCCTCTTATTCAAACTTTGATTCTGACATACCTCATCACTGCTGCCTTATTATGACATTGGCATTACACAGAAGGCAACAACATTGGCTTGAAAAACATGGTTGCACTGAGCTACCATCAATTATGTGCTGAATGTCAGAAAATAACAACACTGTTAATCAATGCATGCAACTTCCACAAATGCTGTAGTAAAGAAAGAAGGCTTGTTCACTATCAAACATACAGCAGGTCTCCCGTCGTCTCCTCTCTCCATTATGAAGTGTGAAGTCGTTATGATATCTCCTTTGCAGGCTCAACATTCTCTTTGGTGATCATGCTGGGCTCTCCTTTCTGTGGCAGGTTGTCTTCCTCCATCGACGTCTGGCTGGAGGGCCTGACAAGCTGCTCCTCCAGTTGCTCTAGTTTTTCCAGAATGTTTTGGACACGACGGACGCCGTCCCGTCTCGCCTGCCGTACATCTGTACGACCGTCTGGGTCAACAGAGTCTAGTGCTAAAAGCTCTTTCGTCAGCATCTCCTCCAGCAGCAAGTATTTCTTATCATTCTTCTTTCCTGGGAAATATTTCACCTCATGCTCCAGTTTAGCGACCCGTTCAACTATCTGCTGCACCTTAGCCAAGCCTGGGTGGATCGGGCACTGAGCAGCCTCTTCAGCCTCTTCCTTGATCTCTGAGGGTACTGGTGGTACGTCAGGGACTTCTGGTCTCAGTGGCATCTGAACTGTTATATCTGCATGTTGTTGTTGTTGCTGTTGTTTCTCTGGTTTCTGTGGCTGCTGTATCGGTTGCGGTGACTGCACTAACTGTTCAGGATGCTGAGGCTGGGGAGATGTCTGAGGTCGCTCCTGCTGGAACTGTTGCTGCTGCTGGAACTTCTGAGGTTGGTGTAACTGTTGAGGTTGCTCAGGTGGAAGCTTTTGAAACTGTTGAGGTGTCGGAAGCCTGGGGACATCAGCTCCCAGGTGCAATGGCAGGGGCTGCATGTTATCAGGTTTTTGCTGAGTGCTCTGATGTTCCTGGTTCATTTTGGGGGGCGTGTCTCTTGTGAGGACATGCTGCTGAGCCTTAGGAGGAAAGAAATGAACTATCAAATATCACAGCAACACATATGATAATAGATTCCCCTTTTTTAAAGATCAAGAAACATTGAAATTAGGGATGTAAGGATAAACCCAACCCACTTTTCGATTTGAATCCTGATTCTCTAACAATTTTCAAGAAAACTGGATTGAACTCAAATTTTAAATAACTATTATTTCATTTCAAATCTCAATCATGGACAGTTGCAGTTTATATTTTTCTCTTATATTTCTTCATAAACAAAGTAATCCTTTTTCATTCTTAAGGTGTGTTGTAACTCAAATAAAACCACAGTACACTTTTTTTCAGCACCTTGCAAAAAAACAAAATATGACTGTACAAAAACACCTTGTTGGAAAATTTCAGAACAATTATAGAGAAATGGAAAGTGAACGATTCCCAAATGAAAGTATTAAACATTAAAGAAAAAACTTTAAACTAAAGTGCAGCTTCTGCTCCTGGCTCTGAATTGACATGCTTGTTTTCAGGAGTATCAGGGAAAGACAAAATGCTGCCGCACCTCAGACTGTAAACACAAAGGTGCATCCTGAACTGTGAGGTCTTCACCTGCTGCCACCATGTCTGAGACGCTCGACTCAGCGAGGGACGGGAGAGCAGCGCAAGAGACTTAAAGCTGGGGTTGGTGGTCAGATTTAGATCCATTTTTTGTTCCACTGGTTAAAATGATCTTTATGTCCCAATGTCAATCAATACATAATGTGCTCTTAAAAAAAGAGGTAAAAAAAGCCTCTATCTACAGCCGGAGTAAACCTGGGAAAACACCAACCAATCCCTGCCATCAGGAGCCAAATGATGAAACCAATCAAATCCTGTCCTGCCGTTCTGCCCGCCTCCTGCAGAGCGTACATTTCATCTTTGTTTGTGTTTTTAACTTTCACTATGAGAATGTTTTGGTGTTTTCTTACCGCTGACTGAGACATGAGTTGACGTAGTGCAAAACACAAACCATGTGCTGAGGACCGGTTTTGAATCAGTCACCATCATTTGGCGGAGCTCCAAGGGGAGAGGGGGAGGGGTTAGATGGAGTCCTGAGGAAATGCTACATTTAAGTTCATGCTAGTTTTCCGTGACTACCAACCCTAGCTTTAATGATGTTGAACAAGCGGAGTGAAATAAAAATAGCGCCCTCTACTGTTTAAAATAATATCGCAATACAAATGTTGTTGAATGGATTTGAATCCACCCTTATTTGTATCGATGTTTTACCGTCTTATGATATATCCTTACATCCCTAATTGAAATGAAATAGAGCAATATAACAGTACCTGTGGTATTTCTCCCAGCACTTGTGTAATAATTGGTGATGGGCTTCTAATGTGTGATGGAAGGTTAATAGGAGGAGCATCACGATGCTGGGGAGGCAGTATGGGAGAAGCTCTTTCCCTGGGAGGCTGCACAGCTGGAGAGTAGCTCGGCCATTCGTCTGTCTGATAGCGATGGAAGGGCTGCTGGTGCTCTGGGTAGGGGTTGCGTTGAGAGTAGACGGAGGGATTCAACTGTGGCTGTGTTTGTGTTTGGACTCCTCCACCCTCATGGATCACTGGGATGGGGATATAACCTGCTTGAAGACCAATGCTGTTGGGCCGTGGGGGTTGGTGATGCATAGGTGGCAAAACCTGTAAATTATATCAAATTGAAACAGAGGGAAAATCAGTATTTGGTGAAAAATGCTTTCTTCATAAATACATGAATGCATGCAAGTTTAAGGTGAATGTGTTATGTCAAGTGTCCAACCTCTGCTGTTTTGGAAACAGGTGAGCCAGCCTTTCCAGGCTCCATAGAACAGCTCTCTGAAGGTCCATGTAATGGAGATCTGGGCCTGCAGTGGAGCCCCGGTGTTGGGGTGAGGGCCCGATTCTCTGGACGAATATTCTGCGCAGTGCTTGGGTGGATGTAAGAGTAGCATGAATCTTGTTGCTGCCGTGGTTCTGCACCATCATGGAAGACTGGTATAGGAACATAACCTGGGCGCAGAATAGGGTGCTTTATCTCCCTAAAGAAGGTTTTCTGTGAATCCTGAGGGCTCTGTTCTGGGGGTAGGTTGGGTCCATTTGATGACACATCTTTATCCTGAAACACAGCAAACAGAAGGGTTATTAAAAACATGGCAATTAAAGGTTAATTCATCAGTTATCATATCTTCACAATTTTGTCGTTGATACATTCCTAAATCCCCAATACAATGGTATATACCTTTTTGATCATTTCTCCCCATAAAATCTAGAACAGAATCTAAAATCCTCCTTCAGACACCTTCATATCCTAAAGAGGTCATAGTGCCCTATTACCCCTCTAGAACACTACGCTCCCAACATGCAGGCCTGCTCAGACCTGAAGTCTCTAAAAGTAGTATGGGAGGTAGAACCTTCAGTTATCAGTCCCCTCTCCTTTGGAATCATCTATCAGTCAGAGTCTGGGAGGCAGACACCCTCTTTACTTTTAAGAGTAGGCTTCAAACTTTCCTTTTTGATAAAGCTTATAGTTAGAGCTGGATCAGGCTTGGACCAGCTCTTAGTTATGCTGCTCTAGGCTCAGACTGACACACTGGGATCATGTCTTTCCCTCTCTCTCCTCTGTCTGCCTGTCACTTACTTTAACTCTCCCTGTCCTGTAGATCAGATCAGAAGTTCTTCAGATCAGTCGTTCATTTAGTCGTGGTGATGATGGCTGAGAAGGATGATGATTCTCTACCTGAGCACCACGGCCATATTTTAAACCCACGTTTGAGGTTTTGAAATAAAGAATGATTGTTTGTATTGTTGTAAATCTCTGATCTGTTTACCACACAAACTTCATCACAGCCTCCAAAACATCAGCATCTAACCTGAGAAAGCATGTGGAGGTCTGGAGCTCACACACTGCTTTGATTCCAGAGGAACATTGTAAACTTGTCTGTGCTTGTAGTAACTTAGTTTAGATTTCATGGTAGACTTTTTAGATATGAAATCATGTTTTCTAGATAAACAGAACGGAGCAGAATGTTCACCCATGCATTCTTGACTGACCTCATGCTTTGTGAAAATACGTTTAGAGATATTTTAAAAAGTACTTTGAATTCTTCAGTATTTCTAAAAGCAAGTACTCCTGTGGCGTTGCACCAGCTGTGTATAAGTTGTGTCCTAAGTTAGAGTGTAAAGTCCTCACTAAACCAGACGTTGAAACTAGTTAGTTTGTAACTTAAGTTGTGTCATTGTTTGGTTCATCTGAACTAGTAGACCGTAACGTCCAAACTAACCACAACAAGTAGCAGATATGAAGTTTACACTTCCAGCAGCCAATCAGAGGAAAGCACCAATTTTGATGCATTGTTATCTTTCATGCCTAATCGTCTCTGAACTGACCAACAGCTGAAACGAACTTCTGCCAACTGCCGCTACTGTCACAGAACAACAACAGAAGGTATGTAAGTCTTGATAAAGTGTCATAGTAAGGTGATAACTATAGCCTACAGCCTTAATCTGCAGTGTGTATAAAAACAGTGACTTCGAGTGGTAAAATGATCAACTACAACATACGTTAATACTCGGGAGTGCAAATCTTGGTCATCATAATTTTCCAAAGGATGTAATCTCTTGCAGATATTGCGTTGCAGACATAATCTAGCTGGGAGAACTCTCTGTATCTCCTCATCCTCCAAATCATCCCACCTTTGGAAATGACACTCCATGGCAGCCGATAAACTCTACAGAGGACTTTACACTCACTAGGACCCAAGTGTAAGAATTAAGTTGTAACTTAGGCTAACGTTGGAACTATCTCAGCTGGTGCAATGCACAAAACATTAGTAGAGTGTAAACTCCATCCTAAATGAGAAATTACATTCAAACTAGGCTACGTTTGAGCTTACACACAGCTGGTGCAACTGCTGGACTTTTTTTTTTGGTATTTAAGTTTTTATTTAACTTTTCAAAGGCTTGGTACATGGCAAACTTAATGTGTTTCTCCATACAGGAACAGGTAATATATAATGAACAATGAACAATGAACAATGAACTCTGGCGACAGACCTAGCACATTTTTAAAGAAAACAAAAAAAGATAGACAGCAGATAGAAAATAAAGTGGATACATAATAATATCAACTAATGTGTTCATGTACAGTATCTGTATACATGTACACTTGTACATGTACTCATACCTTCATACATGCATACCTACACAAGCACACATACCTAACCTGCTTCTACATACATCATGTAAACATGTTGCTGAGGTATACAGTAATGCAGGATTCACTAGGGGGAAGCAAAACAAAACAAGAAAACCAAAATCCTAGTGGGGCTTATTATCTACCTTTATGTAGTCCCAAATCCTGTCACCCCTCTGTCATCACTTAATCTACTAAGCATACATTCATAGGATGCAGTTTCAGTCATTGCACAAACCCATTCTTTCACCTGTGGAATTTGTGATGCCTTCTAATATCTTAAAATGACTCAACAAGCTGTTGTTGTACCCACCAAAATAACAGAGAAGTTACATTTAGTTATATTGGGTAACTAAGATTTATCCCCCAATAAGCAGAGCTCTGGATTTGAGGAGACTTCTGCTCCAAGCCAATTACTTAAAATATTCAGAATCTGAATCCAGAGAGATTTAATTCAAACACATTCCCACAGACAGGCTGCAGGACTTTAACTCAAGTCACAATCTGACTGAACAACTTTCTAGAGTAATGTTTGACCAGGAGGATTTAAACTTTGACTTCAGTAATGAAGACGTGTACTTTGTCCACCATTTGTTGTGACCATCTGCCAATGTCAGCTATGGAGGAGCAACAGGTCAACTTGCTTTAATAGTGTGTGTAATAAGATCAAACTTCATTTTTTACAGTCGAAATCACTGCATATGTAGGAAGACCAGCAGCATTTTTACACTACAATACCTCCTGCCATTTAAGAGGCACAGCACAAAGCCAGCCCCATTGCACCAATTATATCCCTGACAGCTGTCTTTCTGGGAGATTCCTCGGGACACTAACTTTGGACAACATGTGTCTGTCTCTGAGGGGAAAGCAAACTTCAACCCCCGGGTTCAGTACCACAGGCCTGTGTTTATCAAACACACGGGGTGAACAGCGCTGGTGCATTTAGGACCAAATAACCGAACATAACCTATCCATGTAGGGGAAAAAGTTTGACATGAGCACGGTGGTCGCACTATGTTCCACCGTGTAGCCTGACGAACGCTATCCAGACACCGAGGCTCTCCTCAGAGATAGCCTTTACGTGCTGCAGGGTGAGTCATCGAGTAATAATAGACCGGGATCAGGACTCGGAAACATAACGAGTCTGATCAGCCGTTATAAAGAGGTTTATGAGCCATTAGTAAAGGAGGGGGGGCGGGGAGGAGGGGGGACCAGCGGACAAGGCCGACTGTGAGTTACGCACGGTGTTAATATGTAACACCGACGCAGCGCTGCGCTCCTCCTGCCTCTGTAACAACACACCGAGCTATAACACGGTTTAAACACAACACGGATCCCTTTAATAATAAGGTTATTCCAAGTTTATTCCGTACCTTTCTCGTGTCGTGCCTCGGGTCGTTCCAGGTGGTCGTGCGGTTGTTGTGATCCACGAAAAAAGGCCATCCAGTCTGAGGGTCGATCTTCACCTCCCAGCCGAGGGGGAGAGGGTCGCTGTCATTGTTTGTCATTGTCAATAACGGGGACGTCGTCTTCATGCTACTCATGCTGCTGCGAGGTGTCGAGTAATGAAACATTGTACCCAGGCGACGGACTCTTTAAAGATGCCTTGAAGTGACGTGGAGAAGGGGGCTGGAAGTTTCTCGAAATAGCGGGGTTAATGACGGGGGCGGACAGCGCTCCCAAACATGGGCGCTGCTGCTGGAGGACCCCCAAGTCTCACCCCAGAGCCCCTCATGTGATCACAACAATGTGGAAAACAACTGTATCATCATTGCTGGAAATGCGCGGACATGCCGACATGACATGAAACACTGATTAAAATACAGAAGCGTGAAATGAAAGGTTAAAAGTTGATGAAATGACTGAACAACCATGGGGCTGAAACACAACCTGTTGAAAGACAACAACAGGTCATTTAATATGTTAAAGAGCTGCATTCAAGTATGAAGAAATCACAGTGTTCATTTAAATGTATTTAATTACACCCCTTGAGGTGTACCATCTCGTTTTTAAAGCGACCCCGAGCAAAAATCTAATTTATGATAATAATAATAATAATAATAATAATCATTATTTATTTTGTACGGAAGCCCTGAAGGACATGATTGAATACATTCTATTTTCTCTGTTCTCTCGAGATAGCAAGAAAACAAGACGAGAAATCAGAGAAAACAAAAGGTATGTCATCACACTGATTAAAATACAGAAACATAAAATAATAGGCTACAAGTTGTTGAATTGACTGAACAACCAGGAGGCTAAAACACAACCTGTTGAAAGTCAAGTCAACTCAAATCAGCTTTATTTATATAGCACATTTAAAAAAAAACAGTGTTGGTCAAAGTGCTTTACAAGGTAAAAAGTAAAAAGTACATGAAGAAAACAATAAACAACACAACAAAGACAGCAACAGGTCATTTAATATGTTATAGAGCTGCAAAAAATGACATATTTTATTACACCCCTTGAGGTGTATCATCTTGTTTAAAGCGGTCCCGAGCAAAAATCTAATTTATAATAATAATAATAATAATAATAATAATAATAATAATAATAATAATCTTTATTTATGTAGTACGGAAGCCCTAAAAGGACATGATTGAATATGTTCTATTTTCTCTGTTCTCTCAAGAAAACAAGAAAACAAGACAAGAAATCAGAGAAAAAAAAATGTATGTCATCACACTGATTAAAAAGTTGTTGAATTGACTGAACAACCAGCAGGCTAAAACACAACCTGTTGAAAGTCAAGCCAAGTCAAATCAGCATTATTTGTATAGCCCATTTAAGAACAACCAGTGTTGGTCAAAGTGCTTTACAAGGTAAAAAGTAAAAAGTAAAAAGTACATGAAGACAACAATAAACAACACAACAAAAACAGCAACAGGTCATTTTATATTCTAAAGAGCTGCATTCAAGTGTGAAGAAATGACATTGTTAATTTCAATTTATTTTATTACACCCCTTGAGGTGTATCATCTCATTTTAAAGCGGTCCAAAACAAAGATCAATTTATATTACTAATAGTAATAATATTCATTTATTTTATACGGAAGCCCTGAAGGACATGACTGAATACGTTCTATTTTCTCTGTTTTCTCCAGATAACAAGGAAACAAGACGAGAAATCAGAGAAAATAAAATGTATTTCATTATGTTCTTTTAGGGCTTCCATACTAAACAGAAAAGGAGCACATTTAAACATATTGTAACCAAGTAACTTCAGGTAATAGGAAAGGCTTATTATTAGTCTCTATAATTATTTTATTTGTTTGTTTTTTCCACAAACATTGTTTAGAGAATTTTGCCTCGGTACTGAATAAAAAGACATTTAGTTATGAAAAATAATGAAAAGAAATGAAATTGATTAAAATACAGAAACATGAAATAAAAGGTTAAAAGTTGTTGAAATGACTGAACAACCAGGGGGCTAAACAGCTTGTTGAAAGACAGAAACAGGTCATTTAATATGTTAAAGAGCTGCATTCAAGTATGAAGAAACAACACAGCTAATGTCAGCGTATTTAATAAGACCCTCTGAGGTATACCATCTCGTTTTAAAGGGGGCCCCAAGCAACATTTAATATTTATAATAATAATAATAATAATACTCATTTAAACTGTACTTGTTGTCATTTTTTTCAGGACAGAAAAGGACAGGAGGACCGCAGTGAGGAGAGGAGGTGAAAGGAGAGGACAGGGGGACCGCAGTGAGGAGAGGGGGTGAAAGGAGAGGACAGGAGGACCGCAGTGAGGAGAGGAGGTGAAAGGAGAGGACAGGGGGACCGCAGTGAGGAGAGGGGGTGAAAGGAGAGGACAGGGGGACCGCAGTGAGGAGAGGGGGTGAAAGGAGAGGACAGGGGGACCGCAGTGAGGAGAGGAGGTGAAAGGAGAGGACAGGGGGGCCGCAGTGAGGAGAGGGGGTGAAAGGAGAGGACAGGAGGTAAAAGGAGAGGAGGTGAGGTGAAGGAGAGGAGAGGACGTTTGAGGGCATTAAGTGTACCTCTCCAAAATAAAAGGTGATCATTAGTACTTTTTTCTATTACAGTTACTCATCCTGCGATGGTTGTTGAATGTTTTTTTCTCACCTTGATTTTAACTATGTGTGTTTATCTTCTGAATTTCTATTACAGAGAGGATGTCAGAGGAGGAGGTGGAGGAGCCCAGTTACCCAGTTATGCTAATCAACACATATCTTCAGTAGTAGTGTCTCAATCTGAAAGTGCCATAAATGTCAAATAAATTTGTTAATAAAGGCTTTTGACAAATACATGAAAGAGAGTAATCCTTGGAAATCCAACCGTGGCCTTCCCACATATCAACATTTCTGTCTCCCTCTGCAGGACACGGTTTCTTCTTCTTAAGATTTTGTTTGTGTGTTTTATCCAAAATGGTACAAGACTCCAAATATTGTCACTATTGTACAACCAGCCATACAAAGCCAACCAGAGGTCACAATATGAACCTTCAGAGCTTTTGCGTTATCTCCAAATGTATGTGTTACTTTCCAGTCATTTTTCCTTGTCATGGTTTTCTGCACACCCTCACCCTTCTGCTCCTGATAGTCTTAGTTGTATCCTCAAGTTATTTCTTTGACTGTGTATGAACTTGGGGTTGAATGTTTTTAGGATAAAGCTAATGTAGCCCTACTGCAGCTATGGTCTTTATTGCTCCCGCTGCTCTTTGGTGGAAAGCAACATTAAATTTGACCTCATATTTTACAGATGTTTTACCTAAATACATCAGAAATTCAGGGATATCATATATTTAATGCACTCAGACGGCACCACTGTGACACCTCACTGCACAGGTAAGCCTTGAAGTCATGTTATTGCCACAAAGCACAAATGTTTCACAGCCGTATTCACTGAGGATAGGACCGCTCACTCTGTGTGAATAAGTAATGATCATCTAAAATCAACAGTAATCATTTACATGATACACAACACTATATCACAAAACAGCGTAGTCTGTCTCTTGATGGAAAACAATGGAATAAGAGGGAATGCAACACCTATATGAGGTAACACAAAAATTACTGCAAGTGGACACACAAGAAGTATCGTTATTGATGCATTAAGATAAGGCAGTATTTTAAAGCATGGTCAGTGCACTGTGTTTTTTGGGAAGTTCAAATTGCATTGCAACATAAGCAAGTACAGGCTTCTATGATTAGGGCAATACAAATTATTTGTGTGTGCATGTGTGTCTTTGTAACTACTGTCAGACTACTGCTGTTCATTTACTGATGATCATAACTGCTTTGCTAATAACCCAAAATGAGAGTGGTGAGTGATGAGAAAAAGAAAGGTGACAGTGGTCAGGTTTAGCTCAATAAAGCTACACATAACATTACAATATACAATTTGGCAGTGCCCATCAACCCATCAACTACTTACAACAATTACAAAATTTGTATATGTATATTTAGGGCCAAGAGTATTTCCAGTGATGATGATTATAATAATAATAATAATAATAATAATAATAATAATAATTTCATTTATTTTATTTGTTTTATTTATTTTATATTTAAGGTCCTAACATGCTTTAAATGCCCTGACATTTTGTACATTTACCAGGCCTTGCAACAAATGTCAAAGTTATAGTTCATCATGAACAAAGTAGAAAGCCTCCA